>NC_140283.1:9441599-9716599 GCF_964030765.1 Micromesistius poutassou | reverse complement strand
ATTTGGGCAAATCAGTAATTAAAAGAGATTAAGGAAGGTATATGCACCCTGCCATATGTGCTTATTGGCTAAACCTTTGCCGGTGTATTCACATTGACAAGAGAATTATGCTTTTCAGAAAAGATCAATGGTCAACAGGAGAGTATGTGTGTCTGTGTGTGGATTTGTGTTTGTATATGTGTGTGTGTGTGTGTGTGTTTGTGGATGTGTGTTTGTATGCTTTTGGATGTGTGTGTGTGTGTGTGTGTGTGTGTTTGTGGATGTTTGTTTGTATATACGTGTGTGGATGTGTGTGTGTGTGTGTGTGTGTGTGGATGTGTGTACGTGTGTGTGCGTGTGTGTGTGTGTGCGATGACCTTGCAGTACAGATAATGAAGGCAGCCATAAATATACTGTGTTTCACTCTGTCGTCATGGTGGTTTATTTCTGTTTGTGTATTCTGTCCTTAACATCGGCGCACTATTACCAGAGTGATTACTGCATCTGATGGGGCCCTATGCTGACGACAACGATGATGATGATGATTCACAACTCTGGCGGTGTCATGCTGTTTGCTGCAGCCAGTCGTACCAAGTAAGGAGGGGAGATTAATGGGCAGGGGTTCAGAGTTTGGAATCACAGCACCAATCAAAGGAGTGGAGGAAGATGAGAGGCTAAGACGTCAGCATCATTGGTTGAACTGTCAGTGCCCTAGTCTATGCAGACAGCCTGTTGGCATAGGAGCCGTGGTTCAGCTTATTGATTGTTGGCATGCGATACAACACAAAAGCAAAGGATGGCCTACTTCAGTGAAACATTGAAAACCATACTTTAACTTAGAATAGTTCAGCCCCCTACCACACAAAGTTAACCTATTTCTACTGAACTGGTCTTATAGCAGCTACTTTCCTAACATTGTGGGAAAGGGAAAGTGAAGGTGTGAAGTGACTGCAGACATACTGTGTTAACCGAAGGTCTGGCTTGAAAATGTTGTTGTAAATCACGTTATGCCGCATAGACATGACACACTAACAGGAAAATAAAATCCTAGAACATGGCCCTGACAAGAAAAAAAATCAGCAGAGCAACTACAAAAAATGTGGCAGACAGCAATGAACTCAACACAAATCTAAGTCCTTTTGCCAAGGGCTACATTTTCTGAACTAGAATTGAACAGAGAACCAATGAATGTACCTTTATTCCCATACGAATTATCAAGGATTGGCTTCCCAAAGACAAGTCTTTTAACACAAACAGTTATTTTGCTTTTAATTTGTCCTGTTGAATACTAGTAAAATGATAAATCGTTTTTTTGGTTATGCACAGAAGTTGCAACTGTTAAGCATATTTTATGTAAGATAGCCCACCCAGGTATACATAAAAAGGATGGTAATCCTTATGGTAATCCTTTCAGACAAAAGTATTAATCAGACAAATGTATTATGCAAGCATTCATTTAAAACTAAAACTTCGGAAAAAGTTGTTCGCTTTTCAACAAGCTTTCAAATAACTATCCGACTGAACCGACTTGCAATAAATTCCTCTGATACATATTAATGCCTGCATAGATTCTATGAATTCTCCGGATATCCATTAGACAGTGTTCACGTCCATTCCAAGAAGGCAATGCAAGACAAGGCCGGTCTGCCTGGGATAGGATGTGAGGAACGATGGGATGTTATTCAAACATTCCCTCTGATGTTTGGTAAATCCGGAAGCTTTGCCGCATACGTTGCGGAGGCGACCGACCGAGATTAGAGTTCAAAGGAGACCGAACCCACAGGGACCCACAGATTCACCCCTGGGGCTGTCGACACAATGCTTTTCTAATTGTATTACAAAAGCTAATGTAATGCTGGCTCTCAACACTAAGACCCCAGAGATGGATATTAAGACCAGCGCTGGAGACACATGATATGAAAAATCACAATTTCTCCCTGGGCCAAGTTTCCTGGACGAAGAATATGGTAGGTGGATTTATCAGAGCAATATAAAACGCAGTTAGCCATGCATCAACTCCTGCAATGCAGTTAAAATAGTTTCTTAAATTTTCTTTAATTTGAATACATTTTTGCTGGTGTTACACCGGTTTGCCTTCTGTATACACTAAGAAGACATTTTTCTTTCTTCTTACTGACCTTTCTGAAAGGAATGATGTCTCATTAGGGCATGATATAGACACCAGTGACATGTCTCTGCGAATGTGCTGATGCCAGTGTATGAGTTGTAAGTGAAAATACCATTTTCCGTTTGGCTGGACACTGAAGAAAACGCTAATATATGGATGGAAAACGGCTGACATGAATACAATGTTACAATATTATCTAACGTAGGGGGGTCACAGCCTTAATCTTCAAGTTCTGACGATCTACCCCACTCTCATCTGTCCAGCAGGACGTTTGATGTGGTTAAATGCCTGTTTGACGCTGGTTTTGTAATAGTACTACACACAAATTTGCTGAGGCAGCAGCTAACAGGCAACTTTTACTTTTGAAACCAAATGTAAATGAATGCATATACTGTGTGTACAAGATGTCTGTATTTATGGTGTATATTCTTATTATGGGTTATTATTGTGTGTAGCCACAGAATCAAATAAATCCAGAGTTTTTCTGGTAGCCTATTTGATTTTTAATACATTCCCTTGATTATGGCTCAGGGGATTAAAGCATTCAATCTACTGTACAAGGGAAAAGCGCAGTGGAATTGTGCGCGAGTGTGTGAATTTTGCTGAATAACACACACTAAAACATTGTACCATGGATAAAATATGTTTTAGTCAGCCACATGTTGTTATGCCATATGCAGCATGAAACGCATACACCATGGGCGGTTAAACATATTCATACTTCAAAGAAGTAGCACAACATGTGCTTCATAAAATGTTCATTCCACAGTACATCCAGCATACATTTCTCTGTAGCTGACTTTGGGAACAGCAGTCATAAAGTGCATGAAGGGCATATGATTTGAATTTAGTACAAGACCTATTTGATCTACAGATTTGGTCTTTATTATATGTATTATATATATTATGTATGTTATTTATATTGAGCTCAGCATGTTATGTGTGACACATATGTGTTATGTGTAATTAATCTCATTAATTTTACATACTGTGGTTATTTACTGGCATGGCAACAAAGGAGAGTGTTTTATTGTCCAAACTAACCAAACAAACAAAAAGTTTGACATTCCAAAAAACGTACTGACCCCAACCAAATTAAAGTCAAACATCAACAGGCTATTTATACATCCATCTTGCCCTTTAGGATGTTAAGGAAAGATAATGGCCTGACTGCACTGCTTTTCTCTGGTATTTCTTGGTCATTTGCAGCAACACAAAAGTCAATAAATGTGTCTGGAAAGGGTGTTAATTAGGAAATCATCAGTGAAAGTTCCTGTGATACGCTAATGGGTCTGTGGGTAATGAGTCGGCTTCAGAATATGGCATTAAATGTTCTCTTCAAGGAGAATAACAGTCTGGAGATGAAATCATCATAACTGTCCTCTGCCATGACCTGGCTTTACTAAAACATCTGTAAAAAACAAATAAGTTAAAATTACTTCAAATAACAGCTTTGTTCAAAGCGCATTTAGCTTGAGTTTTCCCCTTGCTAGGCATGTAAGCAATAGCATTAGCATTTTGGTATCAGTAGCCCAAATCAGTAGCAGCCTCATGCATATGATGTCAGACCGCGTAGCGGCACTTTGGTGCTACTGCTACAGATGTGAGCTAATGCTACAAAAGTGCAACTACATTGTTCACATTCATGTGTCAAGGATGTTTCAGTGAAGCCAGAAGAGACGATGTGTTCTGGTATTTTCCCTAAAGATTTGAGGAGGATTCCACAATTTACGAGCTGTAAACTAAAAACCACAATTGGGGGTTACTGAATTAGTGGTGAGTCTAAATGCATGGTGATGTTTTACACCTCCCTCCCCCACACCACCCCCCAAATCATTACAATGCCGTTGTATTGCTTCAACTCAAAAGGAAGGAAAATAGAAGTGGAAAAAAAACACCCTTTGCCAGGGAAGGAACAGCTGTTGAGAACAGGAGACACATGTTTGTGGCTCTTGTCAGGTTTTGAGTGAAAAAGCAGCAGCCATGTCGGATCACTTAGACCACACACACACACACACACACACACACACACACACACACCCCCCCACACACACACACACACACACACACACACACACACACACACACACACACACACACACACACACACACACACACACACACACACACACACACACACACACACACACACACACAGAAACACCGTAAAACCCCCCAAAGCTTCTCAAAGTCTTACATGGCGGCCCTGATCTAAACTCCAGTCCTACAGGCACGTCCATCACAGCGGCAGCAGTTGGGCAAGGGTAGACAGATGTCAACGTTGTACAGGAATAACAAATAAACTCCTGACTACTAGATTCTGTAAGGGCAATCAGATAAAGATAAATTAATACATGGAAATAAACAAAATAAACTGGAAATGGCTTACAAAGTTAAATGGCACAGATAGATAAAGTTGTACGGGGGAAAAACGCAGGCAGCAGGATCACTGGAATGAAGCTGTGAACTATATGCGAGATGAAAGTGTTATGATAATGTTGATCAAAAGAGAAGGAAAAGCTAAATCCCTCAGTGATTGCAATGTCTGAGAGCGCGTGAGTGTGCGAACAAATGGGACGCAGTAATATGAATCTTATACAGTTCAGTGGTAACGGGAGTCAGGCCCTTATTGATTTATTGGATGTGAGTTAATTAAAGCTTGCTGGGAGTCTTTGAAAAGTATGCTGATTCATTTTCTTTGCTATTCCGATTAAGGCTTTAATTTTGAGCAAGATGTATGCTCAATATTCTCAGTGAATGCTCTCATAAAAAGTGTAACACGTTTGCAACAACCAAATGGACACTGACACAGCTATATTTAAATGAACCGTGACAATGAAAACAATGTTTTTTATCCCCTGCAATCAAACTGCTGGACATACTTGAATACAAAAACCTCCTTGTTGTTCTGACTTATGACACAGTAAGTAAATAAGTGACCACCTTGTATACACACGTATTATCAAGAACCTTCCCAAGGATCCTAGCTCGTAAAACCACACATTTATCAGTCACGTCCCACAGAGAAAAGGATCATGAGAACGGTTACGGAAAACAACATCTCTCAGCGTAATAAACAAACAAACCGAAAACAGCCACACATTGGGGAGAGTTTAACTCAGGACTTGTAAGTCTAACATTGAGGCTTTTCAAGGTGAAAAACATGCTGGTTTTTCAAAGCTGCGCCATGAGACAAATACTCCAGGTATATACGGGAACAGAACAACCAGATACACATAGTCACTCTGGATTTGGCACAAGCTTCTCAACCGATAAAAGCGCACTCCCTACAGCACACGTCTCTGCAAATATGCACACCGCAGCAATAATTAGCATGGCGTCCAGTCTGCCATACACAAGTACTTCCTATTCTATAGTTAGTCACGGAGGTTGTGTTCCTGGCACCGAACAACAGCGCGGAAAAGCATGGAGGAGCAGATGTCAGGGATCTGGTGCCCCTGTCAGAAAGGGGGTGAGCGTGGGCGATGGAAAGGATGGAGTTCCTTGGATGGAGCAGCAGTGCCTATGAAGAGCTCTCGACCACAAAGCGAGCCCATGCCAACGTGGGTATGTTTCCATAACCTGCGGATGGACGAACACCAAGCTGCTATTTATGGGGATGTGGGACATAGGGGCTGGCACCACATAACCCGGAGGTGGGACCATTGCTCGGCCCTGTCTGTGTCACCAGGGATACGCTTGTTGAGTGTATTAAGGGCGGCGCCGCGGCGGGGTGGTGAATGTTTTTGCTTGTGTTTCACGAGATGGGTTACCGGGTGCATGTGGGTGGGGTTGGGGTTGGGGTGTAGTGGGTGGGGGCGGGGGGGGTGATGGGGGAGTTATAAATAGATAAGTTTTCATGGCTGTGGCTCGAAGGGGCTGCAGTAAATAGAGCCATGGGAGGTGTGAAGAGGTGGCGTGACGTGACGTTTTGGGGGGGGTGGGGGGTTTGAAGGCGCGGGAGGCCTTCGTGTTCTCCTGTCGGGCGTTGAGCGTGGTCGTCATCACGTGCTCCTTACAGGCTTGTCAGTGGCCACTAACGGCATGCCATCGTCGGCGTGGCGCTATCAACGCCGACGCGGCGATCAAAGCGAGCGGTGACTCTGAAGAGAAACAAATCAGAAAATCAGTGCGGTGATCTCTCTTGTCAGAATGGGGTGGTGGTGGGGGGACGTCATTGATAGGCCTCCGTGGCTGAGAGGAGCAGTCGCCGCCTAGCGTCACCCATGTCATCGCAGCGTGACATCTGTGTTACAGAGAGAGGGGGGGGGGGGGGGGGCTCACACAGCAGGAAACACAGCGCAGACACACTACCTCTACATATCCGCTGACACAGAGGTCAGGTGGGATGCATCATTAATATTTAATTTGGCTGTTTTGCAGAGACGCAAACAAAAGGGGAGTATAGCGGGCCCTCGCCTGCTCGGCGCTGCTGCAACGGTTCACAGGGAGACGGAGAGGTGAGGAGAGGGAGAGGTGAGGAGGTGGGAGAGGAAGAGGGAGGGAGAGGGAGAGGTGAGGAGGCGGGAGAGGGAGAGGTGAGGAGGTGGGAGAGGAAGAGGGAGGGAGAGGGAGAGGTGAGGAGGTGGGAGAGGAAGAGGGAGGGAGAGGGAGAGGTGAGGAGGCGGGAGAGACACAAAGGCATTAATAAAGGAAGAGGAGACAGAGAGCGTAAGAGAGAGAGAGAGAGAGAGAGAGAGAGAGAGAGAGAGATGGAGAGAGAGAGAGAGAGAGGGAGAGGGAGAGAGATAGAGGGAGAGGGAGAGGGAGAGAGAGAGAGAGAGAGAGAGAGAGAGAGATGGAGATGGAGAGAGAGAGCAGTGGGTACAGCAGCAGTGAATATGCAACCATCCATCTACAGCGCCCGCTCTATTCATGCTCCGCTCAGTGCTATCGCTCCTGGCTGTGGATTCAGAAGGCAAGGATGGATTAAAGGTATCGTACGGAGCCCGATGAGCTTTAGCGTCGCGCGCAACACAAAGACCACTCATCTCTCTCCTGCAGAATCCTGGATTTCTTTTTCTTCTTTTTTCTGTTTACCTCAAGGTCATCAAACAGCGCATAAGCATAATCTGTCTCTTTTTTTTGCATAAACTGAATGCGCACATATGTGTGTGCACACACACACACACACACACACACACACTCCTTTAATGTGTCCACACTTCTTTAATGGGAGGAGGGGAGAAAAAACACAAGAGAAAAAAAGTATGTCGGCTGCTCAAGGATGGAGCTGCGAGGTGAGTGGGCAGAAAGGGAAAGTCAAGAGAAAGAAGTTAGCTGTGGCAACAAACAACAGTGGTCAACAGTGGAAGAAAGGATTAGAAAATGTGTGTCTTCTCCCCTCGGCAGAGCTTCTCGCTCAGTATCAGGGAGGAAAAAACCACAGGAGGAGAGACGAAGACACACTCTGACCCCTTCTCCCCCCTCTCCTCCCTTGGATCGAGAAGCGCCCCCCCCCCCCACCCTAATATGGTGTTGGCACGCCCTGGGCAGCCCCCTTGAGCTCGCCGGCCGTGCGAGCGGGCCCATGTCGTTTCTCTCCCCTTTTGGCAACGGACGACCCTGCTTATTATCCCGGCCCTCCATGAGGAGTGGCTCTGCCCTTCCACCACTACTCCCCCCCCCCCCCCCTTAGACTAGAGGCAAGCAGCCCCCCAGCACCTGCCCCCGCAGGTCCCTGGCAGGCCGGCGCCGCAGCAGAGCGGGCCGATTGTCCCTCCTGTGTACTCTAGCGTACATCCCACTGCAACCAGATGGCAGAAGGCGGAGGAGGTGGGGAGAGGACGGTGCAGAACAAGAGAGAATTTGGAGAAAAAACACAAGGAGGAGAAAATGGTGGAGATGGAGGAGACATACGGAGGAGGCAGACTGGCCGGAATCCCTGAATCCCTGTCACTCCGGATTAGAAGAAATGCCCCCGGTGGTGGAGTATTAAGGCCCTCCTCCGGAGGAGCAGATGTCACACCAAAAGAGGATGATTTCAGATATATGGATCAAATACATAACTGCATATTTTAGCCACTGCTGTGTTTACAATGGATGAAGCATTTTCTCATCAATGATTGCATATTCTCATACCAGGTATGGAGGGGCAAATCACAAATTGATGATAAAAGGAAACTGGTGACACTTTACGATAAGGGTACATTAATTAAACATGAATTGAGGTATAACTATACTAATGGGTATAACTATATAACATGAGCACAGGGTGAAGGGCATGGGTTAGGGTTAACCCTAACCCGATGGAACTAGAAAATGCATTTCCTGCAGAAAATGCGGTGAGTGCTGTAGTGCAAAGCGAGGTTGAAAATATGTTTTAGTAAAGCCACATAGTTAAAGACGTAAAGAAATGTTAAATGGCTTACATCAAGTGAAGGGATTTGAACAGAGTCTAAATGGAGTAAACAATGTAAACATGCATACCATTTAAAAAATGTAGAATGGTTGGAAGTGTGAAGTGCATTTTTTTATTGTCTGGATCTTGTTTGGTTAGTCTCTCTCTCTCTCTCTCTCTCGCTCTCTCTTCTTTTTTAAACGCCATTAACAATGCAGGAATGCATTGATTCGGTCGTGTCTTCATTTAGTCCCCAAAACCAATCTCAATGAATAAAAGCGCGCTGAGGAAGAAAACGCAATGAAAAGTGTTTTTCATTGCGTTTTTTTGTGTGTTATTTTTTTTCATTTGAGATAAAATATAGAATAGCTGAGCTGTTCTGTTGGCAATTTCCAGCCCAACTATACACAAAAAACTGCCAAATCAACCAAAAGAAATGCCCAAAACGTATATTGCAAGAAATCTGATAAATCATATACTTCTGCAATGGCAAATGCACGAATACTAGGGATGGGCGATTAATCGAATTTTGATCGCGATTTAGATTTCAGAGTGAAACGATCACCAAACTAATATAATCGAGTTGAAACGATTTAATTTTTTTTTATTATTATTATTTTTTTTATAGAAATTGCAGAACAGCTGGATTCATGTCTGGACTTTATTTTCTATTTGACCATTTTGTGTATATTTTTAAGGGGAAATTTCGAAGTTCTCATTTACAAAGTGTTTTTTTTTTTGGAGAGCAAATTATGAATAAATGCATCATAAATGCATAAATGCGTTTTCAAACTCAAAAATAATCGTTTGAATAATCGAGATTTCAATATTGACCAAAATAATCGTGATTATGATTTTTTCCATAATCGAGCAGCCCTAACGAATACACACCTAACGCAACCTGATTATTAGGCTAACTATGAGGTTATGTACAAGGAACCTCTTATCTATCTCTCATACACAAACCTCACAAGGTCAAAACCAAAGGTTTGAGTGACAGGTCTGATGGCCCTCCCCCTTGCCCCTAATTACAGGCAAGCATTGTTTTTAGCATTTAGCTTCTACCGGCAGTACACCCGGATATGTAGCAAGCACCTAGCCTCTAGCCATATAAACGTGGGTCCCCACAGACAAACGCCCGATATATAACAATCATATTTCTAATTTATTAAAAATGTTAGCACTACTAACATGAAATAACCGTTTAAGCTTGGCATGGTATTTCTAGGTTAAATATTGGCGTTGTTTAGGTCCTGCGACGTCTGCAATGGTTAGCTTTCATAGCCACCTCGGGCTATTGGCCTCCAGCCTCACCGCCCAATCTGGCAACACTGCCTGAACGTCCTCACCGCCCAATCTGGCAACACTGCCTGAACGTCGTCCTCGCGCTCGACGTAACTCAATCAGACCAACTGGAAATATACGAAGCGGGCAGGAAAGTTGAAACGTAAACTGTGATTCTGAAAAAAAGTATAAATGATACTGAAATTCTGTTTTCATTATTGAAGATACAAGTGTGTTGATTTGTTAAACCTTTGAACGAAGGTTAATGATAAAAAATTGACCAAGTTACGGAGTCTGACGGAGTTGAATGGTCAGAGAATGGGCAGACGGCTTCGTCGTCCTCCCATTGACTTCTATTGTAAAAAAAAAAAAATTAAAAGTAGAATATCTTAAAAAGTATAAAATATTTTAAACATCTGAATAGAAGCACCTAATTACAAGCTAATCTGAACATTTAAAAATGGGAATGGAGTATCTAGGTGAAAAATTGAGGAAGGAGATAGGTCCCAAAGTTTGTAGAGAATAATAAAGTAGAAAGAAAGAATAAAACTTAAGAAGAACAATAGTTGAGCGCTGCATGCAGCACTCACCTAATAATGAATACATTAATACCAAAGTTAACATGAACACTCTTACTGTAGTTGACATGAACACAATTAGTACATGATTGCGGCAACATTATTTAATTGTTAATTAACTAATTGTTACGGACCCTCTTTATTTTATTTAGTTTGTATATGCACTTTAGCACTTCCCTGCTAGTACTATTATGTGTTATGGATTATTTTCTAACTTTCACCTGCTTCCAGCTGCTGATTGGCAATCATGGCCTACACCTGGTGGTGTAGGCTATTTAAGCAGACCAGGTCCAGGTGGAAGCTCTCTCTCACACAAGGATCGGTGGTTGGGCTGATGCCTTGCCACCTCTTCTCTTTTGTTTTGTCTCCTGCGTGAGACCTATGATTGTCCGGCCTTTGGCCATTTAAGTCACATTTTGACTTCATGCTGGAATCTGATTAAACCCCCACTTCAGTAATTCTCGTGTCCATCAATTCATTGTTGCTCCTAGACAATGGGCCGTAACACTAAGGGCCCTTACATAGTCAACGCGAGCAACGCGCGTAAGCGACGCGAGTGACGCGAGTAACGCGCTTCCTTTCATAGTCTACACAGCATACGCAAACGTCGCGGGCAATGCATGACATGCAATACACCGCTCACGCCACTCGCGATACTATGCGACAACGCATAGTATTGCATGGATCGGCGCGTCGCGTATCAAAAATTTGGACGACACGTTTTGCTACGCATCGCCGCATAATGGCGGCCGAAGCGTAGCGATGCGTAGCCTTGTGGACGCGTATGCGTACCGATGCGTTGACTATGTAAGGGCCCTAATAGTATTAATGCATATTACTTCATTAACAAGTGTTTATAAAGGGATAATTAGTTATCCCTTAAAGTGTTTCCAAAAAACTTTTATTGTAGCTTATTGGAGAAGCAAAGGCAAGGAAATTGCATGTGACACTTGGTAGCCTGGTTTTTCTTGGAAATTAAGGAGAATCCCAGTGATTAACTCCAGATCATCATAATCATCTAAGAGAACTGAGTGTGCCATGGAAAAACCTCTTTGAAATATTATAGCCTCCTAAAATTCCTAATCTGTAGGGGTCCCAAAACACATTAACCACAGTCAACAAGTATGTGCATCTGATAAACAAAACAATAATTCTATCATGACTCAAATTGAGGCATGTCTATGTTTGAGGGGAGCAGATGATATTCTGATGTGCATACACAACAACAAACCCTTTGAAGCTAATAGCTTCATGGTGGCCATCATGTTTAAATTAGAAGCATTCAACAAGCCAGATTTGTTTACAAACTTGTATCAAGTAAAAACATCAGACGCAGACACACACAGACACACAGATTTTGGACTCTGCTGCAATCTATAATATATATATGCACATTGCATATTTGCCCCACTTCAAATAATCTTAATTACAGTCTGCAGACATGTATACCCGATAGACCCAGAGTTTGATGGAGTTTATCAACTCCATCCTGTCATAACTAACTTAAACTCAAGCTACAAATGCTCCCTATTCTGCGAGTTTGCCTTTGAGGATTTGTGTTTATAAATTTCCTGCCTACTCTGTATATGCATTACACACCATTTTGACAGAATGCTACTAGAACATATTTGCCTGGTCAGGTATTTTCTTTAATTAATATATATATTAGGGCTGGGCAAGTGAACACGTTAATTACGTGTTAACGCAATCTTAACACAATCTTATTTTAACACGATTAATACAAATTGACGCATTAACGCACACTCTTTTTTTTTCACTTTGATTTTGAAAGGTTTTGCCCACAGAATTCATAACATTCAAAACATTCATATCAGAAATCATTTTTGTTTTTAGTTCCACTTACTTTACATTAAATAACACTTGCAGCAAGTGACTGCCTGTTTACAATTCCCAAATCTGTGGTGATTTGAATTTAACTACATGTTTAGTAACTGTTGGTTTACAATTGTACTAACTAACTGCCTGTTTACAATTCTCAAATCTGTGGTGTTCCGTAAGTTTCATATTCAACCCACACTGAGTGAGTCAATAAAACTCCCTCAAGATCACTTGGTCTAGTTTTTGCTTATTAAGTACATTTGGTATGAATGATAATGTCTCATTCCATTTGATAATCTCAATTGGAGTGGATTTAAAATATAATCTTAAAAGTGTGATCAATCGCGAGTTAACTCACCAATACTATACGATTAATTGCCCAGCCCTAATATATATATATATATAGGTCATTAACATAAATCTTGTCTCACACAAATGGAGTACAGTAAAGACCAACAATGTATTGCAAGATGCATTTTGTATGAACATAACATGATATGAACATGTTATTCTGTTTTTTACTCAATCAACTCAAACTCAGTCAATTACTCTGAAAAGCACAAGGTCTCCTTCAAAACGATTTAAGACCAGAAAATAAGAATTCCTGACATAAATCTGTGGCAATAGCCAGATAACAACATGTGCTACTTCACAATGTAACCTGGAATTCAATCATTGTCATTGAGAATGTGAGTAAGGAATCAACATGAATAAGTATCTAATGTCATGGAAACCAATGTGCTGGTTCTTAGCAGACCAACACACACACACACACACGCACGCACGCACGCACGCACGCACGCACGCACGCACGCACACACACACAGACACGGGTGTGTGGTTGGGATGTAATGCAGGCTTTGAAGCACTGCGGGAATGTTATTGCGATCATGTAGGGCTACACAAATAAAGCAATTTCTAAAAAATGGATTTATACCGTGGTACGTACACAAGACCTCCTCTGCTCAGGTGAGGATGATACTCTGCAGCTGTTCCTGACAGCTATGTGACCCCCATATTAAGAGGCCATCTCTCTCTCATCCCACCATGAGTGGGCATGAAGAGGGCAGCTTTGATCTGTACTCGCATCATGGAAGAAATGAGATCCAGGTCTACAACACAGCCTCCATGCCTGCGCGGCACAAACACTTGCATCAACGCATCAATGCAATCGCATCAACGCAAACGCTCTGTCACCCAGGGTCCACATCAATAAGTGTCTTTTAATGCAGATATTTCTCTCTCTCTCTCGCTCTCTCGCTCTCTCTCTCTCTCTCTCTCTCTCTCTCTCTCTCTCTCTCTCTCTCTCTCTCTCTCTCTCCTCCGCTGTTTTCGATTTAGAAAATGACCTTCAAAAGAATATCTTGCAGTAATGATTTTCCACCACGCACAACGTTTGAGCATTCAGAACAAACCGCAGAACACCACTGACACCGTGATGCGGCATTGGCAGAGCATACTTTTCAGCTTCTCAGTAAATACTGGCCTGACCTGTCAGCATCTTGACTGTTTTGACTTTTGGATCTCATTTATTTTAAATAATTATCAGCGATCAATAATAATGTGTGTTCTTTTGTATGGTGTGTGTGTTGTGTGTGTGTGTGTGGCTGGTGCGTGAGCATGTGGAGTGTGAGTGTGAGCGTGAGTGTGCGTGTGGGCCGCGTGTCTGTGGGTATAAATAATCTTTGGCTATGTCCTTCTGTATCCGTGTGTGTGTCCTTCCGTCTCTATGTATCTGTGTCTGTGTGTGTGAGTGTGAGTGTGTGTGTCTGTGTGTGGTAGGAGCCGGGGTGTAAGATGCCGGAATCTGAAGGAGCTAGGTCAGTCGTTCCCGATCGGAATCATCCCGGGTTTATTTTCCCCAGTAAAGAGTGCCCCTGGCTCCGTCCAGTCTCAGAATGTTGTATTCCTGCTGCATCACAGGTGGAGTAGGACGGGTAGGGGGGGGGGGGGGGGGCGGGAGCAACTGCCCAGAATGTCTAAACAGAGGAAAACACACATTCGAGGAACAGGAGGGGGGGGGGGGGGGCATTATAATGACCACCCAGCACTCGCACGGCAACGCTGTGCCGTCCGTCTGAGCCTGAGAGAGAGAGCTACACAATGCATGTTTTGTCCACACAACGGAGGATCTTTTAACGCTAGCACAGAACGCGGAATGCAGCGGTCGGCGGCGGTCATGTGAGGATTTGGCCCGAGGTTGCTTTGCACTCGTTTTTTTATTCATACGATGCAGCATGAACAACCTATAAGTCAGGACAGGCGCCCGCATCGAAACGTACCGCCGTCAAGGTTTCCCCGTGGCTGTTGCTCGAGCTGCGGTGGAAGGCAAAAGGGAAAAGGTCTCCCTGGCCTTTATCTGAAGCTCCTAGGGCTGTATAGAGCGGACAGCGCGCCTTTGCTTTTTGTTTTTTTTTAGGGGTTTCACACCGAAGCCGGCCATTCATATTCAAACGCCCGGCCGTACATTTCGTACTGCAGCATGTAACTCAGGAGAGTCCGCTGCTCAAGGTCACCGCCACACACAGTGAACTGTGAACACAGCCTGGGTTTTGTTTCAACAAGCCCCTTTTTTGTGCGGTTTATTTGCTCCATAAAAAAAACAACGGTAACAAGTAACATCTGCGGTGTCATTATTGTGTCCCCGCCATTTATCCACTTGTTCCCAACCGCCACGGTAAAACTTTTTCTGTGTTTACAGAGAGTCTGCAGTTTTTTTCACACATTCATAACATGTCACTGCGAATAAGCAAATCCAAACAGGTTCACGTGCAAAAAGTGGCATTCATGCGTAACACATCTTATACACGTGCACAGATATATACGCACAGGCACACGCGCCTCAATGCCTTGAGTCGAGAAGCGGCTAAGAATAGCAGAGAAGATTCTGGTTGAGTGGCCAGGGTCACATGCTTGCATTAACTTTACTGCAGGATATCTAATATGAATCTGTCCTAGGAGCGCATTCCAGGATCCGCCGCCGCTTTGAAGGTAGAGAATGACATTGGAAGTTTACAGTGTCTGTCTCCGGCCGACAAGCTCATGCCCATTGGGTGTCGACATCTCCGTCAGCTCGGAAATAGAGGTCAGGGGTCAGCCCTAAATTTGGTACACAACTGCTGTGTGGTCTCAGTCTGCAGCACTTCCATGGTGTATTCTGACGGAACAATTGGCACGTCTTTCTTCATCGCTCACACTTTTTCTGCCTAATAGTTTGTAATTCTTTTCTTTGTCCTTACAGATATTTCCAGTGAAAAGCATGAATTATTTTTTCAAGCACCTCGCTAACATTAGGGACTGCTGCTCGTTGTTCAAAAAATGTGCATATGATGACCACAAAAACTAGAAAATTTAACATGACCAAAACTCACATTTTCATCAAGACAACCATGGCAATCACCAAACATGAGCTTATTAATTTTTACTACAATAGTTTACTTTACTTGCAGACAATGCTAGTTTTTCCCTAGCGAAAAACACACCTATTCCATGTGTTATGTGCGATAAGATAATTATCTCACTTGTTTGATGAGATAAGGTGTACTTTAGTCATCCCTGATGGGACATTTTGATGTCCTATCAGACTTACCGGACAGTCATGAGACCTTGAATAGAGATAACAAAAAGTTTCAAAACAAGGAGCGATGAAGAGCCGCGGAACGGTGGCAAAAGTATGCTCGCAGCGCAGGTGATAATGAATGATTGTAGAGTTATCATTATCCCAGATAATTAAACATTGGTATTGAGTGCTCTGGAGTTAATTTGCTCTCAATGTGTACATTGTACAACCGTACACCCAAGTCACACAGGAAGATTTTTTTCACATAGCAGCTCTCTCCTGAGGGCTGTCATAATGTGGCAGGGTGTTGTTCATGTGGGCAGTGAGACTAGAAAATACAGCTTATATTAGACTTCTGCTACAAGACACTCCGGATGAGAGGAGCCTTGAAGGTAGAAATTAAGTTAACTAACCCTTTCACAGCAATGGGATTTGGGAGGCTCTAGAACACACACTATCTTTAACACATTTCTTTAATAAATATAGTTAAAACTTTAGCCTTTGGAGCCGTTCACTACATATAAACAATGGATCATTAAAAAGCATATTTTACAACGACATTAAGCCGTAAATACAAGTGTCTGTTTTTTTATTTGCAAGACATTACAGCGACCGGATTGTCTTGAGGGTGACGGATGGAACATAACCAGCATTTGACGTTTATGATGCATTGCGGTTTGGCCAGCCTTTTCCCTACTTCCTTAACCTGCCAAAACCTATCAATACACTTCCCCCGCCAGCCTATCTGTGCAAAGAAAGAAAAATGCAAGGACTGCGAATGAACCCACCTAAAGGCTCATTATTGGATTCAAGAGCAAAAATCAAGAGGACGACGTTGGTGGTCTTGGGGTGGTCCTGTTAACTTTCCCCAGGGTTTCCCTCTCAGACGACTCTTTCTCTTTCCGTTTTGCCATATGTCGCACTCGATTAAGTGCTTAGATGCCGCGCGGGAGGATTGTTGCATAGGTTTTAGCTGGCCGCCATACCCCCCCCTCCCTGTGATAAGAGAAACCCGAGCTCAGCATACTTCTCTTGCAAGGGCCATAGATAAAGAGAGTGGTGATTACAGTATGGACTACAGTGCCTCTGCCAGGGGCGCCACCCCCCACCTCCTCCCTCTGTTCATTCATCCGTGAGATTCATCCCGGAGCCATGGCTGGGGTCCCATGCCCAAAAGATACTCATTAAAAAGGTTGGCCTGCAGATCTGGGGGCCCTCGCCAGCCCCGCCGCCACGCCAAGGTATCGGCCATGTCGTCAGGGCCATATGCAATCTGACAGACTGTCATATATCACACGGCAGTGTGGCTCTGTGACCTTTTTGGTTTGTTACACATTAAGCCGTCACGGACCCGCAGTGCGTTGTGGCAATAACTAACAGGATTAGTTATTGCTCGCATCATGTGGCGAGAGTTTTCCTCGTTTTCTGATATTTCACTCTCTGTGTGGTTCCGGAGATTATCTGGGGAAATGGTTGGGCTGGTTTGTTTGTGAAAAAAAAAAACGGATTTGGAAGTTCATCAGTACAAGAACCACCTGCCAATAACCTGCCTTTTTCAATTAGTTATTTAATACCCCCCCCCCCAACTACCCACCCTCCACCATTTATCCATCGATTTTCCCGCTGCATCCCTGATAACTGCAACCCCATCAAGCCAAGCAATGTGTGGTCTCAAAAGCCCCTTATTGTCCTGGTGTGGCCCCCAAACACACAGCCGCGTCCTTCCCCCAGAGAAGGGCAGGGTAAATGGGTTGTCACTTGTGATATTCTAAAGTAGCCACCACAGTACTGTCACTTAGTCTTCCCCCATCTCACTGCTTCCCGTCTTGTAACCTCAGCGACCTCCCTCAATATGTATCCACTTAAAGGCCTCCCCCTACTCTACTCTAGCCCATTCAATATGCAGTAGCGTCTCTTTGACAGACAAAGAGGCTTTCCCAGGGCCCCCATGTCTCTGAAGTGCTGCCATTTTCGCCGGCCACCCCGTTTGCTCGCAGCACCTCGCTGGTGGTGGAGTGCTCTCCCCTTGCGTATCGCACATCTGTTTGGCTGCCGGTAGACAGGGGCCTTGTAGCGTAATGACAGGGGTCACTATGGTCGTGACCATGAGGTAAAGGCAAGGTTATACAGATGTGCAGGGCCCTCGCTATCCTGCAGTGTACGATGAGAGCAGTGCTGTGAAAAATAGCGTCGTCACAGGAGCGAGTTAAGGGTACACCTCATTTGACACATTATTGGGGTTGGGAGAGTGTGAGTGAGTGTGTGTGTGTGTGTGTGTGTGTGTGTGTGTGTGTGTGTGTGTGTGTGTGTGTGTGTGTGTATGCTTGCGCTTTGTGTGGATGTATTAGTGTATGCGTGTGTGTGAGCGTAAGCCTGTGTTGTGTGTGGATGTATGAGTGTCTTGTGTGTGTGCATGGTTGAGTTCGGTGTGAATGTATTAGTGCGTTTGTTGTGTGTTTGTGTGTGGGTGTGTATGCTTGTGTTGTGTGTGGATGTATCATAGGCGTTTCACACATGCACCTTAAGTCTGAACACTACTTTGTATAATCCCTGGTGGGCTGTATGTATTAACAGTGAAAGCGGCCACGTTGCAGACGTGTTGATTGGCGATTCTATTCTGCAACTGGCACAAAACTCTTCACACCTGTATTTTGCGTTGCAACTTGTATCCGCTTTCCATGCTTCCGTTAAAATTGCAGTGATAAATGTAAATGTAATAAATGCAGTGTCGATATCACCGTAAAAAGTTTCAGCATTACGGAGTTGGAACCCCCCCGCCATTTTTAATGCGTTGTGAACAAAGCACTCCAACTTCTCCAACTTCTTCAACGTTCTGCCTCCTATACGCGCTACCCAGGCGTGACCCCTGGCATAAAGTAAACACTCAGATACGGCTTCTGTTGTGTGTTGCATGTGTGAAAGGGCAACTCCTGATAATCTCCAGACCTGGTTCTCTGGAGTTCATCCACAAGCGTGTGTGCATGTGCGTGTGTGTGTGTATGTGTGTGTGTGTGTATGATTGCGTTGTGTGTGGATATGTTAGTGTGTGTATGTGTGTGTATCTGTGTCTGTATATGCTTGTTTTGTGTGTGTGTATGCTTGTTTTGTGTGTGTGTGTGTGTGTGTGTGTATGTGTGTGTGTTTATCTGTGTCTGTGTATGATTGTGATGTGTGTGTGCTTGTTTGGGGGGGGGGGGAGATAGCAGAATTGGGAATTGGCAATCCCAAATCCCAGCGAGGAGGCGGAAAGACAGGGGAGGATAATTTGTCAAACACCATCAAACACTGTAGTTGTTCACCAGTTATGTGAACCACCAATACATGGTTGGCTGGAATTGGTCAACAACTGTCTACTGAGCTATACTGAGCTAAGGCTATACTTTTAGTGTATTAAAACAATAATGTTTACAACATAACATAACTGAAAACAGTAGGCTTAAAAGGATGCTTCTTACTGGTTTTCTCTATCTCTGTCATTAGCACTGAAAATAATAATATACACATATATTTACATATATATATATATTATAATAGCAAAAACCTTTACGTATTTGTGTAATGTTTGTTTATTTCTTGCTTTTCTTCACTGCAGACCCACTGCCAATACAGTGCACTCTGTGTTTTTGGCTTGGTCGTCCTCATTTATAATCTCTAACATCCAGGGCAGATCTTCCCCTGTGACTAGCGATCTCCCCCATCTGGCGTGGGGCATCATTAAATAAACAGACCAGCGGTGTCAGCGAGGTCTGCAGGCATCTTCTCCAAGCAACGCCTCAACTGCCTCCAAACTAAAGTGTACTGACACTGTCAGTGGACTTTCAGTGGACTGTAAAGGACTGCCTCCTAATAAAGTTTACCGACAGGTCAGTTGGGAAGGGGGTGAAATAAACAACATGAAATGAACAACAATATATTGGCACTAACCTCTTACAGCACTCAAGACAGGGTCAACGCATAAGTCTGACCTTCTGCGAAAAAAAGAAAGAAAAGAAAAACAGAAGGCAGGCTGAGATATACTCAGGCGTCAGAAAACTAGAACTTTTAACGATCATAACGGACATTAGCGAACAGACCGTTTCTTGACCTCGGAAATGTGAGTGTGAACGGAGTGTGAATGTGAGCAAGTAACTAATGAGACCTTCAGTCCTGCGTTGGAGGAGGCGAGGGGAGAAAGTGGCCTCAGATGAGCAACAGCCGGTCCTGTTGTCCTGAGTGCCTTTAAAAAGAAAAATTATTTAATAATAATGTTAAGGTCACTGAACTCAAGAGGGGGAGATTGTTAAATAAGATCGCAGAGGTCAATGCTATTGCTGATGCAATTATCTCTCTCTCTCTCTCTTCCTCGCTCTCCCCCCACCTCTACCCCCATCTCTCTATCTCTCTCCCCTCTCCTCAGTGGATCCTTTTTTTTGTATTCTGAGACACTGTTAACAATCTGAGTCTCCTTAGTTCTCTCTGTTTCCGCCTCTCTGTTTCCTATGCCTTCTTGGTGTCTTCATCAGGAGGAGAGGCTGTTCATGCTGTCGGCTGTGTGGGAAGCCGCTAATGGGAAAAGTTGGCGCACAGCGTTGAGAGCTGGTAGCATCCCGGCCTATTATGAGAATGATTCATGCATTTGTTTTGCCAGGAGCCCACTTAAAATAAACCCTATCTGGATGACTCTCTGGGAGACAGCGTTTCCTACTGTGTGGAGTCTGAGGACGAGTAAGAGGGAGGGAGGGAGGGAGAGAGGGAGGGAGGGAGAGAGGGAGAGGGAGAGCGAGAGAGAGAGAGAGATTGTGTACTGTTCACTATGTGTGGCAACAGCTGTGATTTATTTCCTAACAGAGACCTTTTTTTTTTTCCGGACCCTCTGTCACAACTGGAGGGCTCTGCCATGGTGCTCCTGTGGGAGCTCCCTACACACCATCACCCTGCCCATTCTCGTCAATCGCACGCACGCACACACGCATGCGTACACACACACACACACACACACACACACACGTCGAACACATATCAAAATAAGCCATCATACACAACACCACACACACACACGTCAAACACATATCAAAACAAGCCATCATACGCAACACCACACACACACACACCATTACAGACACTTGCAGATACATCCTTGCCAAACCCAAAAGAAGAAGGATGCCTGGTTGGAGGCTAATGTTAAAGGAGTGTCAGAAGGAGGGGGGGGCGGGACTCGGCAGTGATTCCTAGTCATTGGCACGGTGATGACAAGATGCTCCTTGTGTCCAGCTGTTTATGTCTTTGTCACCTGAATGAGCCTCCTTTCTAACGAGGCAGTTGGATTTGGCAGTTTGTGAAGGGGAAGTGTCAAGGCGATGAGCTGTATCACTAAAGGGGATGTATTTAAACATACTCAAACACCCCATCGCAGCAATGGATTGACACATATGGGTGTGAAAATGTTGTGGTTTTTGCTTAAAAAGGTCAGAGAGGGATGTATGTAAAACACAATGCTCAGGATACGGGCATGCATGCCAAGGGTCAGCCTGGAGCCCATGTCCTTATGTCACGACTCAAGGAGCTCCTACTGTATGGCCTTGGTGCATGGCCTGCTCTGCATGTACTGCGTGAGCACAACAAAGAGGGACTGGCCACACATTGTGTTCATATTCATGAATTTATGTCTAGAATGCAGATTCTTTATCCTTCCCGTCGCAGAGCTTTCTGTTTGGAAAAGGTGATCTGAATATCAATTCCATCCTCCACCAAAGAGAATCATACTAGTCTATTAATTCCCGATTGGTTTGGAAACTATCTTGCACTACGATATTTATTTAACCTCATCCACACCCTAATCCCCTTTCCCCCCATTAAATAATAAAATGCTAATTTTGTATTCATATATTCATAAAATGATGACACGGTAAATGATATGGTTTCATTCAAGTGCTGCTGAACAGCAGCAACGATTCCATTTCAGTCTCCATCCCCATTTGTCTTGGGTCTCTCCACTCTCTATTTAAAATGCCATCTAGCTCCCATGCACTTTCTACACACCTGCCTCGAATTACAATATCCTAACGCAGGGCTCTGGTGGGCCCCTGAACAAGCTGTTGTGATGTGGTTTAAGTCAACGGCAGCAGAGAAACACCACAGGTTCCGTTAAGCCTCGGTGACGAGGCACAGTCAGTGGTACAGTATGCTTTCTCTTAAGACAAAAACTTGCACAGGGAGCGAGCCTATTCGAAGTAAGAATACAGGAAAGGCAAAATGTAACCCATTACATTTTGTAATGTCCTGTTGTTAAAAGGAGCGGGGGGGAGGACACAGGCTGCAAGATGGCCCCGCGATTACCCAATCAGTTGTCAGAGCTCCAAAATAACTCAAAAAACTGAAACCACCGTGAGGCTTCAGAGGAGCTAGAGATGCAGAAACGTTCATTTATCTTCACTGGGATGGAGATGTCCTCCACTGGTCCTTTTATTCAGTCGTACCGCCCCGGCTGTCAGCGGCTGCCTTCTCAAGGGTGAAATGTTTTTTGTTACGTAGTCGCAGCCGGCCAGTGACACGATGAGTGCCCGTGCTGCCCATGCATGCATGCGTGCGCACGTGCCAACAGGGGGGAAGCGCCCTCACAGAGACACGGTCCAGGTCACGTCAGGACAACACCGGAAAAACCTCTTCACCGACAACTCGCTAAGCCAGCAGCATAATTGGGAGATCCGTTGTTTCCCTTGCTGCT
This sequence comes from Micromesistius poutassou, assembly GCF_964030765.1. Lineage (NCBI taxonomy): Eukaryota > Metazoa > Chordata > Actinopteri > Gadiformes > Gadidae > Micromesistius > Micromesistius poutassou. The sequence goes on along the minus strand of NC_140283.1, from coordinate 9,694,189 downwards.
TAAACAATCTTTCACTTCCACACGGACACCTTTCGCACAGCTTGTTCTGCTTAGAATGCAAATAAGGACTCCAAGTTACTCTAAAGACTCTGCTAAATAGTTATTCTGAAAGACCTGAGCTGGAGGCGTTATTCAGGCTAGAACACAAAACCTAAGTGGGTGCAGGATTCTTCTGAAGCAGCAGCCTAGCGCATTACAATACATGTTATTCATGCCGCTGTGGCGGCAAACATCGCCGGTTTGTTAAGGTTTTATGTTTGCAGTGCTGGAGACCTTGGAACAATCAATGCTTAATCAACTCCAGCGCTTGGATGTCCTCCACTTAGGTTGCTCAGGTTTTTCTCTGAGCCCTCCTTTGCATCAAGTCTCAGCGGCTAGTAGGCGAGGCTAATTGGAAGCTTTGAAATTGACCGTGGTTGTAAGTGTGTGACCCCGTGGTGACCTTGATGGCTATGAATAACCAATGAATTCAGAATTGGTTCACTCTGATTAGAGTCTGTCCTGTAGACAGAAGCACAGGTGGAGAAGAAAGAAAAGGGGGAGGAAAGCAATACAGAAAGAAGAAAGAATGGTGGAAGAAGACAGGAGGAAAGAGAGAATGGTTGAAAGTTTGAAAGAAAGAATGAAAAAAAGAAGGAACAATAGAATGGAAGAAGGAAAGCTTTATAGAAAAAAAGAATGGTTGAAAAAGAATGATAAAAAGACAGAAAGGAAGAAAGAAAGAAGGAAAAAATTTATAAGAAATCGTAAAAGAAAGAAAGAGCAAGAGAAGTCCTTCGTGGAGAAAGTTGTGCAGATGGGACTCTGGGAACAGTTTGAAATGGAATCTTAAATGAGATCCAACCATTAAAGCATGATGCAGTCACCAGATAAGTCCAGTGGAGAACCCAATGGAACATTTATACGGCACCACTGCCCAGCACAGTTTCAAATTTAATTGAACTGAATGCGAAAAAACAACAAACACAAAACAGATAGGAAAGTTCTGTTATCGCACAGCTTAATCAACTGACGCCAAAAATAAATAGGCAATTAACATCCGCTATTGAACAGTCGCAATGCAAAAAGAAATGCATCCACTATCTGAATAATAGATGATAACCACTCTCACGTCTTTCTAGTTGAGCCCGTCCCATAAGCTGATTTAGATTCTGAAAATGTAGATTGAAAGTGGGCACCATCTGGAAATCGAAGTAAAATACTTCAATCCGAGCGTGTTTTGTTTCGCCCATCTGTTTTATTGCACCTCATTTGAGTGAACACAACAATAAGCCAAGTGAAAAAAACGAAAGTCATGCTTCCAAATAGATGCAGAGTGTTAGTTTCACCCCACTGAGGTCACATGCTGGCATTCCAGGAACAGTCCAGAGCACACACTAACTAAATTGTTGAATTATATGAAACTCTTTCCCCACCACAGTAGGATCCAGGGTGAATTGGAACCCACGTTCACAGAGGCAGACCATGGCGGTGGGTTCACTCATCTGTGTATGTGAATGCGTGTTAATCGTCTCTCAAAAGCTAGTCTGGCATTGCAAGACGAATTGCAAAGTGCAATTACTCTGGAACCTCTTTGTTCACTTTTGATTTTCTAAGGGGCATCACCAAGGGGAGCAGACCGAAATGCCTCTGGACGCGATAGGACAGGCCTACGACCAATCATTGCAGCACTGAACAACGACAAAAATACATCTTTCTATTCAACAAAAGCATTAAGTGCAGTCGTTTGAAAATATACCATTCTGTTTGTTTACCAGTGTCTCGATAGCGGAATCAGCAGACCGTTCTACGTCAGTGGCAGAAAACAGTTGTGGTTGAAAAAACCACAGTTGGTCGGCCTATTTCGTACCGAGCAGAAATCTTTTTGAATGGGAAGGGGAGCCGGACCTTATCCACAGAGCAGATGAAACGTGAGCTTGAGAGGATGGAGGATTACTACCATGTCCTCTTGTCTACCACATCCGATGGGGATACAGCTTATCATGAACCAACGCTGTGATGTTGTATGTATTCCCCAAAAAAAAACACCTTTCCCATCGCTCCATGAGGAGAAACCCAGCTAGACACGGGTTGATGGGATGATGGATGAACACTCCCATGAGAAATTGCAGAAACAAACACACACTCATGCAAGTGCACACACAAATGCAAGTGCGCGCACACACACACACACACACAGATACACACACACACACACACACATGCAAGCGCACACACACACACACACACACACACACACATGCAAACGCACGCACATACACACACACACACACACACACACACACATGCAAGCGCGCACACACACACACACACACACACACACACACACACACACACACACACACACACACACACCAACAGACTGAATCAATTATCTGTATTCCCAATGCATGTGTGGGTCAACATGTGATGGGTGGGGGTGGGGGTGCACCAGGCCACAGAGACCCCCGCTAACTGACAGGAGAGAAGCTGGAATGGCTTTTGGTTTTTGGTAATGGTCACTGCTTTTTTTGTTAGTGCTAAAATAAAAGACGCATCGAACATTTCATACAGCTGGCTGCACCGTCTACATCATGAAGCGGTCTCTTTAGAAGCCCCTGTTTCTTTAACAAATAAGGAATCGATTGCATGATCACAAATCTGTCCAAAATGTCGAACACAAAAGGTATACACTCATACAAACAAACAAGAATATCAAAGGAAAACCATATTTGAAGAAAAAGTGGTTTTCCTTTCTGAGATGTTAAATTGAAGCTTCTTTCAGGATGAACATTTTGGAAGATTGTATTTTCTCCCTGGAGTTATTCCGTGGAGAAATAGAGTTGGACAATAATTGTGGATTCATGCCAAGCTATGACTGCACCACAGGGCTTGAATAAAAGAGAAAAATTGGTGAACTTGCATGCACAGGTGTACACACACACACACACACACACACACGCACACCCACACACACACAAAGTAGAAGAAAGAAGTGAAGCGAACGCGGGGATATCTGGATGGATTTCTCTCTGGGAATGTTTTTGGTGTATTTTTGTTTTTCTTGATCTTTGTGTAGTATGTGTGTGTGTGTGTGTATGTGTGTGTATGTGTGTGTGTGTGTGTGTGTGTGTGTGTGTGTGTGTGTGTGTGTGTGTGTGTGTATACGTGCGTGAGTGAGTGAGTGCATGCGTGTTAAGGTCTAAGTTGTGCATGCTGTTTGTGTTTTACAAAAAGGTCCAAAATGTTCCAAATACCTGAAACAGTACAGTGACAAACAATAATAATAAAAAAAAAAACTGGTTAGGAATACAAAGAGGCTGTTTAGTTAATGAAACTTGTAATCTGGTGAAACATTACATTAATGAAAGCCGTTCTGTCCTGAATACCTTTGTTTTGATGCAGTGCAACACATGGCTGCCACTGCCTCCATCCTACATCAGTGCAGGCCTGGCAGCCAGCCTTCATGCCAGCCAATGGTGCTATGTCTGATCTGATCTACAGAGAGCTTGCTGATTGGCCAAGGGCTGTAAAGGATTGGAGCAATGCCTGCTGGGATCTCAGAGGTGTGAACAGGTTTGTGTGAGATTGTGTGAGAAAGTGTGTGTGTATTTTCCATCGCCTGCTGGTATGTTATATTTTTTTATTTTCACTAACCATAACCCTAACCCTGTTAATTATTATTATTGATGCATTGTTCCAGATTTTCGATTACATTGTGACATCCCCAATGCAACAACCAGAAAACTGATTTTTCTTATCTTGTTCAGGCACAAAATATACAGAAAATATTTATTTCCTCAATCTCAAATATTATTCCTCAAATAAAAGTTTGATGGTTGACCTAAACAACAGAAATGCTCCCCGGCTTGGTTGAATGTGTGTTTTTGTTTTGGTACAACAATTGAAGTCTATTACATAAACGGTAAGCAGCACACTTGAGAAAAAGTGCAGTTTTACTGCAGAAATGTTTGTCTCCTACTCACAACAAGCCTTGCTGGGAGCAAAAGGCTTTCAGCGGTTTTATCGGTAACGTTGCCAATGACTAACCGATGAGGATGCTGAACTCGACATCGCAACACCTGTGCTCACTGAGAGACTTCACCACTCACACAGGCCCCGGGAGAAGCCTCCTTTAACATTGCAATAGACAATAATAAGCATTATGTTTTTTTGTAATCAGCTGATGACAAGTCTTCAATAGTCATTAAACTATCCTCTGTGTAATATTGAGATAAGCCTGCAATGTCAGTGTGTTCATGGTTGAGATAACCATGTATCGTCTGCATGGGTTCACCCTGTATCACGTTCAAACCAATTTGTAGGAATCACCCATTAAATGCTCTATTTACCTGTTTGATTTGAATTAATGATTTTTATTTCATCATCATTAATATCGATTATTTTTTGCTTGCATGATGATGAAGTGTTGATGACGTCGGACACTCACAGCGGGCGGGCAAAAGACCTTGGTTCATAGAAGCCTATTAGCAAAATTCCTCATCTAAATCAACCCCAAGCCAAAGTTAATCTGAAGTATTTCATTCTAATTAGCCCAGGCTTTGGACAAAGCCCCCCCAGCCTGGGTCTGGCTGCAGCTGCCACCTGTGTGTATGGAGCGAGTGTGCAGGAGGCACAGAGGACTTCCCAGTCTGCGATGCTGGCAGTCACTCTTAAATCCACAGTGGACCAACGGGCTCCCAGTCGCCACAAAGAAGCGTCCAGAGGGCTGAACATGGGTTGATTTCAGATTTTTGTCCACCTCTAAATATCTCACCCCCTTTCATTTTTAATCGTTTCTTTACCACCGTATAGTCATCCATGAGGAGATCCAGGCAACACTGAGAGCGAACCTCATCCGCAAACCTCATCCACTGTGTTTCAGCCGAGGTACCGAGCGAGGGGAGGGGGGGGGGAGAGAGGATGGCGGCGGAGTGGGGTTTCCTCTGATGGGCTTCAGACACACAGGGCTCGTTCTGTGTACCGGCAGACCAGCTGCAGCCTAGCCAGGAACGACACCGGACACCCATCTCCCCATGGCTGTCCAAGATCCCAAAGTCAAACACGCTCGTTTTAGCCTCCCTTCAATGCTAATAAAACACAACGCAAAGCCCCTGGAAATATATAGGCCGGCGCTTTCTGAATGAGCTCCACGTGCGCACAATTTCCTCTGCGTCTGGGAGGTGTCCATCTATGTAAGTGGGTTTGAGTGCACTTGAGTGCTTAGACTTGTCCATATGCGTGTGGTGGACTCATCCACATAATACGGCCCTATGCCGCCGAATGCCTGCAATAAAGACTTTCACCCTTTCCTGGCTATGCGGTGTGTGGGGACCCCCCCTTAAAGCCCTTGGTCCAAAGCCAGGGAACAGGTACAAACGATAAATCACATTTTGAATCGGGTCCAGGACCAGGAATCACGCCCCACCTCCCGCTTCCCCTCCATAAAACAGCACTACATCCAAAAGCCCACACCCCCCCCTGGCTACTAGTGCCAGGCCCATCAGCCCACGGATACAAGTGCCAGCACAACACACACACACACACACACACACTCTCTTTCGCTCTCTCCCACACATACATACAAACAAATCTCACCCAAGCAATTGGTCTCACACACATACACACAGAAAGTGTGTACACAAGCTACCCACCCCAAAACATTGTAGTTCAAAAGCAAACATAAAAACACAAGGTTGGGGCAGAACTAATATCTCCCATTGTTCATCGGTTGGTGAAGTTGGGATAAACAAAAAAATGGAAAATACGAAAAACACAAAATAACAAAAACTTTATGGGGGCAAATACCGATGCCAGTGAACTTGTGTTGATTGACTATGGTCCTATGACTCGACTATGATGGATGGCTTGGACACAATGTTTGACACGGTAATGTTTGCGGTTGGCCCCTAAGTTGCCAAGGTGAAGTTGATTCCAATATTTCAAAACAATATGTTTGCAGAACTTAGTTACCTCGACTGCGGTATATATTGACAATGAACGATATGTTTAAAGGCAGTGAGGAGGGGGAAGACTTTTTATATTGGTGTAGAAGGATCATGGTTTCAACAAGCTGGAGACCGGGGGGGCAAAGAATGGTGTATTTTCTTCTAGCCAGCTGGGATTTCACTTTCAATTTATGAGGCACCCAATAGCATACTCCAAACCTGAAGGAAAAAAGAAAACGGTAAGCCTCTACACTCATTATTTTCAGATGCCTCCATCCTTACTCCTGGCAGTCCCCATTGCTATTATTGCTAACCTGTTCCCCCTGTGTCTCTCTATGTCTCTCTATCGTTCTTGCTACGATTTATAAATACGCAGCTTGCTTGGTATGTTTATGATGCTAACGTATCATGGAGCATCCCTGAGAGATGGTTTTAAGTGCCGTTTTCACGTTTAGTTGCGAAAAGGACTAAACTGCGAACTTGTGATGTCATGCACATTGCAGCTTAATTGGCAACAGCAAATATATTTCAACAACTGTGCTCCAAATATGCAAATACAGATTCAATTATTTTTGCACAATTACCTCTCGAGGGAAAGGGATCAAGATTGAAAAAATGCAATGTCAAAGCGGGGGCTTTGACAAAGCGGGGGCTTGAAACCATTGCCAAGTTAAATATTAATATACCAACTTCCATCATGTTTTCTAAGGAGGTAAACATGCAGTCATCTCACTTTTAGTTGGGGAAACGTTGGGTACAATTGCAGACGTGATGAGATATGTTCCTGGCACGTTGTTCCTGGTCGTGTGCCATGTGCTTATGGAGCTTTGGGCATTGTCGTCAGCAGCTTTATTTATGTTCTCATAGGGCAGGTTCTTCTTGTACATTAACATTAACAGAACAAAAATGCTGTTGGATACTGTGTTCTGACCTTAGTAAGGATGAACAAAATTACTCCTGTTGCCATAACGATGGCAGCACACAAAACATACACACACACACACAATTTTAATTAAAAAAATGATAAAAAAATTATAAAAAATAAAAAATGATATTAATAAGGGCATTATATTAGGCACTGTCATTATCATATTGTTAGACATTATTTTTTTCATCTTGAAATTGGAATACAGCCATGCAGAGCAAAAAAACCTGGACCTGAACCTTTAGTACAGGTTTAGGTACTACGGTTCTCCTATCGCATAAACAACGCCATTTTCTCTATCCTTGGAGAGGATTGGCCTTCAATTGTTGCTGGCAACCATTATTCTCATTATTTTAATGACAGTGGGGAGTGGCAGCTTCAGCAGAAACCTTACAACTAGGGTGCTGGCTCCACACCTTCAGGATAAATGATGGAGGTGGACTTTTGGCCCACAATCCATCACTTACAGCTTTACGGATAAACTGGTTTACTCGTGGCTGCAGAGAAATGTCTGCAGATTGACCTCGGTGATTCATGACATATATGCGGGTCTGAGCCCTTTGTAAGCCTGACGTGTATGTATGTCAATCCTGCCGATCATGGTGGTGAACACATGCGGGTGTGAAACACACCTAGCCTGCGTGCAGACAGTAGACACGTGTAGCGGTGGAGGAAACGGGCCTTTGTCTTGTAAAAGGTTGTTGTTGTCCACAGCGCTTCCTCGTATAATCTTGACTGCTGGCAGCTCTGCCACTGCGGGTGAAAGGTTAGCTCTGATCTTCTCTAAGCCCAGCATTAGTGAAGACCTCCACCAGCAACACTAAATCCATCTGTCTGTCTGCTGGATGCAGAACCAAGGGATGATAATACTAAAAAGGATCGCTTACACTCAATTCCTCCTGTCTTCACACTGACCAGAGAGAGACACACACACACACACACACACACACACACACACACACACACACACACACGATAAAATCCTGTCCCATTTGGAGATTAAAACCATGGGAGACCTATAGCTTAACAATGTAATCTTTAATCCTTTGTTTTAAAGCATCCATGCATCATAAATCACAACCATGTCCTCATCCTCTTTATGAGGGTATTTTATGCCAGGGACAACAAAGAGATAGTACACGCTATCCCATTTTTCCCTCCTGGAAATTTACATTGAGACATAACAGTTATAGCGATGAAACAGACAAGACGATCACAGAGTGACTTGCATGAGTATAACTTCGAAATTAGCCATTCACGTTATTTTAGGGGCCTTGGAGGTGGGGGTAAAGGGGCCAGCCATCTGCTCACATAAACTGAACTATAGTGAACAATAGAGGAGAGCAGCAGAGAGACTGGAGCGAGGGGAGCCACGGTGAAGGCATGAGCACAAGATGTGCTGAAGGGCCTTTATGAGTTACAGGTGTGTGGTAATAAGACCCAGAAGGCTGAGGCAACAGAGTGATGGGAGGGCTGCATGCATGGATGTAGCCATGCATAGATGAATTAATTGACCTTTGGATGGAGGGATGGACAGAGGGATAGATGGAGGGATGCATGGATGGTTGATGGACAGATGATAGATGGATGGAAGACTGAAAATGGTATTGTGCTGTTGGGGACCATCTTTCATTGTTCATCTCCAGCGATGCACATAAGGCTGCATGCTTGCATGCATAGAAACAGACAAATCAACACACACGCACATTAAATATACAGGATTTTAAAAATTCATATTGTAGATGCACATAAATATGCTTACACTAAATAGTGAAGATGAAACATTCATAGTGTACACAGAGATACAAATATGTATGCATATATATATATATATATATATATATACAGTACATACATAAGCAGACACACACACACAAAGACACACACACACACACACACACACACACACACACACACACACACACACACACACATACACACACACACACAGTGAATCAATTACCCTAGACTTACACCAAATAGGCTACCTGAACCCATCAAAAGCTTGACTTAAAAAAATACATCTGTGCCTCCATTCTGAAAGCCCAACCGTCTCAGAAGTCAGACTGAGCATTTAAACATGTCATTCCTTTTATAAATCATTCTCAGGATCTTTGAGTGTGTCAGGAGAGAAAACATTCTTGCTTTAAGATCACACTTGCTGTTAACAGCCTTAATGATTTTAGGCTCCAAGGCAACACTGTTAAAATGATTTCATCAGTATTAATATATACAACAAAACAGTTCCCCCTCTCCCCCCCACCCAGAAGATCAACGGATTGAAATACTTAGGGAAGGGAAGACAAGGAAATAGAGGGGGAAAAAATTAATACTTAATAGGAGAGTTAATTATCTGCAAAGACTGAATTGAAAATCTGGAGTGAAGCCCAGGGACATTAGAGCCAAGGTTGTAATTTTCTCTGTAACTACCCAGGGTCTTTATCATTATCTCATCAGGCTTGAAGGTAGTTTAACAACTCTTTTTAATCAAAACAATGTGCATCAGTCACGATGACTCTGGCTATTCAGGCTAGAGTCACAAATGTAAAGAGTTACGGCTAAATACATGTCTGCATGCTGGTTATACCTCCTTGATTGGGACCGGGAAATATAGAAAAATAGATCATCATCATGATAATGAGGGCTTTTAAGCGTATATGATATTCTGTATATCATATTAATGTTTATGAATTCAAAATGCAATGTGAAACAATCCGACTGAGAGTCATAACATTAAAGTATATTATAATGTATGGTATTGTTTCACACCATAGCTATTTTATGTCCCTCCTGATGTTTGCATCTTCATATTTTTATTACTTAAAAAATCTGCGTATTTGGGAAAGTCTACTATAATATTATATTTTACTTTACAAATTTTATTCCTAAAGTGAAGCGTTTATTCCAACAGAGTTCACCACCTCTAGAAACAAGCAGGTGGTCTGCTTGTTTCTACATGTTTCTACACTTGTAAATAATTCAAAGACGTATTTCCCTCACTTAAACAGGAGTGAGGCTAACTCTGCAAGTAAACGGAAGCAGCTAATGGAGAGCAAGTGCTAACCCAGTGAACTCCCCTCCTGGACGCACAACCAAGAATTTGGAAATTAATGAATCGTCTAAACTGGCTAAGGCAAACAGCAATTCACGGATATCTCTGTGTATCCCTTTCATGGCGTCGCTTGGTTGGTAAGTCTGTGGGTCACTCCCGTGACTGGGTTTCAACTGTCGTTGGATGTTGAAAAAGTCAAGTAGCTGTATGTCCTTTGCCAACAGATAGTCCGGAGTAATAGGGTTCCTTAAATATCTGTAGCCGGCATTAAATAACCAAAGATCTACCGGCTGAAATATACTTCCTGGTTGGTGCCGAAGTCGGCAAAGAACCAAAACCCATTCTTGCTTCTTTTATTTTGGGCTGTGAGGACTGAAATAAGCCCACCTGGTTGAAGAATATTTTGTTTCCATTCAAGGATTATTTTTGGATAACGGTGGCATGTGTTTCCTTGCTACAATATGATTAGGTTAGAAAACACAAAGAATTGCCAGATTAAAAGTCATTTTCTGTATAAACCGTGCCCACGATCCGTCTTCTATCTGAATCCAAACACAGACACGGAGACGGATCATTTGGTTGGTTGAACCGATACAGAGACAGATAACGGCATCTCTGGACACCTGTGGTGCCAGAGCTGTTATCCCAAGAGGGGGGGCCGCGGCTGTACTGCAGCGGTTACATCAGTCACGCCCTGGGGCTCGACCAGGAAGGAGGGGCTCAACCAGGAAGGAGGGGCTCGCCAGGTGTCATGTCATAAACTGGATGCAGATGTTGAGAGGGTCGTCTGGCACATGTGCACAAGTGCCAGAGGTTGAAGTCCCGCTGCTTTACATCCATGGAAGTGGCCTGACAAGCTTTGGAGAAGATTGCGTGTGGACCATACAGGTCATGTATGGCTCAACATCAATGTAAGCAAATGGCCTTGCGGAGCCGATGAACGAACACTCAAAGGTCTGCTGGAGAGGAGTTGATGGGACTCCTCTGCTACAGGATCACTCCAGTCACCTACTGAGAGATCTTCTGATGGGGTGACAAGTTGAGGTTGTCAACTATGGATCTCCTGCATTCTGATTTATGGTGGAGGAGACTCAACAGCTCCAAAAACAGATTCATGACCTATGTAAGAAAGACAGAGGTTTCGTAAGGGTGATCTGATCTTCATCAAGAACTTCAGCATTGATCTCCCAGTGACTTGTCCGGTATCATATACACTGTTGCTTTGTGGCCCAACAATCAGACTGCACATTTATCACTTTCTTGGCGGGCAAATTCCACATCCATCTGTAAAAGAGCCTGAGAATCTGGCAGTTCCTGGCCCCGGTCCTCTAGTATCTCCGTCTATATGTGTTGAACACTTTGATCCAACGCAATTGTCATTGCCGAATCCAACCCAGCCATCGTCTGAGGAGATGCCTGAACAAATTGAGATGATCTCAGAAAGAAATGAAAACAGACATTGACTGGTAGTGCTTATCAGAGTTACTTTTTACTTTGTTTAATAGTGAATTTGTAAGGAAATATGAACATTATTTAAAGTTATCCAATGCTTAGAGTATGATGCTGCATATGTCCTACTGTTGTTATATATTTATGAGCCATTATTATCAGAGAGGGAGAGAGCTTGCAGAGTGCAAAATAGAGCAAAATACTATTTTTTGCTGACTGCATTCAGATAAACTGAGTGCTGGCTCTCAGTGTTGTCTGTTCCTGAAATAAAAAGCATGTTCTCGGTAAAGCATCGGAACATGTTAAATGGAAAACTAGCCCAACATTGCCATATGATAACTCTCATGTCAAATTTCAAGGGGCGTTTTGAACGGGAGCAGACCAAAATTATTCAATTGGGTAAACCAACAACCAATCAGAAGCAACAATGTGGGGAGCAGACATGTATGACAGAGCAAATCAAACATGACATCGTAGATTCCCTAACCATAGATAAGTTTCAAGTTTGTATTAGTCATATGGACAATAAGAGTGGAAGTCATTGAAGGCAACCTACAACGGGGCAACATACAATATTAATAACAAATGATCACAAACCAAAGACTTTCTAAATGAAATGTACAGCTAATATAAAATTTTAAAAAAGCCCAACACCTTGATATCTACAATAAATATAAGTGAGTCCAACCCTTCTGCCACAGAATGTGCTTTGCCAATCCATTTCATCACATAACAGGGCCTATCGCTAGTGCGTCACCCGTCCATTACTAAAATGGTCTAAAAGGATTGCAGACAAACAAGGGTAGAATAGCCTCCTCTATCCGTCCGATTATAGCTACGTTGGTTCTGAGGCTCTTGGTGCATTTGAAGTTGTTATGACAGGAAACAAAAAGTGGCATTAGGCCCCTAATAGTGTTAGATGTCTGGGGAACAGAACATGGGGAGGAATTCAATAATTGCCTTGTAAACAGGAATGTCATGGGAGTCGAGTTGATCTTTATCAAAAGATTCAGGCCTATCCCTCCGCTCTCTAATTCTTTATAATGCTTGATCTATCTCCTTCCGCTTTGGATCTCTGAGCGTCTCCGAATTACTGAAAAACTGAAAAAGACTAAAATGATAAATTTACATTTGCATAAATACGAGTAAGAAATCTTTTTTTAATCAAGCAAATTACCAATATTTAATAGAAAATGCCATACTACTAGACATCATCTTGTCTCTTTCAGTTGTACTGCACATTAACGCTATATTGCAAACGGTGTAACACAAATCCAGATAATGTCAAATCAGTAGACGAAAATATATTTCAAGCCCATCCATCCATAACAATGCACAGCATTGTCATCCTTGTTATGCAAAACAAAAAATCCTTTCTGTCAAATATTTGTACGGTAATGAGACGTGGTATGGTGAACGACTGACACTGGACTGAGGGGACCGGGTCAGGAAAAGGGATGGTGGTTCTATGTCTCCGTGTGCAGGGGGGGGGGGACCTTTTCACCCCTGTGGGTGGTCCCACAGGGGTGAAAAGGTCGTCTCCAACAAACCTGTAGCCACTAGACCTAAGTGTGGCTCCGGTTGGCTCAATCAACACCGAGGCATGCACAAGCACCCACGTGGACACAGGCACACACACACACACACACACACACACACACACACACTCACGCACATGGACACACACACGCCGCACTAGACCTAAGTGTGGCTCCGGTTGGCTCAATCAACACCGAGGCATGCACAAGCACCCACGTGGACACAGGCACACACACACACACACACACACACACACACACACACACTCACGCACATGGACACACACACGCCGCACACATGCAGGCATGCATGTTCGAATACACACACAGACACACATAACTGCTATCTCCGCCTACTTAGTCGATCTTGTGAACATCAAACACAGACTCCATGTTTATCTCTCCTTCACATTTCTCCTGTTATCTGACCTTCTCTGTGACATTGTCTGTGTGTGTGTTTGTGTGTGTGTGTGTGTGTGTGTGTCTTTATGTCTTTCTTCCCAGCTTGTTCTCAGGTTCTGGCTCTGACAATGTGATCTAAGATCATGGCTGCTGTATTGCCTTTCTTGGTACAGACAGATGATACACTGTGCCCTTTCGGCCTTTCTTAGAACGGCCCAAGATCCATAATCAATACCTAACAAACACACACACACACACACACACACACACACGCACGTGCGCACACACACACACACACACGATACCGACACACACACACAAACAGACACAGACACCGACACCGACACACCAACACACGCACACACACAGGTGCATGGAGACAAATTGCTTAGAAAAGCAAACACGCGCACACACACACACACACACACACACACACACACACACACACACATGCACACGCACACGCACACACAGAACGAAACACACACATACACAAACACACAGAGCCGTGCACGTGCAGGGGAGCATCAAAGCGGATCGGATCCGGCTGGAATGTCAGCAACAGGACCTGGACCAGCCCAGCCCAGCAGTGGGGCACATGCCTGGGATGGTTCCCAGGCTGAGGGGGGCCACGGGGCTGGGACATGACATAGCCTCTGGAATGGTTCTCAGTATACGCTCCATTCTTCCTCCGGTCAATCTGGCACAGGGGTAGACAGACCGGCTCGATGCAAAAAATACCCCAAAAAACAGGTTGAAGAGACAAAGAGGAAGTGTCTGAGTGTGTCTGGCTGCTCATGTGTGGGCAGCCGCCTGGGGTGATGAGTGTGTGCGTGTGTGTGTGTGTGTGTGTGTGTGTGTGTGTGTGTGTGTGTGTGTGTGTGTGTGTGTGTGTGTGTGTGTCGTGTGTGTGTGTGTGTGTGTGTGTATGTGTGTGTATGTGTGTGTGTGTGTCAGTCTGCGGTGGATGTTAGTTTAATTGCATTGCATAGTTATTTAGTTCTTTATCACTGCCAGAAGTATAAATAAATAATGACCCGGTGCGCGGCAACAGTTCGTTTGATTTTTTCCGCTTGACTTGGACACAGATGCGGCCTGTGAAATGATCCGGGTCCTGCTGGGTTGTTTGTTTCCATCCAAAGGGTCTTGGGTATGTTTTGTGTTACTGAAAGATGCACAGACTACATTCATTTGAATCTTTGACGACTGCACAATTTAAATATTCAGATTGTGAGTGCGCCACAAAGGGTTTTTTTGCAGCCGATCTGCAACAACATTGTATATTAGATATTAAATGAAGAGATGAGAAAGCATCATGAGTTGGCAGCTGTTTGTTTATTGGCAGGTGTGATAAAGTGTGTGTTCTTTTTTCTTTCAAAATGATGGCATTGTCACGATATCCACAAAAATCCTGGCGGTAAGTGAAAGTGACAAACAAAATTGAGAAAATACTTTAAGTTACTCTCAAGATTGACTTTCCACATGATTGGAGGAGCTCCCAGAGTTGTAACCACGACAACTCAAACACCATACTCTACTTTAACCTCAATGCGCGCAGGTTAATTACCTTTATAACTAACAAAACCCCAAATATCTAACCCTAACAGCTCAGTCCCACCAAACGCGTGGCCTGTGTGGCACTCACCTCCCATTCACTTTGTATTGGATTATTTACCTTTATAATCCAACAACAACAAACAAACAAAAACAATCAGCAAGTTCATCACAAACTACAACAGATGGACTAACTGATATAAACCCCAATATCCAGGATAACCATAAATCAGATCAGCATTTACACGGAGAGGAACAGAGTAAGTGAGAGAGAGAGATACGCTTAACACTTTGAAGATAAGTTATTAATATGTTAATATTTTTGTCAACTGCCCACTGCCAAAAGTAAAATAAATAATGTGTGATACTCGACTTGACGGTTGTTTAGTTTTTATGCCTGGACTATTAATGTAACTTTAAACCGAGCATAACCATAGCAATTTGTGCACACAGTACTATCAACGAACCAAAAATAGATCAGGAAAGAATGTATGTGTGTATGCGTTAACCCACCCCAATCTGTTACAGTCAATGTAATGGCTCCTCTATCACAGTGGGCAACATGAAAGGACCACCTATCCAATTATTTAGAACGGATATTGGCCGATAATGATAGGTGGCTGATTGGAGAACCCTTAATTCAGATTTATGCGTTCACCGTTTTAGCAAACACATATGGTGCAGCTGTTAAGCCCTTGGAAACCATGATGTAAGGCATGCTGCCATTTCTAGAAACAGCCAGAAACCTTCACATTTCCCCCCAAAAGGAATCACTGTACCTTATCAAAATGAATAAACGAAAAGTTTCAGTTACCGTAATATCATCAAATTGAATTTACTTCATAAAAGACGTTGAAATAGCTGTATTTTTCAAAATATTATATGACTGGCATTTGAAGCACAATCAAAGTGATCATAAATTAACCAAAGATATGCTCAACTAACTTTTTGTGTGCTGAAAAGCCATTTCCAATACTTTTCAGATGACTAAACCCATGTCCCATTGAACTTCCGCTAGCTGGCAATAATACGCTACACTGCTATTCGAGATAATACACAATACCGTGCTACAGTTTAAATTACAAATAAATCTTGAGAGACCACAGAAAATTGAATTAATTCACTATTACATTCCAGGCTCTAAGCCATTCAGACATTGGCGCCACAGAGTTTTTGGGTCTGAGTTTTCAACTACTGAAGTGATGTCATATTTACTCTGAAGCGCAGCAGCAATGCGGGGAAAGCACTGTGGATAATCCGATTCCCTAATCAATTGTTCACCCCCGTCCCCCTTCCCGCCTACCTAGCCTCCCACCAATCCTTTAACTGATGCCCAAATAGGCATCGCATCAAGCCTCGTTCCTACGGAGGCAGCCCAAAGTGGACACCCAGCTTGGTGCTTCGTCTCCCCTGCCAACACACGAGGCTCACTGCGTCCAGTCGATGGCTGGAAGGTGGTGCTGGGTAAGACGAGGCACTGTCAGTGATTTTCCGGTGTGGTGCACCTGAGGGGCTTCCAACCAGCACCTGAGGGGCTTACAACCAGCACCTCATACAAAGACCCTGCACTCAAGCACAACTGGGCTGTAATTAGAGAGGGAGAGGGAGAGAGAGAATATAAGGAGAAATTATCAGAAAGAAAGTGAGGTGAGTGAAATATGTGTGTGTGTGTGTGTGTGTGTGTGTGTGTGTGTGTGTGTGTGTGTGTGTGTGTGTGTGAGAGAGAGATAAGGGCTCTTCAGCTACCCTGAAATCAAATTGAAGTGCACACTTGTTTGGAAGACATCTGTCGCCAGACACAAATCATGTGAATGAACGATATGATTATCATAATCATGATGACATGATCATGCCTAGCAGTGATTGGTATTCCAGTCAAAACCACACACAATAATGCACAATAACAAATACACATCCATGCAGATATAATGAGGCGCTACTTGTGGGGACCATGTTGTAGATAAAGAAAGCAATTTCATGTCAAAAGGAGGCATTCAGAGACACAAATTGAATTCTTTGCCCTTTGCAAACCGAAGATGCCTCCTCGCCTCACTGTGACCTACAAAAATAAATAGTGTCTGAAAAGCTGCGTGTGTGTGTGTGTGTGTGTGTCAGTGGACGCACATGCATGTGTGCACGTGTGTATGCATGTGTGCATGTGTGTATGTGTACTGGCATATGTGTGTGTGTGTGTGTGTGTGTATATGGAGTGGGATCATTGACAAAGGTCTTTGTCAAGCAAACTACAGGCAGACATTGCAAACATGTCACGTTGTCGCTCTTCTATTGGACAGGAAATCCACGGGGAAAACTCAAAAAGCTTCCTTGTAAAAAAAAAATAATGGAGCAACAACTTAGTGTGGTCTTGGGTTTTTTCATTTTGCTTCAGTGTTGCGCCACGGTCAACGGTGACTAATTGTAATCCAGGGAAAGTTCACATAAATCTGGCTGATGATGTTTATTATTCCCAGTTTGTGGCAAAAGAGTAAATTCAACCCACAATGCATTGTATGCTGGTTCACCTCCTATAGTTGAGTCGGATCACGTTCACACCTAAAGCGAAGCAAACCAGAATTTACTTTGAAGCGGACCAAGACCCCGGTTTTCAAGCAGGCAAACAAACAAACAAACTTGATGTAAACGGACCGAACACCTAAAAGGCCAGGACTCCCTCTCTCAGTCTCCCATCTACCTCGCTCTCTCTTCCAACATGATGTATAATTCACTGTGCTGCTGCTACCACAGTGGGGTCGATCAATAGCCAATTAAACACAAGGTATCTGCAGCCGGCAGAGACCAGCAGGGCACCGGGTGCCAAAGGAATCAAGTATGCAAGAATCGATGCAATGGCACAGGAAATATGAGGAAGAGATAGGAGTGAGAGGCTGAGGACACACACACACACACCCACACCCTCTCTCTCTCTCTCTCTCTCTCTCTCTCTCTCTCTCTCTCTCTCTCTCTCTCTCTCTCTCTCTCTCTCTCTCTCTCTCTCTCTCTCTCTCTCTCTCTCTCTCTCTCTCTCTCTCTCTCTCTCTCTCTCTCTCTGACACCCCACTCCGACAATTTTTTCCAGTTATGATCGGCCTTCTGGACTAGGCGTACAAGGTGTGTGTGCCTTTGAGTGTGTGTGTGTGTGTGTGTGTGTGCGCGTGAACAAGCTTGTTCCTATACAACAAGCATTCCCATCATGTCCTCCTCATTGACTAACATGAGGACCCCGTGACGTCATTAGCTAACACCTTTAGAAGCACACATACCCTCTTCAAATATGATCATCATCAATCACACCGGAACATCGATCCCTCTCCCTCTTTTCCTTCTCCATAAACTCACTCACTCACGCGCAGACAGAGTGTTTTACTGGGGACTATCAAATCAGTCCAGCGGTCCAGCGAAGGGGTCTCACAGTGCAACGGGCGTGACACTAAATATTGACCTTCCCCCTCCGTCCCCCCACACACAGCTTCCCCTTCTCCCCCAAAGCCCCTCAAGGGCTCCCCAGCCGCGGAACCGACACCCTACCGCGGGGGCCTCCTAAACAGCCCATCATTCACATGGAAAGCATAGCAGTGGTTCCCCGACTTCCCGTCTCCTTCTCTCCCTCTCTCTCTCTCTCACATTCTACATACCTCTCTCCACCGACGGCCTCTGCCGCCGCCGCCGCCGCTAGCCGGCCGTCAGTGGGGGGGCCGGGCGATTCAGTGGTCCGCTTTGATCTCGAGGCCTAGGTTATCTCCCTGTCCCGGCTTATTTTAGCCCCCTCATTTTAGCCGCGCTTCACTTTGAAGTCTGCTGCGGCTCGCCGGAGCGCCGGAGCGCCGCAGCACAGACCGGTCGTGAGCGGAGGCCAAACCAGAGGGGCCGGCTACTCACTCAGAGTGAAGTGACTCTTCAGTGCCGCCGGGCTATGAAGAGCCACTGTGATCCCGTAGCCCGGTGTTACCCACCCTGCTACGGCTGGGGCCTAACAGACACATGGTTCCAGGTGTAAGGGCAGCAGCAGCAGCCTGGAGAATCTCTACACGCTGGCTCAATTCCCACTTTATCTGAGGCAACTTGTTGGATAAACAGAACGACGAGGAGGGAGGGAGAACCACAAAGCCTCTGTAGACAGCGGCCCGCCGGGGAATCTTGGGTACTTATACATTCCGGGAAGTATCTTGCAGGCGGGCCAGCAGATTGCTGCAGCAGATGGGAGGGAGGTGAAGGCTGGACGTCTTACCTGTGGCCCTGGAAGGTGGATCGATGAGGGGGGGCGGGGAACGGTCAAGGGGCAGAGTGTGTGGAGCCAAAGCCTGCTTGTCAGTCAAGAGCGGCAAACCCTAGAGAGCTGACAGAAGGGGAAAAAAAACCAGGGAGTTAGTGAGTGCTAGTTGAGAAGCTGCAGACTTAAGCCCGTGGTATTCCCAGTATAGCCGCATGGACCACAGCACCCACGCCTCTAACCCTTTGTTCTCGTTTGACCTAAAAAAGAAAATACACCTGCTTAGCCAGGTGGCCAGCGAACCGTACACATTTCACCTGGCTCGTTGTGCTCTGTACATTCGGACGGATCTGTATCCTACGGGGAACTGTGGAACTGAAATGAGGTTACCGAACAGCTGAGATCGTATGCAAATGCTCCTTTTTAATTCTGTATGAGATGTTTGTACTTCTTCTTTTCTTTTCCTTCTAAAGTTCTGGGCTGCAGTGATGATCCTGTACATGCATGGTGGAGATTGCATAGTGTAAGATGTTAAAATTATTGTAGTAGCATAACCATCCCCGAAACAGAATTCCTCAGTATGGAATTTCTTCCCAAACTGATATGGAAATTAAAACATTAAACCGCTTATTTTACAATTGTCCAACATGGCTAAGCCCACATTCTCTTAAACAACCGAACCATTCTTTCCCTTTCAACTTTTTTTATACATTTCTCTAATTAGTCATGTGATTATTTGGCAATGCTGTGGCTTCCTTGGATCTGAGTGGTGATGGCCCCTTACCCACTTCATATGAATGAATGAGGAAACAGCAAGGAAAAGGAGGTCAATAATGCTCTGCCATGCATCCCTCCTGCGCAGTGATCATTACAATTTGAAGAGCATCCACACTACAGTTCATTAGTGTGCGTGCACAACACACTGAGACTGAGATGCAGCCTGGCCCCTGCTTTGTTTAGTCTCTCATAATAACTGTAGAGAGAGAGAGAGAGAGAGAGAGAGAGAGAGAGAGAGAGAGAGAGAGAGAGAGAGAGAGAGAGAGAGAGAGAGAGAGAGAGAGAGAGAGAGAGAGAGAGAGCATCAGAAAGCGCATGAGAAAGCGCGCGTGCGAGAGAGAGAGAGACTGTGAAAGAGAAAGAGAGTGTGACCTTGCACAGTGCATCAGAAAGCCAGCAGCGAACAGGAAGGGCTACGTGTTGAAGGGAAAGTAGGCGGGGCGGGGCCTGCCCACTTCATATCCATGCCCGAAGCGAGAGATTCATTTGGGAAGCAATTCTTCTCCCTTGCTGTAAAAAAAAAAACACACCCAGATGACAACAGAACAAATGGACACCTACACATGTACACCACAACATTCAAAAATCAGATCCGTAGCCGAAGCACATCCAAAGAATTTCAAAGTAAGGCGGGTCGGCTGGCGGTTTGAAGGATGGTCCTTCAGCGGCACCTCCAGATGAGTGGCGCAGCAGAACACGGCGACAGCTGATTTAAAGCACAATCTTGAATGAGGACAGTCTGCTTCCCTCCCCCACCGGCTGACACACGAGGACAGCGGCAGCGGCATTTCATTTCCATCCTATGATGAGAAATGGCAGCTACAGTATCCCTTTATTTTATCCCGCTCAGGGATAAAATAAAGGGACCAGCCAATAACAGAATGGCAATGAATCAGGTTTTTTTTTCTTTTTTTGGAGGTGGGGGGTATGTTTCTATTACATGCATGAAATGTTACCAACATTTTAAGATTGGAAGGGAACTGAAAATAATGGACACTTGGGACTTGTTATTGTGTAAGCTTCAGGTCGAACAAGCGGGGGTCGGTGTGTCATGTAGAGATGGATGTGATGAACTCATGTAAATATGGAGAGGTCAATGTGGATATGTAAATGTGGACATGTTAATGTTTATGTAAAGGCAGAGACGTATATCCCGAGATGTAAACGTTGAGAGGTAAATCCCGAGATGTAAACGTTGAGATATTAACATAGAGGTGTAAATATTGAGATGTAAATGTAGAGATGCAAATGTAGATGTCAACGTCGAGATGTTGGTGAAGACATGTAACCATAGAGATGTAAACGTAGAGACACGTGTAGAGATGAACATGTCGAGCTGTAAATGTCAAGAGGTAAATGTCAGGATGTGATTAAGACATTTAAATGTAGATATGCAAATGTGGATGTTAACGTGGAGATGTCAGTGAAGAGATGTAACTGTAGAGATGTAACTGTAGAACGGCAAACGTAGAGACACACATGTAGAGATGTACAGGTCGGGCTGTAAATGTCAATATGTAAATCTGGAGACGTAAATGTCAGGGTGGAATTAAAGAGACGTCACCGTAGAGATGTAAACGTAGAGATGCAATGCCAGGCTGTTTAATCAGCAGCCACAGCTACAGCTATAAACAACCTGTAATTTGGCTGCCGTCGCAATCACTCATCCCGTGCAATACTCAAACCGCGTGTATCCTTTTACCGCGGTGTGCATGTGCAACGCTCAGGGCTTACATGTATGCGTGCATGTGCGCTAATGTGCCATTGGCACACGTGTGTGATTTTGCAGCGCATCTGTGTGGCAACGGGACGTATGGAACACATGCTTCCACCACATTCTGCACTCTAAGCTACGGGGAGGAAATAGGACTCCGAGGATACCCACGCTACTATCACTGCTGCAACCGGGGCTCTCCGGCATGCACCCTGTGCACGGGCCCGACCGGGGATAGGGTTCCGTGACCTTTGGCGTCCCGCGACGGACCTTTGTTCAGGAGACTTCCAAACGGCGACTTGTGCGTTTAACAACGCGGGACGGAAGGCGTCTTTTGCATTTCATAGGGGAGAGTTTAAGCGTGAGTTATAGCTAGGAAGATGGTTAACCCGGTTGTAAAAGGAAAGAAGGGGAGGGTGGGAAGAGAGAGGGGGGGGTGGAGGAGGTGGTGAAACGTGGCGACGGTGCATCGTGCGGTAATGGGGGGTATCATCTGTCTCAAGGGAACAGGAAGGGGGCCTGCAGCTGTCCGTACTGCCGAGCGCACACAGCTGTGAGCAGAGTGGCGTGAAGCGCTGTATGCATGCATGTGCCCTTATTGGAACCACGGTGAGGTGGAAAAAAGGCCGGCCTTCAGCCACGATGAGCGTGTTAATCCGCCCCGCAGGGCGAGAGAGATCATGCCCTGAGGCTAACATACCATGTATTTCTTTATATGTTTGTTTGCATTCTGCCTTTAGCAAAAGGAATGGATTTCGCTGTGCTTCTGTGCATCTTCTATGAGGTTTTAGAGCAGCCCTTTTAAAAGAGATGTGTATACCAGGAGGTTAATAAGGAAAATAGCCCACTTGAGTTAAAATGTTCTGCTGAAAAAAAATGAATGACATGCCCTGCAGTAACAGCGTTTTACTGGAGGCATTTACATGCTGGTGTGCATGGATGGAAGGAGGGCGAGATTTTGCGCTTGATTTCCATTCCCGTCACTGACGGGTCGGGCCCAGTGTAATTGAAACCATGTGATGTGGAACAAAGCCCATCTGCCTCAGCATAAAAGGGATCACTCCTGGTTTTGGGGCTCTGACAATCTATTGATCATGTCTGGGTTGAGTGCTGACATTCACATCATAATCAAAAGAGGATACATGTCACTATGTAGGGTCAATGTGGTGGCACCTGCATGCAATTTGCATTCGTAGAATACAGCAGAACACATTTTTATTAATAGAAACCATCTCTTTTGTAGGCTGCAAGTGTTGTCAGTCATAAATCTCTGAACTCCCTGAACCCCCTCCAAACAAACACCCCGAAACAACTTCCCATGTCCCGCAGACATTTCATCAAAAATTACACTCTTAAACATGAATGGAGTTCCTGTTCCTAACCACTTCTCCTGAACATGGCTCCACCAGAGTGAAGTCATGCCAACGACTGCCCTGGCTTAATCCCACCCGGGTTACGGTTCACGCTGAAAACCTCCCAGTCACTTTCTCAAAACCTCCTGACAGCTGCCCCCCACCCCAAGCCCCCCTCCAATCGGTCTCTGCATCCTCTCTCTCTCTCTCTCTCTCTCTCTCTCTCTCTCTCTCTCTCTCTCTCTCTCTCTCTCTCTCTCTCTCTCTCTCGAAAAATGTGCTGGACCCGAAAAAGAAACCCTGGACGGATCTCCTCCTCTGACGGAGAGCCCATGCCCCCCCCCCCCCCCCCCCCCTTCAACAAATTGCTTTGCTTTTCTTGACCTTTCCCGCCCCTCACACACGCATGTGCATTCATTGTGATGCACTCAGCGGCGTGGCAAACACCTCGACACAGCAGCGAGGAGAGAGTAGGGGAAATGGAAGCAGCTCAAGCCTGGGAGAAGGGAGGGTCGAGGCAGCCATTCGATTTTGGTTGGAGGGTAGTAGGGTGTGTGTGGGGGGAGGGGGGGGGGGGGGTTAAAAAAACTAGGTTAGTTTTAACTCTTCAGAAACTCTTCAGAAACCCCTGTCCCTCCGGCGGTCGTGAATCAAAATCTCTCTGCTTTCAACAGAAACCAGAGCGTGTGACTAAGGGCCGGGTTCTTATCGGGCTAAATTGCTGTGTAACTCAAGGACCCTCCCCCCCCCCCCCCCCTGTGTGTGTGTGTGTGTGTGTGTGTGTGTGTGTGTGTGTGTGTGTGTGTGTGTGTGTGTGTGTGTGCGCGTGTGTGTGTGCTTGTGCGTGGGTCCGTGCGGAGCTGGGTCTGCGCTACTGTAGACGCTGGCAGCAGGCCAGACAGAGTGGCATTGCTGACTGATGAGTCGCGCCCAACGGTCCCTGGCCCGAGAGCTGCATTAAAGAAAGGACAGCACTAAAAATCAATGGGCCGCCGTGACCACCGCAATTGCTTTCTGCACCGGGAGTGTGAAAAATATGTGACAGCACACACTGTAGCCCTGATCGTAATACCCTGGTATTGATAGCAGAGTAGTGGGGAGATAATGGAACATTCACTGTCCGTCGATTGCAACACGATTGTTTCATATTTCGTTTGTCTGGCTGCCCTTGTGAACATTTCACTGTAATTCCTCGGCCCGTCCTCTCATCTGTCAATCCTAACAACGGTAGAGCTGCAACTCTGTCCCGAACAAGCGGCACGTTGAACTTGGATGTGATTGGGAGATATCCCCAAAGGGCTTTGGTGGAAGAAGACCAAAAAGAAGGCTTCTACTACTTCATTGTTTTCCCCCATCATCAATCATTTGCACTAACTAAAAGTGCCGGTTTAACAACAATAAAGCTGTATTTTCCCCTTGTCTTCCCAATGCCTACTCTGTGGTAAAGATTATATTAGGTGGCTTCCAACGTTTGTGCTACGGTTCATATTATATTATGCTTTACAATAGTGCTCATTTACAATATGTCCCCTACACATTTGCTATGGTACGTGCCGGACTATCGCTTATAATCTGAAAGGAAACGTCGGGTCCTATCAGAACGTGCACATGCCGGCGTGTTTGTGTGTGTTGTTTAATGTGGGTTCAGGGTTCACGGAGGGCTGCAGGGAGATGAGTTATAGCTGCTCTACTACTATCTCATCAGCCCTGGCGCCATCCATCATGTATCTATAAAGGCCTCACTATCACTACACTAAAGAACCCCATGCTGGCAAATCACATAACACACACACAAACACACATATAACACATCACACACTCTGCTTTACCACTCAGGGTCAACAAACACTACTATAGAGCCCACTAAGTGGGATGGAAAGAAATATGGGCTTCTGGCCTGTAGACAATGTGGCATGCTTCATTATCTATTTATGTGTGTGTGCGTGTGCATGTGCGTGTGGGGAGGGGGGTGTGGGGGGGAACATTTCTTATTCACTGCACAATGTAATATGTGTTCTTTTGAACAAACAAGCAGTAATGGAGTGTTGAAGCCGCATGAGACATGATAAAAATTAAAATGAACAATTAAAATATTCTGGACAATGTACAAACACAGTAATAACGGAAGCAGGATGGATCCCAAGGGCAAAGAAACAAAAGCAAACAGAACAGAGATGTTTTTATGGTTGACCGGTTTGACAAATTGGTTGAGAATGTTCAACAGTTGCGATAGAGCAATTCCTCTTGTAACCAATTCCCTTCAGTTTTGTTAAAAGAATAAATCAAGTGATTTTATGGCCTCAGGTCTTTGTATGTTTTGCGGGCTGGTGTTTTTATTCGTGTTGGTTTTGTTATGTCGGTTCCGAGCTGTAACCATGTTTGCCCGCTGTACAACAATAGCCATGAAACAGATGGTTCGCACGCTGACGCTCCCAAAGTCCAAATAAAATGGTAATAAGCTTCATTTATAGGTCACTTTTCCAGGGTAAGCGATTCCCATAGAATAAAAACATAAAACCCGACGGCGTGGTACCAAAAATACACCCATCACCCAAATACCAAAGCCACATGGCAGGCCCACGCCAGTGGAAAGGTCACACTCACACACCCACACACACACTTCAACGTCACACAAGCCACAAACTCTGTCTAGAACCACCCAGAGCACCAGACGACCAGACGGAGACACCCAGAGAAAGCAGCAGTCCCCCAAAGTGACAGGGTGCTGACGCATAGAAGAAGGCTGGTGGTGACTGCAGTACAGAGGAGTCCATCTCTCACCAGGGGCTGTGTAATACCTCATGAATGTCGCCAAAGATGAAAAAAATAAAGGATAAATCAAAAAGGAAAATACACCGGGAGTTTCAACATAAAAGCCCCCAGGCGTTCTTGTTGTGATTATCTGCGATTAGTCTGTGGAAAATTGTGCATCTCTAAACGCTTGAGTCTTTCAATTGGCCTCCAGCAAGGTGCAGTCATCAAATGGGGCGTAGAAACATGAGCAGCCGCCGCAAGGTATCCTTTCGTCTTCCCTTTGTCTGGCAAGTCTCTGGCAGCTATCACCAAGACTGCTCGTAGCGCACTGCACGTTGGCGGCACTTTCCGAGGCATATTTATAGATATTCATTTATTGTGAATCCAAGGCGGATTCGTTCTTTGTATTTGTTCTGTTTAGTTGCATCAGGCATGCTTTTATGCTTCTTGAATGTTTCCAAGGTCTCCACTGGCAAATCAATTCCAAGTTGAAGAGTTGTAGGGTCAAATACAACATTGTGGGGACATTGTGCGGAGAAACTCAAGCATCTGCACACATGGAAGAACATGGAACACGTGCTGCCTTCGCCCCTGATTTTGCTCATCTTTTTCTAGGTATGTTGGAAGAGAGCTAAATATACTCCACTACTCCAGGCAACTAAGAATCTGGATCAATGAACACAGGAGTACCATCCACAGGAAGGACATGAGATCACCAGTGGCCAGACACTTCTCCATGGCTGAGCACAAGATGAGTGACTTGGAGGTAGTTATAGAACGTCTATCACCCACCCCAAGCCAGGAGGTGGGAAGTTAATTATTACAATGTGAAGTGCGCTGAATCTTCTACATGAGCACATTGTCTCCTGGAGGACTCAACGAAGAATTTGACCTGACCTGCTTTTTATAGCCATGGACATTACTGTGTTACTTATGATCAATGTTTCTCAACTGTAATATGCACTTTCAATGATATTTAGTATCGATTAAATGTTTTTTCTACTTGTAAGATGGATGAACATGTAATTAGTTGTTTGTCTCAGTTGTTTGTTAATTGATCGTTCGTGAAAATGAATTGTGATTGGTCCATTTGAATCCTGCCAATGATGTCATGTCCTATATATATATGCTGTGAACTCTTATTGACTGCAATTTGCACTGAGAATGGGGTTACCCGAAATGTTTGCACTTGCACTTTAGGGCTCTTAGAGTATGGTGAAGCCAATAAATCACTTTTTGATGTTATACTCAGATCTTTACGATACTTTTTTGAGTGCGAGCTCCTGTCTTGATTTTTGTACTTGCAATTTGTTTGGAGCCCACGCACTGTTACAAACAGCCACTCTCAAAGGCGCAGATCCTCTCCTTGGAAATTACTTAGAACATAGAATACGCACATGAGACATCAAACATTTCAATGAAAGCCTCCTCCGCAATGCCCTGAATGCAGTCCTCTCCTTCAACAAGAAGCCCGTTTTTGTGTCGTGAACACGACTTATTCACATGCCATTTCCTCATCCTCC
This sequence comes from Micromesistius poutassou, assembly GCF_964030765.1. Lineage (NCBI taxonomy): Eukaryota > Metazoa > Chordata > Actinopteri > Gadiformes > Gadidae > Micromesistius > Micromesistius poutassou. Next base: position 9,667,015 of record NC_140283.1, on the reverse strand, counting down.
AGACAGGACATACATCCGTCCATAATGCATCATTCCGCCGCTGTCCCACCAATCCTAAAGACGAGTACGATTTCAAACGTTATCATTCCATCATCCCATCCCATCCCAACTGCTGAACACGGAGATCATTGATCCCTGTTAGACCCGGATGCCAGCGCATGCCACAGGGCATGGCCGTTCTTTTTTGTCCGTTCGGCGAAATTGGACCAAGGGGAAACCTCAGGTCCGTCTCAGTTTCCCGACTCGTCTCGCTAGACTGCACAAAACAACTGTAGACTCTTTTGTGTTTCTATTCACAGCCACATGCGAAGAAAGTCAGATCATCTGGCCGTTGTAGCAGCGACACCAGCGCTGCGCATCTCCAACTCTGAAGTCATTTTTTAATTAGGATTTTGTATTGCTTTTTTATCGCTTCATTACATCAAATGAAAAATCGCGCACCGTCTCGTTGCTCTGTGCTTTGTTAATACGGCCTTTTCCCTCAGACACGCATGTGAGGTCACCACCAACGTTTGCTAATGCGGAGTGTCCGGGGTCACTTATTTGCTACCCGTTTAATGGATTGCATCCCTTCCCTTCACATCCCCCTCATCACAGACCTCGCGACGGGGGCACATGAAAGCTAGCGGAGCGAGGCCCAGGGAAGGGGTAAGAGGAGATCCTGACCCCGGCTAGATAAATAACCGTATTCATAACCATCATTGCTGGTGATGGGAGAGGTGAGGGAGTGGGTGTGGGGAGAGAGAGACAGCGGGGGGATTGTTTGAATTAGTGCCTATATCCAGGTTGTCATGCAGCTGTGTTTATAATACAATTATATGCGACCAGATGTGTTTTTACTAGTGCGTTTTTCTATCTATCTATCTATCGATGTCTTTGAGTCTGACTGTGTCTGTGTGTGTGTGTGTGTGTGTGTGTGTGTGTGTGTGTGTGTGTTATGGTCAGCAAGCACACACTGTTCTAGGAGACTGGCCGAGTGTGTCCAAAGACGGCCATCAACCCTGTGTTGTCGTCCAGGATCAATGTCCTCCCTGATCCAACATGCCATCGCAGGCATCTGCAGACTCTGCTTAGCCAAACGCCTCGTTCTCCTCCAGAAAGGAGAAACCGCCCAGCCCGCAGCATCTGCTGGGTTCCTGCCACGCAGCGCTGCAGCTGTGCAGCCATCCATCTGAGTATGCATACAAACACACTCACATTAGGAAACACACACACACACACACACACACACACACACTCACAAATTAACTCCGCCATCATCCGTCACTGGGGATGAGCGGGCGTAGCGCTGGTGGTGGTGGTGACGGTGGGTTGACAAGTGATACATCTCAATGGGAAGGACCCGTCATCACCCTTGACCTTGCAAAACCTACTGTGTCATTCATTGGCAAATACGAGCCTCCAACCCATTTGGAGGTTGGAGTTCATCTACAGACATGTATGTTCTGCTCGGCTGGGGCTCCCCTCAATAAAACACCATGGCTTCTTAACATGCGAGACGTTCCCCGGAATGAGGGACTTGTTTTTCTCCTTTGAACGTGACACCTTTGGCTTCCCCCTTTCCGACCTTTTTTTTTTTCTTATTGTTCCTCACATCCAGAAGCTGTGTGATGGACGGCTCACCGCCGGGGCCGCGCGCTACCCGCTGCTCCGACACATGGCGGAGGTTCAGTGGCTCGCATTCTCCATGCTCCTTCTCAACGCTCTACCGGTTGCGTTGCGTAACAGCGTCCGGGACACATGGCGGAGATACCACGTCTAATAGCGCCTCTCGCGCTCCCTGGAGGAGCTTAAATCCAAGGCACTGGCAACCCCCCCCCCCACATTGCAGTCTGTAAGCCGTGGTGAGGGCCGTGGGACCGGGAGCCGGGGAGGGGTTTGGGCGGTGTGTGGGAGGTGATAATGCCCTGTTCTTTGCAAGGCACGGAACAGCGGTAGGGAACAAAAGTAGGGGAAATATGTGCTGCAGCCTGAAAGCATAATTAGCGGAAAAAATGTTATCGTCTGTTCCCGTCATGATCCTGGCCCCCTCGAGCGGTAGGAGTGTGTCATATGCCTGCCGCCCCTAGACGGTCGGAGCAAAGGAGACACTCTGTCAGCACAGAAGATGAAGATGAAGTAGAAGAAGAAGAAGACGAAGGAGAAGAAGGAGAAGAAGAAGAAGAAGAAGAAGCAGCTATCCGCAGCTCTTGATGGGCTTCTGCACCACCCCATACATCTTCTGGAGAGATAAGGTAGGGACATAAGACCCGAGATGACCCACAGTTGCACCATCTGGCACCATGTTGAGACATGGATGAAACACACACACACACACACACACACACACACAGATCACAGATCATCATCCTTCTTGTCCAGATCACAAGGGGCCTGCACACTGGAGACGAGAGGTCTCCTGTTTGCAGTAACAACACATTCCAGAGCCGCTGAGCTTCCATTACTTTACTGCCACTGCTTAATTCACATAGGTGTTGAAATTCAAGGCGAGGGTCAGTCAGGGTGTGTGTGTGTGTGCGCCTGCGTGTGTATGTTCTAGGCTTGTGCCTAGTTGTGAACGGATCACATCTTGACAATTGGATTATATTAGCAATTGGAGGCCGGATCGACAACAGCTTTTTTCCAGCACTAACATTAAGCCGATTTTAACTATGAGAACAAACTATAAAAACACAGCTTAGCACTCGTGTTTATAGAGTTAATGGTCCAGAGTCAGAGTTTGTTCACTCTCAATAGTCTGTTTGGTAAAACGGGACAGCGAAAATATCAGCTGTTTTTCAGTCAAAAACGTAATTTGCAAATAATCTTTTGGAGCACCTTGAATCATTTGGATTATAACTAGTATAAAACCTTTTTTTTAAGATATCTTTCACTCAGCATTCGGTGAGTGCTGAAATTAGAGGCTGGTGGCAATGTGCCAGGTTCAGACTGGTTCTCCGTGTGCTCGGAGTAATATCAAAACTAAGATGTTGAAAAGAATCATCTCCAGAATCTGTGCCCTACTGTGCCTTGTCAGATATTTCGACGGTGCAGAATGTCCACCCGCTTAGCCGTGTTAATCAGCATGAGAGGGACTGAATCTTAAATTCAGCCTGCCATCTCCTCTCCATGGATCAGGCGCCTTGCGTCTCCGGTCTCCACATGCCTGCTTACCAGAACTTTGATCTGCACTCTCGTCTACAACAAGACAATGCAGCGATGTCAACATGAGTAGTTACTAACTGGAGAGACGGTGAAAATCTGCGAGGTGCCGACCTTCATGGGAGAGAAGGTGATGCAGTCGCATTAAATGAAGACGTTGAAAGATGGTGCGATCTACGAGAAAGACGCCAAGGAATCGCCGGGCGTGCCAAGCCGCAACCGAACCGGCTTGGCAGTGTAAAAATGCCTTGCACCAATCACAGACACACACAAAGACGTTAAGAGGAGAGCTGTTGTTTGATAGGAGACATTGCTATTGAATCTCCATTTAATGTTTAAATATTTTAGGTGCGTGCGTGTGTCATGTCTGCAGTGACTAGATTTGAACAGCATGAAAAAACACCAACTGTGAATTTAGAAACATGGTGCTGTGCACTCAAACACACACACACACACACACACACACACACACACACACACACACACACACACACACACACACACACACAGGCTGACACGGTGATGAGCAGACGCTTTTATTCAAAGTGACTCGCAACTGAGATTGACAACAATCAAAGCGTGTGCTCCGTTATCGGGGCCACTAAAGACGTAAGTGCTGTGCAACCTACTTTCCTGGAGCAGCCTCCGGCTGCGAGCACACAGGACACCTAGGAGAACCAATAAGGAGGTGTTTGTTTGATCAGCGTGTGAGTGTGCCTGTGTGCACATGTGTGTGTGTGTGTGTGTGTGTGTGTGTGTGTGTGTGTGTGTGCGGGTAACTGTGAGGCATTGAATGTAATGTGATTTTTTTTCGGCCCTCATGGCTACAAAGTCCCCGCGGTTAAAAAGGCAGCCCATTTAGCATTTAGCCTTGCTAAACAGGCAGAGCGAGCAGTGGCCCTGGCTCTGGCTGTGTGTCAGCAGACATGGGAGTATGGGAGGGGTGGAGAGGAAATGAAGCATATGCAGAAAATGATGCCAATTAAAAAGGAGCGAGAGAGAGAGACAGAGGGCAGAGAGGGACACAAGGGGGGGAGAGAGGGGAGAGAGCAGAGGGGAAAAGAGGAGAGAGAGAGAGAGAGAGAGAGAGAGAGAGAGAGAGAGAGAACAACAGAGGGCAAAGAGAGAGAGAGAGAGAGAGAGAGAGAGAGAGAGAGAGAGAGAGATAGACAGAAGTTATTAAAAATCAAATCAAACCCAGACTCTGCAGTATCAGCACTGCAAGGCCGAGTGAACGAGGTAAGCTCAAAGGTGACAAATGGAGGAGAGAGAGCGGGAAAGAGAGAGAAAGAGAGATACAGAGAGAGGTCCGCAGAAGAGAGAAAGTGTCGGTTATTGGAAGAGGTTGTTAAAGAATCATCAGGGGAACAAAAACTTGGAGAGATACATTGACCGGGTGTAAAAAAGCACAGAGCAAGTAGTGGGAGCCCAGGGAAGCCAGGAGGAGAGTATAAATCCTGTCTATCGGGAGAGGGACAGGGACAGGGAGAGGGAGAGGGGGGGCATATATAGTGACCTTTAAAATAAGGGCTGAGAGACACGCACTGCTGCCAACTCCAGAGATCGCTTACCTGCCGCGTGGAACAGTGACACAGGCCGGTTTACTGGCCATTACCTAAACCTGGAAGAGTTGACTCTGAACGGGCTTTCGCAGGGAACAACAAGGCTTCGGCCCAATAAAACTGTAGATCTTGTGTTCCAATTCCCCCAGCCACACACACACACATACACACACACACACACACACACACACATACACATACACAAACACGCACATGAACACACACACTCACACACAAACACACAACTCGTCAGGAGGGAACCATTTGTTAGGTTTCTTTCCCCGACAAAAGGATAAAGGGGATACATTCCTTTCCTCTGCAAAGTCAGTGAGGCAGTTGACACTTTCTGATTCGGATTGTGTCTATTTTTGCCGTAGGCGTAGAAATGAGATATTGCAGGGAAGGAGGGCGCTGTGACAGAGACAGTCACATACACCAGCTCAGGATGGATATGTGCTGCCTCTGAAAGGACCTATACAAACAGAGAACCACACAGGGGGCCTTTTGGAACAGCCGTAAAAGCAGGAGACATCACAGGTCTTATTTGTGTGTTTATTCTTAGACATGTTGATCAAAGCGAGACAGAGGAGGAGGAGGAATACGTTTTGCCGTTAATCACAGGTCATTATTCTCCGCTGGGTTTCCCCCTTGTCCGACAGCTCCTCCTGGCATTCAGGGGGGGCGATGAACGATGCGGGACAGAGCGTCAGCCCGCCCCCTTGCTCCTGTGTTGACAAGCCCCCCACAAAACCCCCCCTCTCCTCCTGTGTCCGAGTTGACAACAAGGTGGACAGAATCACAGGACCGATCGAGGGGGGAGGGGGGAGAAAGGGGTTCCTGACCAACAACACCTCTTCTTCTCCCTCCAGGGACAGAGAGATGGACGGATGGAGGGAGGAAGGAGAGAAAGATGGGGGAGGGGAGAGGGAGGAGGAGAAGGAGGAGGAGCTGCATGTCTGCATGTGATGTAATGACAGACCGCCGACCCAAGAGATGAGACAAATGTGAGTTATTCATGTGCGTGGGCGCCTGGCAAAGTTTGGGCCGCACAAGAACGCTGGCTCCTTCTGAAGTCTCGCCGTGAAAGAAAAGTGTTATGTGTTTTGTTTGTGTATTTCACAGCTCCCAGTGGGACTTATGAAAGGCAAAACACCTATACGACGATATACTGTATGCCTGTTGCAAAAAATATCTTGTCAAAGGTGGCTGGAGAAGATACAGAAATAGATAAAGAAAGACAAAGGAAATGAACAAAAAAAATCTAGATTGTATGGCCACTATGTGTGCATTGGGCACTCTGTGTTTAGCAGACACTATGTGTGTACTGGACACTGTTTGTGGTGTACACTGTGTGTGTGTATTGGACACTGTGTGTGTATGTGCATACACTATGTGTATGGTAACTGTGTGTATGGACACTATCAGCATGTATGGACACTGTGTGTGTGTGTGTGTGTGTGTGTGTGTGTGTGTGTGTGTGTGTGTGTGTGTGTGTGTGTGTGTGTGTGTGTGTGTGTGTGTGTGTGTGTGCGCGTGCGCGTGTATGGACATTAGGAGTGTGCATTGGACACTGTGTGTTGGACACTGTGTGTGTACGCCATGCCCCTGTGCCGGGCCTGGGATGATCCAGGCGCCGGGTGGTCTTGCTGGCAGCCGGCCACTGTTTGTCCTCTAGGTGTCCTGGTGACCAGGATGCCTGTCTGGGCCCCAGGGAGGCCCCTCGGGGGACACATTAGAGACACATCACACTATGCTTTACAGTATGTCTGGGCCCAGAGAGCCAGCGCCTTTTCCAGATGTACGTGTGTGTGTGTATGTGCATACTGAATTGTGTATTCAGTGACATAAGTGGTGTGAAGGGGACATGTGTGTGTGTGTGTGTCTGTGTCAGCCTGTGAGAGAGTGTGTGTGTGTGTGTGTGTGTGTGTGTGTGTGTGTGTGTGTGAGTTTTATGTATTTCTTATTGGAAAGAAATTAAGCCAGGCCAGACCCCAGCCCCATAACTCAGACTTTCTCCAGACCACATAGGAAGGAAAATAATGTTATGGCCATCACAAAGGAAATAAAAAGTGGGAAAAATATGGGCGAAACTTTCCAGATCACTAAGAGTTTGATCATATCCATCTGCCTCTCTGAATATCTCCCGACGTCCACTAGAGAACATTAGGGCTAAATCACCGGGTTCAAAATTAGATATAATATAATAGTGGGCCAGGTGAAAATGCGTTCACCGTGTGTGTGTGTGTGTCTGTCTGTCTGTCAGTGTGTGTCTGTCGTTGTCTGTCTGTGTGTGGGTGTATGTGTACGTGTGTGTGTGTGTGTGTGTGTGTGTGTAGACATGTGCATGTGTGCGTGCGTGCGTGCACCAGCCCGCGTGCTTTGAAGCCCAGTCCCGGTCTGTATTTCCATCGGTGTGGCCGGCGGGGTCGTGGGATTGCGAGCGTGACAGAGATGAAAGCCAGCTGCGTGCCAACGATGACAGAGGCCTGAGCACTGAATAAAGGGGAGGCTCCGGGTGTCACGGCCGCCGCAGCCCCTCATCCCTCACTGCCCACTTCCTCCGAGGCCGCTGCTCCTTCGCTAAATGCCAGCCTTCATCTTCTACCTCTTCTACCCCACCTGCCCGCTCAGAGGCGCGTCGCGTGTGGGTCTCCGCCGTCTGGCACCGGGCCAAATACAATGGAGGGAGGGAAGCTGTTGCATTGGGTTTGCAGGCGACGCTAAGAGGGTCGATTGCCATTCCGTTGACGTTTGTGTCAACGATCGTTTCCCGTTATAATCTAACCATCTAACTGTTGATACTGAGCCTTATCTACATATGCAAAGGAAAAGAGTTAAATCACTGATGATTTGGACAACTATATACGTAATCTATTGGACCCACACAGCATAAATTACAACAACATCCATTCGTACAGAACACCATTCAATCCATTAGAATATGTGATCAAGCCAGGAAAGCAATCATCGGAAATCAAAGTAGACCTTAAAACTTTAACGATCAGTGCGATTTGACCTTCCCTTCAACGTTTTATGAGCGTTTTATGTGTGTGTTTCCCCTCTCTGTCTGCCCTGATAACATAAATCCTAAGTCCTGTGCCGAGCGCTCAGATAGGCCCGCAGCTGTCTGCTGTAATTGCGTACATTTCTATCAGGCTTGGTTCTGCGGTGCCTGCTGGCGCATTGTGCTGCACAGAAGCATTGTGTCTGTGCACTCCCCAAGAGCCACGGCTTTCCGACCACTGTCATGGAAGGGGAGCCCACCCAGGAAGGGGGCTCTTTTTTTCCTGGGGTGGGCCGGGGAGGTCACGGACGGCAGCGAGACGGCGGAGACGGCTATAAAAAGGAGCCCTATAACACATGGGCCTGCCTGGCACTGTGGCAGCCCTGATTTGCACGTGACAGTGCAGTGGGTCTAGACAGCGAGTGATTAGCAGAATTAGCTCACCCTTATCTGCCGCTGATGGCGAGAGACAATAGCGGGCGACAAGGCAGCTGGAGAGATAAGAGGCAACAATGAGCTGGGAGCGAAGCAGATGAGTTGTGGAACTTTATGGTGAATGGACGTTATCGCAACCGGGGAGCACTTGTGAAGCTCGCAGTGGCGAGATTGGCCACGGGCGTGCACGTGGCCAACAACACGCACACACACAGGAATCAATGTTGCTTTGTCAATGCCGGGGTATCGCTGGAAGGTCAGAGAGGATGGAAAGAGCGCAGCTGTGTTAAATAATGTATATACTTCTGACTACTAAATGCACAAATAATAATAAAATATTGTAATATATTAGGAAAGCGTATAATACGAAATACTGTTAACATAAGCCAAGGTGAGATCGTGTTTTCTATTAAAGGGGCAACCCCTCACTTCTTTTGATGTACAAAGGTTGAGACGGTATAAGTTTTAGATCTAGATGAAAGTAAAATAATGGCCATATGTATATATAATGGTTATTCGAAGGCATAAAAGATGTGTGAGCTGAAAATGTGCAGAGTATGGGGAAGGCAACGAAGTAGTAAAGAATGTACTAAATAATGGAATCAAAGGAGGTAGAAAAGGGTTAAGGCAAGTTCAAAGGTTCAGCCTCCACAAAGCTATAGAATATATATATATATATATATATATATGTATATATATATATCAAATATAGCTCTCACTTATAGCTCTTCCACTTTGCTTACTTAATCATTAAATACATTTCCCATTTATTAAACATGATACAGTAGTGCAATTTGAAGTCACGTTACACACCAAAGAGGACAATAGGTCAATAGGTTCACTTTTTTGTGATTTATTCCACCACATGTAGCTTATTGAGGACTATTTTATGCTAAATGCATTTCACAAAGAGTTCAACTCTGTCCGGGTTTCTTTTCCATATGATTACGTGTATTGCAGTCGCGGTGATAACTACACAATAGGAAATGATTGTGCCCTTACCTAACCTGACATATACTTGAGCAATGTACTTGTAATTTATGTTAGATTGTGATGCTAAAAGTTGCACTTAGAGCAACCACAGAATGAACCTAATTATTGCCATATTATGGTAAACAGCAAGACATACACATTCAGGCGATAAAGCCTTTAATAAAACGTGATATGAAATGCGTAATAAAAGTTACTATACTTTGAATAGGAGACAACAGATTATCTTTAAATTATACGAAAGCCTCGCTTTGCTGTTTATCCAGTTACAATGGGCGGCTAAACCTCTTTTGATGTAATTTCTTACGTAACAAACAGGTTTTTATAATGGCCAGCCCCACTTGGACACGGGCTTGATCAACAACCGCACAATACGACGCCTTTCTGCCTTCATGTGTCCATAAGCGTTAGCCGGCAAAATGGCCTCGCTGCTGCGCTAGCGCCGACACCATTAGCGAAACACCAGCGCACATCAATGACAGGTGGCTTACAGAAGGTCACCTCGTGAATGGCTCTAATGGACGTAAAAGTCTAATCAAAGCTTTATCTTTCTTTTTCCTGTGTGCCGGGAAAAAGAGAGAGACCTCCCCCCCCCCACCCCCTCCGCCCCAAGGTTGGCGTTTGTATCCGAAGAGCCGTGACGTTGTCGACTCGCGACCTTCCGTCTGATCGTGGTCCTGATGTAGCTTAATGACACACGCACGGGAGGCGAGGCGAGGCGAGGCGAGCGGACAGAGGGGAGGAGAGGAGAGGGGCGAGAGAGGCTCGGGCTAAAGCCCAATTTGAAGAGAGATTTAGTATTGGCTCAAGGACAGAACCACTGACACGGAGAGAGACAGGGGCCGTACTGCCGCGCGCGTCTCCGGAGGAGGACGGATGGGGCCGGCGCGAGCGACAGGACTGTATGAATCACCGAATATCCGCCGTTGCCCCCCAGCCGAACATCCATTTAAAGAGCCTCCTCCGTTGCGCTTGAAATTCAATAACGGCGTGAGAGAACAGATGCTACTACTGCACCCCTAGAAATAAAGTGTGTGCTGACTTATCTCCTGACAACCCAGCGCCACGCTGCAATGCGATCCATCGCGCCATTTGGCCCTCGCGACTAAAGGGATGGACAGAAGGTGTTTCGTATTGTGATTGCCTGACACTTGCGGACGCAGGGGTCCGGTGGGGTGGGTGGGGTTGGTTGGGGGGGGGTGGTGGAGGGGGGTGCGGTCGGGGGTTGGGTCAGATCAGAGACTCTGGAGTCACCAAAGAAGGCCTCCGGACGCTCTCCGCACATTGCCCCGGCCCTCGCATTGCAGTCTGACCGCATGGAGCCGTGGCTAAATTTACACCCCCACCCCCCCCCCACCCCAGCCCCACACACACACACACACACACACCCACACCCATCCTCCACAACCTCCCCCCCCCCAACCCCCTCCTCCCATTCTTCCCCTGTCACACTTTAACTGTCCCAGGGTGTAGGACGGGCACATCACGTTGGGATTCAATTACCCTACCCTACACTACCCTACACTCCACTCCTCCTCCTCCTCCTTCACCCCCCCTCATGCCCTCCTACGCACAGAGAGTCATGTGCAAGCCGGAGCCCACAGGCCTGTGGCTGGCTCCACTGTGCCTGCCTCTCTCCGCAGTCACCATTCAGCCGGCTTAATGCCATCCCTCCCTCACCATCTGAACCCCCCCTTTCACCCCCACCCCCTTCATCCAGCCCGTCTCTCCTCCCTCTCCATAGCCTTGTCTCATTCATTCCATCTGGGCCTCCACGCCCCCCTCCTTCCCACGGAGAGAGCGAACGAGCGCTCAGTCGGGGAGTGGGGTGAGATTGATAGTGGGTGACAGAAGGAACGGAATGAACTAGGGGAGGAATGGGGATCAATAAGGAGACGCAACGGGAGGGGGGCTGAGGGATGGCTCCCTTTATGGGCAGAGAGCAGAGGGTGAGAGAGAGAGAGAGAGTGAGAGAGAGCGAGAGAGAGAGCAAGAGAGGGAGAAAGAGACACTGAAGGAGAGGAGGATTGAAGGAATGCCTCTGCTGGCATATCAGACGGGATCTCACCTTTTAGCGCTGCTTGCATGTCATCTGGAATCGGGTTTGTGCCTGTCAGCGGTGAGCCGTGCATGAGCACGAGACATCGGAGCGCACGCTGACTAGCGGCAGAGGCTCCCGGGAGCAGGCAAGGCGCTCCAGGCCGGGGACCGGGGTGGCCGGTCCGGCGGAGGGAAGCACGCGGTCCTGACTCCTGACTGACCAACTGGCCGCGACCGACGCTGTAACAACGATCCATCACTGAGCTCATCGGTTCCTACTTGGCCTTGTATGAGGCTTGCTCACCGCGGGGCCTGAAATAGACTGACATGCGTCAATGAGGGCATTGCGGGCATTAGCTATTCCTTTAGAGCAGCCAGCGTGGTCCCCCCCCCCCCCCCCCCCCCCCATCCCCACCACCCATGTGCTCCATACACAGTGACTGTAGGGGCAACTTTGTGGAGCTCTCTCCTGTTCTTGCAAATGGCATCCGTCAGTAGGTGGAGTTCTCAGCCGTGGTGAATGGGGTTGGAATGCGGGAGCAAAGGGGAAAGACAAACGGAGAGAAGAGAACTCGAAAAAGACAGAATAAGAGGAGAGAGTAAAGGGTGCTTCCTTGATAAGGTAAGCCAGGCGTTGCCACTTTGCCCATATGAACAGGAAGTAGTCTTTGACACCCCACTACCACCCCGACTACCAGCTGCCCTCCCCCACCACCACCATCACCACCACAAATACCACCACCACCACCACCATCTGCCCTCTCCCTCCACCACCTCCACCACGACCTCCAAACCAACCGAAAATCCCCAACCCTCCTCACCCGCAAGGCACAACACCTAAGGGTCACACTGACCTCTAGTGGTGTCAACGTGAGCACAGAGCGGAAAAATCGAAAGGTACGAATGAGAGATCATTTGTCCTCAGTGTAATTTTACACCAGAAATTGATTTTTCACTGGGGCGGTCGGTGGAGCGGCTCTCAGATGATGTGGATACATAGATGACAGGAACATTGTGTTTCGCAACGCCCAGATCTGATCTGCAGACTCAGGCCTCACTGTGTTTCCAATTACCTCCTACACCGCGCCACCCTCTGCACCACCTCACTCTCACCGACGTGCTCGCCGACTTCAAGACCCAACACTCCTCCGACGCCTTTAGAGATTTTTCATTTGAACATCATCGATCCGTGCGGTGGGGCCCCCACCGTTATGATCAAAAAAAAAAATGATCATCTAACAGTGAAGAGTGGCGAAGTGTCTCTCTCGCCGTGGTGGTGCTTTGAAGCGGACCGCAGCACCGTCGCCACGGAGACATCGACCTGGAGTCAACAGGGAGGCCACAGGGCAGGATAAGATATTACATTCAGTTGTTTTTTGTAGGGAGGGAGGGGGGAGAGAGAGAGAGAGAGAGAGAGAGAGAGAGAGAGAGAGAGAGAGAGAGAGAGAGAGAGAGAGAGGAGAGAGAGAGAGTGAGAGTGAGAGCGAGAGAGAGAGGAGAAGAGAGAGAGAGAGAGGAAGAGATAGCGAGAGAGCGAGGGAGAGAGAGAGAGAAAGGGGAAGAGAGAGAGGGGAAAAGACAGTCAGATGGAAATAAACTACTCACAGTGAGGTCTGTATTCATCCTCAAGCTATTTAGATGTTATTTTCATCCGGTTAATTAGGGGAGGCTAGGCTATAACGCTTCAGCTGTTTCTTAACAGTAGCCAATGCTACGCTTGCAATGTCCGTGTCCACAAGAGAGCAGGCCACAAGGCGTGTGGGCTGAGGCATGGCTGCCAGCGGCAGGGGACGGGTCAAGTGGCGGTCAGCAGCTCTGCGCAAACAGCTTGGGGAGATGCAATTTCTGTACAGATTCCAATTTGCATGTTGTTTGTGGTAAACCAGGGTTTAAACGGTGCGTTAAACCCCCCCCCCCCACAGACCGCAACAAAGATAAAGTGACAAGGCCAGCTTAAAATGGTCGACATAATCAGGACAGGAGTAAAACCCTTCTCCCAGAAAAATCAATGGACAAAAACCAATGAAACGTAGCCTTGGAAACTAAAAACCTGAGCCGGAGATGCAATGCAGGGTGGCATCCGTCATCATCACCACCATGTTCAATATGAGCTCAGCTTGAAACAGAGTCATCTGGTGCACTACTCATCCGTCATGTCATTTTGTCACCGCTTTCAGAAAAAGGTGAGCCATCAGCCTTTTCGAATAACCATTATGAATCATTTTCCAACAAAATGAATTTATCGGCTAAGTGAGCTACGTTGAGCTACGTGCTATAGAATAAAGTAAAATGGAAGAGCACCATGTTGGACATCGAGAGAGAGGGCGAGCGAGAGAGAGGGCGAGCAAGAGAGAGGGCGAGCGAGAGAGAGAGAGAGAGAGAGAGAGAGCGAGGGTGAGAGAGTGCGAGAGCGAGACCCTTAGCAGGCCTATTCTTCCCATAATTCCTCTCGGGATAAGTGGCGGACACGTTACAACGCACCTGCTTATCTATGTGAGATCTCGTTACATTCCCTCCCTTTCCCACACCCCCACTTTGTCTTTCGCTCTAGGCTGTATAACTTTGCAATGGGGTAAAAACAAGTGCAAAAACCAGTCTGAGTGCGATGCTCCAACCGGGTGAACGGCTTTGATTGAAGACCCCCCCCTGCCCCCGCCCCCCCCAGCCCTTGGCTGCTCCAAACTTGTGCTCCTGAGGGGATGCCAGATTAAATGCCGTATCCTGCTCAATTAAGGTGGAAATAAGCAGAGGTAGAGTTGATGCGTTATAATTGATCAAGACAAATTGCTTTTATTTAAAAGCTTTCACCCATTGCACCAATGAAGGCAGTTAGCATAACAAGTGGTGGACAAAGCCATACGCATGGATGCTAGTGGCAGTGCACAAACAACAACTTTACCTGCATCCGGTACTAACGAGGGAGCTAAAGCCATTGAGAGAGAGAGAGAGAGAAAAAGAGAGATAGCAAGAGAGAGAGCGAGAGAGAGAGAGCGAGAGAGTGAGAGAGAACTTTTATAAAGAGCCCTTTAAAGCCTTCCTGTGCTACTCAGGTACTGACAAGAGGACCACAGCAAATGTCGATGAAGTACGACAGGTCTTCGAGATCATGGGAGCGACGCAGAAAAGACATGAGTACGGAAAAAATAGAGAAGGACGAAAAGACTAGGCTTTTAGACTAGGCTGGCTCAAAGAAAGAGCATGAAAAGACCGCCTCTTTCCGTTCCTTGACACACGAGATCATGTGAGTAATATTGAATTAACCCTGCTTCCATCCCGTAAAACCAGTTGATTCAATTGCGCGGTTTGCCCATCACTCTTCTTATCAATCCTGCTTAAGCCAATTTGGCCCTAAACACCACAATCTTTTTCAAGATGACATGTGCAGAGCCGCAAGGTCAAACCCTGTCCGTTCCGTGTCTGCTCAAGGGGAACGGACAGATAATCTGGCCCGAAATGAGGGCAAATCTGGCCTAAGGGGTTGGGAAAGATTAAAATCTCCTCAACCGTGTCTTTTCCAAGGCAATCCTGATGCCCCCCCCTCCCTCACCGGCCTGCCAACCGCTGGAGCAAAGAAGGCCCAGAGTTTGGCTCACCTGCAAGCAAGGGATCCCGCCGCAACGGACACGCCTTTGATTCCTTTACCATCCAAACATTTTCACACTTTCAAATACACATGGACACAGACACGGAACACGTTGACTTGATGAACTTATGAACTTACAGATTTATTATGGAAGTTATGGAAGCTATAAAACACATTTACAACATAAAAAAAATAGTAAATGGTTACAGATTTTTGGGGGGAGATTTTAGAATTGCGTAGAAGTGTGTGCGTTTGTGTGAGTGTGATTGTGTGTGTGTGTGTGTGAGGGAGTGAGGGGGTATATGTGTGCCTTCGCGAGTGCGTGCGTGCATGTGTTTGTGTTTGTGTGTGTTTGGTGATAATGACGGCTGGGGACATATTAGCAATTATACTGAGATTCCTCCCGACTAGGGGTGTAACGATTCACCGATACGAATCGGGAACGGTTAACGGATTAACACAGACGCGACTACATCAATACGGGGGCGCCTGAATCGATTTAAAATGACCAAGAATCGCTCGATGCATTGATTTAAACAGTGTGAAGTGAGTGAAGCTTTAGCCTGATATCAAGACAGCATTGTCAACTCATTTCATTCCGTTTCCATATGGATCTGAAAAATAGAATTTAAGGAAGTGGGCGGATCCGTGTGTGTGTTTGTGTATGTTTGCGCTCACATCTCCACGTCTCTTGAGCAGGGAACAACCGTCCGTCCATATTAAAAATAGAACAATACAACATGTATACAACATGTAAAAAATACATTTATTTAGAGCATAGAAAGTCGAAAGATTGGTCAGAAAAGTAAGATTTTCAGAGCAATCTGATTGGTTGAAAATATATATATTTTGTGTTAACATTAAACTAATATTAACTGTATCAGATTGAATCATACCTCATCAAATCGCACCGGACCGTTCCATATTAAAATGTAACGTCCCTGCATCGTATCGTAGCGCATATATCTAGATACGTATGTATCAGATCGTCCTATAAAGGAGAGACCACACCAGACTAGCCAGACATGTTTCACATGCACAGCAAAAGGGTCAAGGCTCAGTCTGACAAAGCAATTTCCAAACAAATTGACTTGTTTCCTCAAGAGCACGGTGTAGTGTACACACTGGCGTGCCAGCCGGCTCGCAAGGACACATTTGAGTCACAAAATGAAGGCTATATTATTTATGGATACATCATCCACAGTATCTGCTCAGCCGTGGTTTGTTCAAGCGAGAACCGCACATGGATTAACGGTCATCGGTCAGTTCAGCTGGTCATCGCCGTAGCTGTCGACAAATCTTTAAACAAGGACAAGGAGAGACGGTGCTGTCGTCCCCATACGGGTCCTTTGTTACTGGCCAGAACCCCACCCCTTGCAGCCACTTGACCCCCACGGAGCAATGTGTTGTGAGCTGCACTAACACAGCCATCAAACACAGGAGGGCAGGGACCCCTGCTGCCAGGTGCAGTGGAGCAGACCCTTGATGTTTTTTTCTTCTGCTTTTTTTTTTTGTATAGAGAGCACATTACCAAGCCAGTGATCTCTCTCTCTCGCTTGCTCTCTCTCCCCTACAGTAGGAGGCTACTCAGGCACTCTCATTCCCCCAAAACAAAACAAACATACAAAATAGGAGTAAGATGTATGCATACATTCATATGTACTGCAGCGCTGGAGCATATCCAACACCACATGAAGAGTTAGGAGGAGTAAGGCTGTTAAATAAGTCAGTGATTCTGGTCCATCTCAAACACAACTATGAATCCAGTCAGTGACCATGCTATATTCATCTTATCTTACTTATCTAGGTCTATCTTACAGTTATACATTTCCAATATTTTCTCTTCTATTTTTCTAATCTTAATGGCTTTAAAATTTGGCTGGAAATGAGTGTGAAATGTTTTACTTGATTAAAGCCTCACCCTGTTCACCCTGAATTTCAATGTGTTTTACTGTATTCAAAGTGACACCTGCCAGCAGGTGTGATTCATGGTGAGATATCCGCTGACTTGGCTCTGATTAACCCACATAACCAATTAAATTCAATTCTGAGAATTGGAAAGTGCCAAAGTAGATTTCTTAAAGGTATATTGAATTAAGATGAAGAAAAACAAAAAAAACAACATTCCTAAATCAATGGTCCAAAGTTGAAATAATTGTCCAGGATTTAGACAACTTAAGGATGTCAAATCATCCCTATTTTTATTCTCTAGATAAAGTATGCCAAGACCAACAGCTAGCTACCTCATTTATTTCTCCCAATTAAGAAAAGTCTCACCTATTTCCAAACAGCTTGGGTTGCAGTCATTGTGAACACTCCCATTCAAATGAAAACCATGCTGAAGCCATTCAGTTCTGCAAAATTATGAAATATGTTCATCCAATTATGTTAATCCACATCTCTTGCTTTGTCATATTCTTTGTGCTTGCTGAAGGAACCCTGCAGAACCACGGCTGTCTGCTAGAGGGCACTGTTACACTGTGCCCTGTTGAAAAAGCCTGGTCCAA
Organism: Micromesistius poutassou; assembly: GCF_964030765.1. Taxonomy (NCBI): domain Eukaryota; kingdom Metazoa; phylum Chordata; class Actinopteri; order Gadiformes; family Gadidae; genus Micromesistius; species Micromesistius poutassou. The sequence continues at coordinate 9,649,753 of NC_140283.1, read as the reverse complement.
CCATGGTAGCACAGCTTTTTATGCATTCAACTAAATCTGGTAGATATGAGCATATTATGCAATCCCCCAGTGAGACCAATCAAAGGCCAAGCTCATACAATAAAAAAAAGATTGAATTGTATTAATTTGTGTTGACATTTTGTTGGACGAATTATGAATTCATGAAAAAACACTTTGTTTGTGTCTACACGCGTGCCAGCCTCAAAATAATTGGAAAGGATTGGGTTAACTGTCATTTAGTATGAGCACTAAGCAGGCTTATATACAAATCTGTATTTTCCAAGCAAGGATGTGGTGTGTGTATGTGTGTATGTACAAACATATAGAATGGTATTTCCTGTAGTTACTTACAATACAACGATGGAGGAAGAGGTGGGGTCAGGAAATACTTAGAGCCGAGTGACAATTCACCAATGGAAAACCTGTCATTAAGGAGAGTGTGTTTCCTGGAAGTCCTATTAGATCATAACACCCACCTTTGAATTGTACAGAACCACATCCACTCGTACGGTGTATAAACACTTTGTAATGAACAGCATCGATACCAGCCTACAATCTTGAGAAGAATGTATCAAATTGTCATAAACATATGTATTAGCATTTCTCAACCTGGACCCTATTTCCCATTTCCCATTTGAGAATTGTATTTGAAATGGGTCCAGTATTGGGCAATAACACTGCAGCAATCCTCTGAAACTGGCTGCAATGTAATCCTTGGGGCAATTGTGCCCCACCAATGTACATCCACTTAAAGTGCTTGTTTTTTCCACTGACCTGCTAAGACTGTATTCTGTCATTATGTAAAAGATTATTACATTATTGAGAAAGCAGAGTTGTTGTGTTTTGTACTACTGTATTATCTAAAATAATCGAGTGAAGGAGGGATTGAGATTGTAATGACAATGGGGAAATATCCTGCAATAACAACAACAAGATTTCAGAGTGAGACTCGGTTGGCACAATAACAAACAGACCAGCTCTAGCAAAAGGAAAAATAAACAGGTTTTATTTCTCTGTAAGGCTCCTTTTCATAGTGGCAGTAAATCTGAGCCTGTAGGTGACAAGAACAAGCATTTCGAGAGGACATACATTGACAGGGCACTATTTCCTCAAAGGATCACACTGCAAAATGGCTCAAGTCAACATAGGAAAAATGAAAAATCCCAAAGTTTTCCATTACCCAAGCGTGTAAAAAAACATTGCGCTGTGGCGCGAATTTTAATAGCTCTCCAGCCAAACCAGCTGATTGACTGGTACAGGCACACTATTTCTGTTTCCTGTTTCACGTATTCCAGGGGCCTGGCGCTATAGCATGGGACACGTCTCTTACCAGGCTAGGATGTGGTGGGAAACAGCAGCCTGGCGTGGACATCCGGTGTGGGCCTGCGTCACCCTGCCAGGGAAACAAGACCAAAAAACAAAAGAGGTTCAGTCTGACTGATAGGGTGGAAATCAACATCAGTGAAGTGGGAGAGAGAAATGACTCTTGAGTCATGCAATGGCACACATAGCCCCCACTGGGATATGACCAAGTGAGGGCCATAGCCATCAAAGGCAGCGGTTAACATCAATGAGAAGTACAGTTTTATGGGTAATGTGTAGACATGCTGCTTATTCATGAGAGAAAGAGCAGTGATGTGACTGCAATGCAGAGCCAGACGTGTCCATAGCTATTTGTTTTCCAATTTCATCATCATATCCTACAGTAATATACTGACACACTTGCAGTGTAACTGAGGGCACGTGTGGATGCACATGTGTGCTTTTGAGTGTGTGTGTGTGTGTGTGTGTGTGTGTGTGTGTGTGTGTGTGTGTGTGTGTGTGTGTGTGTGTGTGACTAGTTACGGAACATATCCCTGTCCCCGGGCAAAAAAGAAAAAGATAAGGGAGAGGACGTGAAAAAAATGCCTCATACCATCTAGCCTAGCCCTGGTCTTTGGCCGTTATTAGCTCTGTGTGAAGATGAGCTTGATGGTCCACCTTGGTGTCCAGCTATTTTAAGAATAAGTACATACCAGAACGATGATTACATTAGGGTGTGTCCAACACGTGCCACACAACACTACTGCTCCATGAGTCAAGTCTAGCATGACCCATCGTCCACGAATGGCTGAGCATTACTGGTTGCTAAATGAGGGAGCAACAGGGCCCAAACCCACAATTTAACCAAGCAGTGTCTCTTCCTTGCATGCCTAACGGCGGCGAAATAACACAGACCTTCTGTGTTCCCTTCTTGTGGGGACATTACGTTAAGCGTCCCATTTGAGTACCACTACCAGTTTCTGGCATCTAGCTAAAAGTCATGCCCCCAGAAGGCCAAGTCTTTCCACTTGTCTTTCCCAATTTTATTTTGGGTCTTCAGACGGTGAGGTCGGGTTCGACCACACCCGGGGCAGATGAGGCTAGGGCCATGTCTGGCTGTGTCCCCCCTGCTCTCAGTCATATGGCACTAAGGGGAGAGCAGGGAGGACCAGAAGTGGAGGAAACAAGGGAAAAGCGAAGCTGGAAATGTTCGTTGACTTGAATAATAAGTCAAGGGGAAATTGGTCTGTAATTGTCTTGGGCTGGGGGGGGGGGCTACTTTCCCTCTGCTGTGTGTACTTATGCCCCTGAATTACACAATGAGAACACACAGTATATTTATTTATTTATACAATACAGCCCTAGAGGGAAGACTTACTTAATAAAGAGACACCAGGGAACTCCAATAAGCCTAAATTAAATTGACAGATAAGTATTTATATTTGTAGATTGAAATGAAGAAGAAAAACATACATTTAGCTGCATATCAGAAAAATGAAGAGAGGGACCTGGTCAGCTTTCCATAGAAGACATATCTACTCTGAAATTTGATGTTACCCACTTTTCAGATTTCAGGATTACTCCAAAACGGTGGTTCATCAGGTAACCAAGCACTGATTGCATTTTAATAATGTCCTATAATACTCAAAATGGGAAGCAGATGTTATTCTTGAATATACACCTGTTGCTGTGCTCTGAGGGCTCACGGTTCAGTGGGGCAACACCGTTGGGACTTAACAACTCTCTACTCCCATTGGATGTCCATGGTGGGTCTTCCTGCTCTCCCCACACTCCCTCCACCAGGATCACACTTACCTCCCTCTCCCACTTATCTCTTCATTAGCACCCGGTGGTTCAATTGGGTGAATAGCCTCTGCTTGTTGATTGCTTCTGTTCATGTCTACTATCACTTTAACCACCACCAGATAATACCTACTCAATACTGAAATCGATAGCACACGCAGTCTCGCTGACGTAATATGTGGCCACTTTGAGAAACTGGGCTGTTTTCTAATCAGGTCTAATCAGGTCACGTTAATTAAATTGTCATGGGGGGGGGGGGGGGTTGGTTTAACTCTCAGTCAGTCTTTCAGCACCCCAAATCCCTGGCTCCTCCTGGCTGGCGTCTATTTTCTTCTCTACTCCCTGCGTATCTGAAACTAAATATGCTCTTGACCTGTGTGCATGTCTGAGATGATCCCCGCTGTAGTACGCCTATCCTGACCAGCGTGGCCTGGCACCGAGTGCGGGGTGGTTGGAGTTGCGATGACTCAAAAGGGTTTTTTCGCCCAGCCGTGACAGACCACTTTGTCATGAACCCAACCTCGTGTCCTCTGGAGCTGTGTGCATATTAAACAGGAAGGCCGAATCAGCGCTGAAACTCTATTAATATACTCAAGAGCCAGTACACTCCTTGCACTCTGTGTTGCATCATCCGACATTCGCACGCCCGTGGGCCTAGCGATCCCAGGTCATTAATACAGTGATACGTGAAGCCTTGATGTTTCTCGGTTGAGCTTGTGTTATTCTGATGGAACTTGGAGAACGATATTTCCTCACTCTTATTTTAGGATGTAAAATGTGATTTACTTTGATCCAACAATGATGCATGACATTACAACAATCCTGACCAACAGTGGCTTCCTTTCCCCCATCACTGTACACAAATAGCGCACACCACTCCTAGTAAATGGAAACAGCTCCAGAGAGCTTTGGGTGAACACCATAAACCAATGGCAGGTTGTGATTTATCGCAGAAACCACCGAGATGATTTAAGTTCCCATCAGTCGGTGATTACGAAACCCTTAGTGCATTCATTATGAAACGTGTGTTCCAAACTGTCACATGCTTTACGTACAACAGATTGAATGAATGCACTTAATTACAACTGAACTTGTACTGAATGCTGTATAGCACATAGGGTGAGGGGGGGGGGCAGCAGTTATCAAGAGAACAAGGGGAGAGACAGAGGAAAGCAGGACTGGATAGGAAAGGCCAGGACGAGGTGTGTAAAACGGATGGATAATTAATTCCCCCGGCCACAGTCAAGCTCGGAAAAAGGAACAAAACGCTGTCAATGGCTCTCTAAAAGACGGAGTGGTGGGTGGCAGCGACATAATGCCAAGGTGAACTTTACGGCAAGCTTCTGCTAAACACCTGAACAAAAAAGTAAAATTAAAAAAGCCCCATTCACTGGCGTCACGGTCTGGCGCCCTACTCAGCATTCAGCGGCAGTCCGTTCAGATGATCGCCCCATCAATGGATGATTTTCCCTTTGGACACCAGTAGCCATGGTCCCCGTCCAGAACGAACATACACAATGCTGCCGCTGTTGTCGTTGTTCCTATTCAACTTCACCCCCATGTGGTGGAAGCATCCAAGCTGTTTAGACTGTATAGAGAGAGATCCACGTTTATTTAACCCGCACCGTATTGCTCCTCCTGGGAAAGAAACAACTATGCCTGCCCCAATAATAGAAAGCAGAGTGCGAATGTGATGGAGGAAAACAAAATAGACAGATCGGTCATGCAATGTTAAACACAAAATGGCCACAGTAATCACAAAACATGCACAGGTCCACGGATATTCAGAAATAACCCCCAGAAAGAGGATGTTCAGTAAGACGATAAATGAGAAAGCACACTTTTCATTCACCATCTGTCAAATGACTGGAAAACAATCATTGACATCATGGAGGAAATCTGAGGTTGGTTACTGCCACTAAATCAACCCAGTAGAATTCATCAAGCATAGAAATGCACAAAAATAGATGCATGTGTGAATTTGCTGCGCTCTTTTCAAATAAACATCGTAAGTCATACTGTGTAACGTTTGAAGTTTGAGTCATGAGACTGACTATAAGTTGGCATGATTGAGAGCATATGCTGCGTTTGGCAGCTACACTAAACAAATTCAACATCGACCGTGACATATTGTTAAAGAACACCAGTCTTAAATTACAATGACATTGATCTTTCCAGTGAGGGAAAAATATAAGTATACAATCACACGTCTTTGATCTAGAAAATGCTTCAAAATTATTTTTGTTGACAAAAGAAGCCTGGTTCTAGCACTGCTAGTAGCTTGTAAAGGGCCCTCATCACATTTCTCCAAAACAACTTCACTTCTTTGGTTTGAAAGTCTATAGTGCTGCATTTTTATTGTCAAGTTGAAAATAGTTTGTATGAATCTTGAACAAAATACAAATCGTCTTATGCTGTCTCCCACTCTGCAAAACACAAAGTACCAATTTCTGCTTAACATGTGTCAAAATCTCCAGGAAGAAATCAAAGATTACAGCATTCGCCACCCTAATTATTATCATCTTTCAGGCATCACATTCATGATTGGAAAATTTTGCAAGCCCTGAATAACCAATTAGCTATGCCAGACACCTCTCTCTCTGTGTGTGTGTGTGTGTGTGTGTGTGTGTGTGTGTGTGTGTGTGTGTGTGTGTGTGTGTGTGTGTGTGTGTGTGTGTGTGTGTGTGTGTGTGTGTGTGTGTGTGTGTGTGTGATCCTAGTGAGGGGGCATTCCCTCTCTGAGCCCACCTTGTTAATACGGCAAGTGCTCATCCCTCCTGAAACTAGCTTTAGGATTTTTCTAGTCCCAGTTCAACATCAGAACAGACTCAATGTTGATGTATTGTTGTTGTGGGAATGCCTTGCGCATTGGACAGCCTAGAGCCGTGGCAGCAAAAGAGAGGCTGTCTTGATGATGATGATAAACAATGTAATTATATCAAATTGATATAAATCTATTCAGTCTAGCGTTGCACATCCACACAGTTCACTTTCCATGAGCTAAAGCCTGAAGGTGAAAGGAAGTCATATTCGGAGTTGAGACTCTGATCTGAAGTATATAACAGAATAATTCCTAACGCTGTGCTGTTTCTGCAAACTAAGTTTCATTCTCCCTGTAGTCAGTCCTCCTCAGCCCCAAGGTGCCCAAAAGAACAATCATACTCCCAAAAAGATTATAACTGTGCAATTCTTGCAACTATCTTTAAAATACTGCTCCCCCTTCTGGGTGCCCAGGCGATCATCTCTTTCAGTCTTTTGAGTGTGAGGCGTTGAGAGAGCTACAATGGTTTCAACAGGGATCAATATCACAGTTTGCCAAATGTCCCAGAATACACAATGGTAGCATTTCACACAACCTGACATGTTCCTAGCACTGATCATGAACCCACTGCTAAACCATTGCTTTATAAAGGACCGGCCCCGGCAGCGACACGTAGGGTCCATCTGTTTTGCATGTTAAGTGGAACGTCTCAAGACATGCCAACAGCTTTGGCCAATGAAAGAAATGCAAGACATAAGGGACAAGAGAATCGCCTCATGTTACCTCCCCCCTGGTAGTGTTTGGACAGCAGGACAAAGGCTAAAGGAGGGGAGAGGTTAGGGAAGGTGGATGCCTTGGCTCAAGAAGAAGGCGGACTATTGACAAGCCAATCATTCCTCTGACCTTTAGCAGAAGGGTTCAATCTTATGTAATGCTATGGCATGCGTGCCCTGAGCTTCTCTAAAAACTATGATTGCAGACATTGGCTAGTCATGTCTGCAATTGATGCCTGATGAATGATATTGCAGTGATGGAAAAGTGATATTTGTATGCATGCCACGTCACCAGCCTCTGTGGGATTGGGTCATACCTCATATATTTAAATGCTCCATTTTTGAATCTCTTTTTACATACCCATTCCAAACACAAACGCTCCAGTGACAACTCAACGATGAAGCAAATGTGCCAGAAGAACGAGATCACATTAACCTTTGTTTGAATCATTTTTTTGTTTTGATGTAAAGCTAATTAATAACCTCAATTATTCTCGAGTACGCTGAATCTGAAACTAGTTTGACCAACCACACCGCTCCTAGTGATCATATGCGTGTTTGCTAATCAGTCACGCTTGACTGAATATTCTTATTCTTATTCTACACCTACAATGGGAAATTTCAGTTATTCAAAATCAATACTCCTTGTTGTTTCACAAAGAGTGTGCAATGAATTAATTTCACAAAACCAAACAAATTGAAGGATCTTCATTCATTTTTTTCATAGTCCAGAGCTCATTTTCTGATGTGCAGCTATATTATTTATAGCTATAAGCTATATTATTCATCACGTAAGAGAATTCAGATTATAAAAGAACAATATGCTGCTATCAAATCACTACCAATGCCTTTGCATTGGTAGTATATATATATATATATATATATATATATATATATATATATATATATATATATATATATATATATATAAATAATTTAGAGCATTACTCTCAAAAGATTATTCAGTAAACAACATCTAGTCTTAAAAATAATGGTCTAACAATTGTTTAACTACTTGGTATTGAATGTAAATGAGGCATTAAAACAACAAGCTTGGTAGTCTGATGGCAGGCTTAGTTTAGTATTGGGAAGAAATAGTCCATCTGTGAATGATCAAAGAACAAACACACAGGAAAATATATTCAACGGAATGTGTAATGTCAAGGTTATGTAGAGTATACCTACCTACTGCCTGTCTCCCATTGGTCGCTGATATAACTTCCTGTCTGGAAGGTCATTGGCTACTACAGGACAGATGAAAGTTCAACTTCAAGAATAGCCTCCGGAACTTGATTATGCATTCTAAATAAAGTGAATAGGTTAAACATTTTCCCTCATACAGTGACAGTCACACACACACTTAGACAAGGATTCTGAAAGGCAAATTAAACAGATAATGCTTGCTAATTATCCATCAGGTCTTTAAAGCAATGACAAGTCGGCAGCAAATGTATGCAAGCATAAGACAAGTATAATCATAATGTGTGTATAATCATACTGCTAGAAGCCATCTTTTGTTTGCCTCCTCCTCACCCTACTCTTCCCCCCACATTACGATGCAGAGTACGGATGCAGTCACACACAATGGTTTGTGAGGAAGGCTCGCAGCTCTGGACGGAATCCATCATGGAACAAAACTTTTCGGTAGCTCAAGCGGACAAGCAGGAACACACCAACGACTGCCGTCTCATCCCATTGAACATTATTGGCTGGCACTGGCCAATGTGCAAGGCGGCCTGTGAGCGGCTGGATGATGGTGGAGAGAAAGTTGACAACTACAGCCAGGTTTGGGATTGTGGACCAAAAAGGTGAAGTTTTATTTCCTCCAAAACCAAGGCCCCAAAAATAACTAAACAAAAATAAGTCCATTAATTTCAAAAATAAAGAAAGGTTCCAAAACAATAAAACGACTGTAGCATTCAATCAGCCTAGCAATCGTCTAACAAAACTACCATGTGCTCTCGTACCTTTCCCCCCCAGTCACAAACTGCGACTCCCGTTAAATAAGCCCACTAATTGGTTTCAGGTGGACCAATCAAGGCCAGTTAGGCCATACCATTCACCAAAGGGGGACATTCCCTGGCCAAGGATGCATGTGGCACCCCTAGTGCTCCGGAAGTCCAAATACCACGTTGAAATATGATGTGAGGGGAGAGACAGGGAGAAGGGATGTTCCCCTTCTCACAGCCAATCAAGTCATCGAGTGGACACTTATGCGATCAGAAGAAAAGGCCAATCGTGTTTAAAACACGCAAGGCCAGCAAAAGCTAGAAAAGGTCGAGAGTACTTCCCTGTTGTGAAGTTCAAGTTGTATAACAAGCTTTCCCGAACACCACACCATAACATCTCCCCAGTGCCATATATATGGGAAGTTGTATCTATACATTAATAACTGTCTGAACTTTCATAGTGTTTGGAAAGATAATCCTAATGTTTATACTTGTCTATAATTGTCCTGAATTAAATAATCTAGAGCATTTTTATTTAGATCAATATTTAAACCTTACCATGGCAGGGAAAGGCGATAGTCAGCAGTAAACACAGTAGGCTTATGATAATTGCATGGTGCCAGATGCCTGCTGGTTCTAATAGTAAGTGTAAGGCTTGCAAGGTAACTGGATTAATGTTAGAAACCAGAACACACAGATGGGAGGGTACAGGACACATGAGGTTTGAGTTAAGTCCATCACAGTTTGAAATCACTGGGGAAGAACATGAGCTCATTTACCATGACATAGCTATTCCAGGGCCTCACAGCAAGCGTGTCCATTCATTAACAGGCAAATCAGTAAAATAATTGCACATGTACATTGTATAGAGAACCTGTATCATCTGGTTTACACTGGAAATCAATGATGTGTACATACACTCTCTCACAACTGGTGGTCTAGATTAACTGGCAAAGATACGGACAGCTGGAATGGATGACAGTGACCACCGACAAATTAAGGAAAGGTTTGTTCTTGCCATTAACCAAAGATTCAGTCGGTTTATAATGTTTCATTCACAATAAGGCAGAATACTTTGAATGAAACTGTTAACCATCATCCCCTGCGTCATCACTCGAAAGGACTGTTGCATAAATACAGCTTATTACAGTTGGTTTTCTGTACTCTTCACTCAACTGTAACAGAAAGAGGCGATGCGGCCCAAATTGCTCCGCATCGCGGAGCAATTTGTGTTGATGATGGTGTGATGAGCGCTGATCTAAGGCAGAAAGGCCAGTGTTGAGTGTGAGACTTGAACATGCTGTGATGTGGTGGTGCCTCTCCACGCAGCCCCAGGCCCTCATGTGACTCACAGAGGTGTCTTTGATTAAAGCGTTGGCGAGGAGCACAACGAGCAAAGGCAGCCGCTTGCCAGTGATACTCCCTGATGCAGATTGCTTTAAGAAATAGTGTTACATTTGGCTACTGGTTTTTCATATGACTCAAAGGCAAAGACTCAAAGAAAGGCAAATCGATTGTTAGGTGAGATTTAAAGAAATATGTAGCTGTTATGTATTATTGCATTGAGAGTTGAAATATCATTGTCTTGCATAGAAGTACAAAAAGAAATACTTCCGATGCATGCACCACAACTGGCAACAAACACCCATTTATAGGTACTGTGATCTTCATAACTAGGTCTTATCGAAATGTGTCGTATTACATTCTAAATGTGAATTTACGAGTGTCCATTTTAAGAGTCTGGCCTCCGGCTTCAATCAGATCAGTCCAATATAAAACAAGGACACAATGCATCCTGACTTTTGTTTTAACATGCTTAGACGTACTGCAAGAGCCAAGAAGTGTCAAGTCAAGTGGCCAAGTCGCGCATTCCAGGAGCATCTCGTCCAAGCCACCCAATAAAGTGTCACGTTTTATCACACACGGGAAGAGGAGGAGTGGGAGGCATGTTGCAGGAGGAAACTCACATGATTGGAATCCTGTTCCCATCCCAAAAATACAACCGTTCTCAAAACTAAAAGTGGATTTCTGGCTGAAGGCCCACCACCCAGCCATAACATGGTGGCGAGGAAGACTTCTCCTCAGCTGTCAAAAGAAAGACCTCATAGAGGAAATAATTGCATATTGCAAAATATTATAATTTATTGGCCGTTAACATCAACTCAAGATATGTATGTATGTATGTATGTATGTATGTATGTATGTATGTATGTATGTATGTATGTATGTATGTGTGTGTGTGTGTGTGTGTGTGTGTGTGTGTGTGTGTGTGTGTGTGTGCGTGCAGTCTGTTTATGGTCTGGTATGACACTTATGAGGGAGTTTGATAGTGTGTGTAATGGTTGAAATACCACACTCAAAATTGGCGCACTAACACAAAAACAATGTCATGGTCAAAGCAGTTACACATTCTGTTAATGCAACACGACCCCTCGTATTCCACAACCAAGATTTGAGTATAAATACAGTTCTAGAGCAGTGGGGTGGGGGCTACTGCACTGTGGGAAACTAAGCATGCTGGATTCCTGCTCAGAAATAGACTTGACTATAAACAGCCGCACGCTGTCAAATAGCGGGGTCAGAATATAGTCTCAGATATAGTCTCAGAGTGTACCCGCCTGAAATCTTGTATGTAGAGTATGTCAGGATGATAACTCACTATTAACGGTTATCATCTTAAAACATTGTCACATCGCCATGTGAAAAACTTGTTTTAGTCACAAGTTAAATGATCAATAAATGATCTACATTCTTCTGGCCATCTGCTATGAAAGTTATGATACATGAATCATAATTGTCATGATAATACAATAATAACGTTGTAATACATATCACCCAGGCCCTGTAAAGAGCAGGCATCACATGACACCCTGTCTGTCATGCATTACTTCCATATGCAGCTTGACGAAACCTGTTCTTAGCAGGTGGATGCACAAGGCCATTAGATGTGATTCTAATGGTCATCTCTCTAGGCAGGGTCAATACACAGGGTTCAACCGGTCTGTCAGGGTGAGAGGAGGAGTTATGGTAGCCTGGGTCATCAGCCCCCAACTCCCAGAGATATCTCACCAAGACCTACACTAGGCTGTGCTCTGCCTACTAATATATATATATATATATATATATATATATATATATATATATATATATATATATATATATATATATATATATATATATATATATATATATATATATATAGAGAGAGAGAGAGAGAGAGAGAGAGAGAGAGAGAGAGAGAGAAATGTGTGTGTGTGAGTGTGTGTGTGTGTGTGTGTGTGTGTGTGTGTGTGACAGAGAGAGAGAGAGATAAAGAAAATGTTGATATAGGAGGGCACAGTTTGCCTATTGTGGAGAGACTATGAGAGGTCTGCCTGGGACAGCACAGTCAGACCCCTAGTCCCAGAGAATAGGGCCCTTTATAAGATGCCAGAACAGAGAGCTCACCCACTGCAGTGGAAGACGTGAACACAGTGTATGTGTGTTTGTGTGTGCGTGCGTGCGTGTGTGTTTGTGTGTGCGTGCGTGTGTGTTTGGTGCGTGTGTGTCTCAGTACAGAGTGGCTGTTTCCTATTGTCAGCAACAGATCACAATATGGGAAAACGTCCAAATGTAAAGATCTAGATTGATGAGATTATAGAAAGAATGTTGGAAATGACCTTTGTACTTCGTACGGTCATGTTGTTTTCCAAATAGATTTTTCTGAACAATGACAATGCCGTTTAGGGAAGTAAACACTTAGGCTCCAAAGTTGCCTCCTTCAAAGCCCAGCATTGCATGTGAATGTCTAGGGAACCAACACAATACACAACATTGATCAGCTTATTCTTCTGGTAAAATCCACCCTTCTTTTGCAATGACCCCAAGTGGCATCACCAGGTGACATGGGAGTTCAACCTTAAGAGCACACAATAAAAACCTTCTTCCGAAACCCCAGTGGAATGGAGATATGATACACAATGTGCAAAGCTGCTATCTTGGTTGTAAAAATCTATGGTTGTAAAAGATCAGACTTGAATGCCTTTTGTTAAAGTGACCTTTCAAAAAGTGACAATTCGTATAAGAGTTGTTGTTCTATTGATTAATGCCAAACGTTATGACCTGCACGGACATTGGTAGGTGTAAAAGTATCATTGGCCGTAAAATCCAAATCTAAAACTGCTTGAAATATTCAAGCATTTAAAATAAAAAGACGAGCTTGGCCAACATAATCAACACCAGATGCAGTGACAACACTTAAAATATCTGCAAGGCATATATAGGCCTATAAGGCACATATATATATATATATATATATATATATATATATATATATATATATATATATATATATTAAAAATATCACACAAAATGTCAAAACAAAGCTGCTCTAATTTAACATTTCTCAAACAGGGCTGTTTAAACAGCGAAATCGGTGCGTTAATCCGTATGACACCCCTAAAACACTCGTTATTTGCTCAATTTGCGTTACATTGGGCTGAGATACAATAATGAATTCATAATTAATAACTATCACGTCGTTAAGTATACCATTATGGACTCGACAACTGAAGTGTACCGCATATGCTCTACAATGACACAGTTTGTAAGTGTTGTCAGTGAAGTTACATTACAGAGGGCAGATGACAAGGAGACACAATCGTCACTATCATAAACATGCGATGGATGACCCCCACGTTTAAACACCCATAGCAGTTCTTACTAGTGATCTCTCACCTGGCGAAGGTACTTTCCAATAGTTCACCTTGGTATAATGCGGCCACTTCTCAGACTGTGGAGGAGTTAGATCAGAAGCGAGAGCAGAAGAAAACAAATCGCCTCGTAACTTCCATTCAGTTGAACTCAAATAAGTTTGACAAGGAGACGCCTTCCTTCCGCTTAGGGCTGCTGAATTTATATATATATATAAATTTTTAAAAGTTTATGAAGAGGCGTACTATTTTTTATGGTAACCGAACAATCTCCGACCCTCTTTGATACCCCGGTTGCTTATTTTGTTCTAGGACCAGAAGGAAATGATTCAGGAGGAGAGCGACTCGCTTACTGACTCCTACAGGCAGAACTTTGAAGGGTTCAACAAGCCATCGTAGGCCTGTAGCGAAAATAGAAGATTTTGTTCATTTATTTTTAAAGTGGTTTATTTTTGGCAGCAGAGGAGTAAACCTAACAAACTTACATTTTTGTTAAAACATTTTTTTTTTTCAAATGTAGGTAGACCTATATATAATTAGCCTTAAAAACAAATTAATATTTAACCACATATAGGCCTACTTGAATTGAATCCTTTGTGTTCATTCACGTTTACAGCTTGACTTAAAATGGCTCTAATTTTATTTAAGGGGCTATACCCTAGGAACACTGACTTAATGGGGAAACTTAACTCGTCTCCCTGCCAGTCTTTGTCTCGATTACATTTTCACCAGCCATGTTGAACTGATCCTAATAAAAAGCAAACTCGAAACGTGTGAAGGCCTTAATGAGTGTATGCATTTAAAACGATGCAAATGTTTAGCATTTAAAACTAAAACATTTGCCACTTACAAATCTTGTAGGCCTATTTGATTAAATTGGCTTTTCTGTTTACAACCATTTCATTTGATTTGTCATCCTATTGTATCTCATTAACCTCTTAAACCTCTTAGCATGTGTGTGTTTCAATGAAACATGAAAAGCCCAATCTGAATGGGAATTTAACGTCAGTGACGAAGGAGTGTACAAGGTTAGTTTTGCCCCACGGATGTGTTGCAATTATGCGCCACGTTGCTCTCCAGATGTAGCATAACATAATATGATCTGAGTGTAATCTGTAATACTTCTTTCTGCCCGCAAGTAAGATCTTACTGGAATCCTTCCTAATGAAATCCCAGTTAGGCTCCAGCGAAGGCTCTCAGCGGTAGCTATCCTGTGGATGGACCTAACCGTCCACATTAATCATATCGCCTGGCAGGCCGTTCGCTCACCTTGCACGGCCTGTGATGCAAGGCTGTGTGTCCGCCTGGCAGCACACACACATGCACACACACACACACACACATTCCCAACCAGGGTAGGTTTTAACAATGCTACTTCTGAGCAATGTAAATTCCACTATATTCCCCAGAGGCCAGGAGGTGCTGGCAAGAATATGGCAAATAATTGAATGCAGATTCGATTCCCCCAGATAGCAGCTGGCTGGGCAGGACCTGGCATTCTCTCAAGTCTTATTCTTATTATTAGAAGCATTTGAAAAAAGAAAGGGCAGAGTTTCCTTTGAAGTCCTTTGTTTACCTGTGTGTGAGCAATCTTGACGCGCAAGTTCGTTTTGGAGCCCCATCAGCATCCCCATCGGCGGCCATATTAAGAATCTAATTGGAGGTTGACCCCTTCGTGTCGGCGCTGTATCTGGCATGACAGAGCTGTGCAGGTGGACTATGCTAGGCTAATGACTCAACTGGAGGCATGGGAGGCACCTGGCACGCAGCCAGACTGACACTAATTACCCGTGCTTCCCCCTGGATAATGGATGGAGGTAGGAGATGCAGGAGAAGCGGGACGTGTGCTGCATGCTGATTGGATGGGCTCCACATCAATTACAATATACCTGTATGCGTGTGTGTGTGTGTGTGTGTGGGGGGGGGGGGGGGTGCAACAATGGTATCCAATGTCTAATGCGGGGTCAAATGAGTTGATATATTCATTGTATATATTCATTGTTTTCTTGCAAAAACTAAAATATTGCACTGATGTACCAATCAGGGGGTATTCATTCAGCATTACACTTAAACCCTGGCAACCCAGGCATGAGCAATATTTTTACTTAAATATCATTTTCATTTTATAAACCATCACAGTCATGGTTTTACATTGGGACTGATCAAAGACTTGGATACACACCTTTGGCAGAGCTGAGCAGCGGAGATGAAAAACACTGCAGGGTGTTTAGAAAGTAAATATGTTCCTGCATGGTTCCTTCAGAGTTGAAGCATTCCTGTTATCGCAAAAGGCAATAGGAATGCTGTTGGATGTGCGGCAGTTGTCTACTCCGCTATCACTCAATGTGCAATAGCCTGGCATGCATCAAGACTCACAGAAGAGATCTCAAAGGGAGAGAAAGACTTGTTAAGGGATTTTCCAAATGCACAGAACTTCTCGAGACTCTGGGTGAATGTCCATATGTCAAAGCGTTTCCCGCTCGGGGAGTCTGCCCTGGACAAAAGGTCTGGGGGGGGGGGGGGGGGGGGGACATTTACCCAGGAGCCATGCGTTAATGCTCATAGTTGATTATATGGTTGGTAAGGGCTTGGGTTTTACTACCTAGAGAGATCTCAACAGGGACCACTGCATGGCAGCTCGTATAGTATCTTAAACAGCCATGCACCTATTAGATTACACGTGTAGCCCACTACATGCTCCGGGTTTAAACATCTCGCTGTTTGTGAACAATGGGACTCTATGCTGCCATTGACAGCCCCACTGTGGGAAGGCACTTTAAAAGCTATTATAAAATATCCATCATACTTGGCGCAAAATACTTTAACTTGCAAAGAAGCGAGAAAAATAAATAAGGTCTGGGCCCTGCAAAAATATGAAATGACATTCTACAAAATAAATTCAGGGTTTAGCCAGGCAATCATAGAGAGACAAAGAGAGAAAAGGTGAGCACACAAGGAGCGAGAAATTAAAAGATGCTGATGATGAAAGGCCAAGTGAACCGGTCAAGGGCCTGGATCCCAGTGGGCCCAACCTATAAGAAACCATGGCATGTCAGCGAGGACTTGATGAAAAATAAAAAGATTAACTGCAGCCGCAGTGCACACATTTGGTTCTCATCAGAACGAACACCATCTGTTCAGGACCTGCATTGGCGTGCCAGTGTGGTCAGACTGGAAGTAAAGTGAACACTATGGGCAAATTAAATATAATAATGCCTTTAAATGACCTCATGGAGTTTAAATGGTAAAGCATATTAGCTGAAAACAACATTGATTCAAAGGTGGATTAGGTGTGAAATCTGGCAACCTAGAATGTCTTGAGAATGTGCTGAAGTTCCTAAAGAGTTACTTAAAGCAATCGTCCACCCTGCTACCCACAACCTAGGTGCGATCACACACAAACACACATACACACACACACACACACACACACACACACACACACACACACACACACACACTGTGTATTGAACTAATGAATTTCCCAGTTATATTCCTGGTTGTGGTTGTGATTCATACTTCTTAAATTAAATGTCTATGACTATTACATGCATGTAATACAATACATACATGGGAGGCTGAACGGTGAGATATTTCCAAAGGGGAAAACTTAAGGAAGAAAATGAAAGAATGACATTCCCACATTTGACAGACGTACTTGGTGAGATCATACTTGAAAACAAACAAGCACACACATGGGCGTGCCAGATCAATTACGCCAGTCTAGTCAAGGTTGACTTTACCAGTGCCTGTCTCTGACAACTGGGGCTCATTAGTGCTAGTGTGATGTTTTGTACCATGTTGTTCCTTAATTGCCATAGTCAAGAAAACAACCACAAAATACTTCAGGTGTCTCAACATGGAAAAACAGGTTAATCTCTCCACAGGGAATTGGGGCCAATGGGGCAAAGCCTGGCTGCCAGATGTACTATGCTCTCAACAACATCCAGCCAAGCACTAACACACACCTCTATTTTTCATCTCACTTATCATAACTGAAGATAAGGTTTCAGCAGAAACCTTAGCATTACTGAAACACTTCAGTAATTTTACTGAAGTAATTTTATTTGAAGTGTTTTCCTTAAGACATCCATCTCAGGATGTAAAGGAAGCTATAGCAGGAAGATAGCTTGTTGTCTATATTCTGCAGCCCAGAACCGTTTGAAATGCAAATGTTGTCAGGTACAATGGCCAATCCGTCTTCAGGATCTTACTTGAGTGATGTCAAAGTCAGTCGGACAGGCACATGCCTCTGACTCTCTTATCTACAACAACGTCATAATCATATCGTGTCACCTGTTAAATATAAATTTGTATTGACGTCACATGTTATTATTCATCATAAGCACACAGTGCTTTATTACAAAAAAACGGCTATACATTTATAGAAAGATTCCTTGTGTCCAGTTCTCCAGTTCTCGAATCGCTCTACGTCTGACAAGATCACCTTTTTGTTTGATTGTGTGTCTTTATTTGCTTTACGTTTGCCCGTTTTCTAATTATGTTCTCTTGTTGTATCTGTCCGAGTCACTTCTTAAGTATCTGGTTCATTACGTGGCCTATTTTAACAAGGTCACTCGGAAAATAAAGCACAATCATTTATTTGCAGCATGTCACGACCCGTACAGGTGTTCCTTTTCGGTCTCGATGCAGTCCACCGAGCACATGAGTTTTCATTGAAAGCACGTCATATATATTTGACAGACGACAGCATTACATAATCACATTTTAATGGAAGTAATGCATCGTCGTACAGTAGGGCCTCCTCTGTAATGCAATGTAATGGGTGTTCATATTGCATAAAAAATGAGGAAAAGTGGAAAGACATTCAAATGATTAGGATTTAATGAGGAGAGCAGTGGAGCGGAGGGGAAGGATCCCTCCCAGTGGATTCAATGGTGAGGCGCAGAGGGAAAGCGCTTCTCAGGCTTATTTCATTACAAATGACAGGGCAGTCAAGCTGTCACAGCTCCACTTCAGCCTTTCTGGTAGGTGGCCCAGACATAAAGACCAGGAACAGGAGGAGGGTGGAAGGAAATAAAAATGGATGAGTGCCCTTCATGACGCTAACGACCATCTCATTGTGTTTAGAGCCAATCTCGTTACTGGCTTTCGACAGAATCTATGGCAAAGTCGACAAAGTTAGCCATCAACTTTTTTTAAGCAATAGCACAACTTTTTCTTACCTTCTTTCCTTTTTTATTCAGGCAAAATTCCGCTTGTTAATAAAATTAAGTAGTCTACAGAATGTCAAAAAATTGAATAAAATGAAGTGACAAAATCAAGAAATTTAGGATGAGCAGTGTCCTCCAATGCAGTAATTTCGTAGCTCTTCTCGGCCTTGTGTGATTAGTCAATTACACACTTAACTCCAAGCAGATGCCAGATGATGAGTAAATTGTATACCTTTGGAATGAGTATGATCATAACAGTGTAACACGGTGCAATCAAAGACGCTTACATGAAGAGTAGCAGGCCTGGCTCCACCTGCGGGGGATCTCCAACAACCCAAGCCTTGCTATAACCTCATTTCCAATGTTGACACACAGCCTCATACATCCCTGGGGTTCCTTTCATGGATTTAATACAACCTAAACAAATCTCACATTCTCTACATGAGCCGTCAACGTTACAGAGGACTTGGCATTTCACTTATTACTAGTCCTTAAACTCCAATTAAGTTGTCTTTATGCTACGGGAGTAGAATGAATGGAGCCGCTATAGCCCATCTTGTCCCCATCTGCTTGGGAAAGCAATGCTGTGTGTGCTTGTGTGTGTCTGAGATTACCTCTGGGAAACAATATACTCAAGCTGTTATCTTACACTGTTGATGGAATCTTAAACTACTTCATCAGGTAGCTGCCACTCACGTCGACTAATATAAGCTTTGTTGTTTATTGCTATCTATCTGATACCTCTCGTCTTGGCGATGCCATCCCCTCTCTGAGTAAAGTTGGTTTGACAAGATGTAACATATCCACAGATCGGCCAGTTAAAGCTTTATGTGGAGTTATCAATTCTGCTGCGCTATGGCGTGTAAATGAATCCATGTGTTGGCCAAAAAGGTAATCTTTAAAGCATCCTCCATTATTGTGATAAATACTGGCTTATTTCAAATTGAATTGTGGGTAGCTACATAAAGTTGACGTTGCTATTCAAAAATGCATTACATGCCACATAAAGTGTGCAAGTGGGGAAATTAGATGCATGAATACATATTCTCCTCTGTGACTGTGACCCAATAGGTTGGGTGGAAAAGGTGGTTTGTTTGGGATCTACCTTGGCTCCCGCAGCCCCCCAATAGAAGCCATTAAACCTGGCTGGGGTCAGGACCACCATCCCCAGGTGGGCTGTAAGGGGCTAAAGGGGCATCAGGCGAGACGGCGGCCTTTGAGTGAACCAGGGTTTGGTTCACGGGCCGCTAAAAACCTGTCTAAACGGGTCTCCTGTCAGTCACAATGAATGATTTCCCCACTTGATTTCTATGCGAGCATGACAACCGAAAAAGCAATTTTGAATCGGTCTGATTTTTCTTTTTTTTCCCCACTGTTTCCCATTACCTTCTTTTCAGCAGGAACTTAGCGAGGAAAGCGTTTGTGGCAGGTAGCCCAGTGTTTGGGCGCCACGAGTTTGGCAGAGGTTTATTCTCGACCATTCCCCCACTATAAGTCTGACTCATATCACCTTCTCCAATCACACACCGGCTTTGTGGAAGGAGGTCTCGCTCAGGGACTTTAACAGGCTCCGGATCTCTACCGTCGACTCTTTGCTCAAAAGCAGATACAATTCATTCTGTGAGATTTGGGGATTGCATTGTTCTTCAGCTTTGAGGATCAACACGGTGGCAGGTGGCCCAGATTACCTGCAGCTGAGGCTGTGCCATGCATTTTAAAAAACCAGGCTGGGCACAGAGAACACAGAGATCATCTAAACAAACAATACTTCTATCTCGTCATCCGATTGATTAAAAAGTGCTGAATGTAAAACAAGGTCAGTGCACACCTGACTGCAACATTATGGGACTTAAAAACGTCATTGTACCCTGTTTAAGTACTACGAGACACACATGTTATATATTAATGGAAAATCATTCCTTGAGGGTCTTATAACAGCTGAAAAGGAGTCTGATCCTCAGACATACAGGAGATTCAGAAAAAGATATAGTTATGACAGATCCCTTTTCTACATGCAGGAAAACAGTTATTTTCAATGTGTCAGGTATCCCCTAAAGAGTACTTTGGAATGACTGGTCCATAATAATTTTTATATTGTGTGTGTGTGTGTGTGTGTGTGTAAAGTACAACTATGCACGAATCCTTAGCATTCCTAGTACTCCAGCGTTGCTCTGTGGTTGATTTATTTTTAATTTTTTTTATTTTTTGCCACATCTTGCAGACATCCAGATGCGATATTTGACTTGTGTTTCTTTTCCCAGCCAGACGCGCCGACCAGTGTCACATACCTCACACTATCCACATACCGAGCAGACGCTCTCTCTGCTGTGGATCCTCGTCACGTCCGGCCCTCTCCCCAGCATCAATCAACCAGATCAAAGCATGACTGCACCCCACTGCACATAGCTCTCTGCAGTCAGCTCCCAGTAGAATAGCCCCGTAATGTGCAGGAGTCAGCATGCCGCCCTATGATGTTTCATTGGTTCTGAGAGTGCCCCCTTCATATCGTGAGAATGCCAGGGGTTCACACACTGACGGACTCTCCTTCAGTTTGGTTTTTAATAAGGGCTCATGTCAACTCTATTCTTCCAGAGGCATACAACATGAGGTGCGCTAATGGATTGTGTGTGTGCACGTGCAAACAGACACACACACACACACACACACACACACACACACACACACAAACAAATGATTGTGCTTAATTACATTTATTTATACAGGGCTATTTGAGGTTGTATTAGTAGTACTTATAAACTGTTGAAAAATTAATGACACGAGTAATGACAAAATATACAGATGAGGCTATGCAGCAAAAAGAGCTACAACTCTGGTTACTTACTAAATGCCTGGTTTTCAATGCATACAGAAACAAACTCCCACAGACCTTACTTGTTTTAGTAGGTTTGCTGGTTAAATAGATTTTCACTCTATCAAAACACTTCAACAGTGTAAGATAACATTTGGAAATAAATATTATTGAATAGAAGGAGGGGATAACAGTCTAGGCTTTCTTTAAAAAAAATGTGATTGTTGTGTGAAACGATTTTACTTTTCTTAAAATCCCATTATGTTGACATGAATTGTTATTTGTTCTACATCTGCTCTACATGGAAATAATGCATTATTAGTACAGGTCAGCTGTCATTTGATATGAGTTTAATGTCTTTACATTTCCTCAACAACATTTAATAGAGAGAGAGAGAGAGAGAGAGAGAGAGAGAGAGAGAGAGAGAGAGAGAGAGAGAGAGAGAACCTTAGAGGCAGGGTTGGCTCTTACTAAATCTCATATTGCCACCGTTGATGTAACAAGTGAGTTTACAATTGGTATATTTACTGATGTATTATGCGTTTATTGTGTGTGTAAAATGGGACTCTATCACTGTTAATAGTTTTTCCTATGCACACAGCTCCCCTTATGTCACACACTCAATCTGACTTACTGACACACTCTCCAGATTTTCCACTGTTTTGTTCCAATCGTCAGCCAGGCAAGGAGACCCTGTGTTACTGTGGTACAGGAATACACTCAATGTAATCAACCAAACAACAACACAGCCATATCCTAACTTCCACACTTAGAATGTATAGCTATATCCTATGATGGTGATTATGTTTCAGAAAAATAGGTAAGATTTTGAAATGCAATCGGTTTGTATGGCCTGACGTAGCTGTCCTGCTGTCAGGAAGGACAGCTTGACCAGCAGTAAATCTGGAAGGTACTTGCCGGCGTATACAGCAAATCTTGATCTATCTCATATCAGACCGTGTGCAGGGGGACACATTCGATCCCCTGTCTGCCGTAAAACAATCCCAGCCTACACTCCTGCTCCTGATGCCATCTGCAGAGAAGATGAATGAGGGTAGAACTTGTCTTGTGTTCGAGTTCATCAGAACCAGAAGGAGGGAGGGAGGGAGGGAGGGAGGGAGGAAGGGATGGAGGGATGGAGGGGATGGAGGGGACGGAGGGAGGGATGGAGGGGAAGGAGGGGATGGAGGGATGGAGGGAGGGATGCAGGGATGGAGAGATGGAGGGGAAGGAGGGAGGGAGGGAGGGAGGGGAAGGAGGGAGGGGATGGAGGGATGCAGGGAGGGGATGGAGGGAGGGAGGGAGGGAGGGGGGATGTTATAGTATTCTTATGGATTTCATTAGTGCAGCTCCGTCAGAACACTGAACGGTGGTGGTGTGGCAATCAGAGCAGCATAGTCTGATCATCTCCATATTCCCCACCAACCCCCTCAGGCCCTCTAATGGCGAGGCGGATCGGCGCGGTCCAACAATAACAAATGGCAGTGGGCGGCTCCTTAGCAGGAGCCAAATGTTCACATGATCAAAGCGAAGATGGAAATCTGGTGCTTCTGCTGGAAATCTTCTGTGGGTTTTGGTTCAGAGAGGACACACACAATTTTCTTCTTGCCTTTAACTGAAACTTAATCAAGATGAAGAGATCAATCTTTGTAGAGGCCAGGCGGTTAGGAGGGACCGGGAGGCAGGGCCTGCGTGACCAGACTGAACCTGTCTCCTCTTACACAGGAAAGGGCTTTATCCGCACTGTATCTGGTCTGTCTGTCTGTCTTTTCTGTCTGTGTGTCGGTGTGTGTGTGTGTGTGTGTGTGTGTGTGTGTGTGTGTGTGTGCGTGTGTGTGTAAGCTTTCCTGATGGACGTGAGAGATACATTAATGTACACTCGATACCAGCGTGAGTCTTCTATTATTCCCTCCCTGTACTTTCCTGGGGGGACGTTTTTGTCTCCAGGAAATTAAGTTCATCAGTGTTACTGTGGACCAGGGGATAAGGCCTTCTGTTATCTACCCGTTGAAATGCCGGACGAACAGAGGCTATCACGGCAGACTTTAGATTTACTACTTCACTTAAGCCATAGATTGCAATTTACAATGTAACAAAAGAAGGAGGCAACTCAATCTAGTTTATTTAAGCCGCACACGTTTTAGATGGCCATTCAAGATTTCATTGCACGACCATGATTGGTAAATACTCTGCTATGGCTGTGGTAACTATGAACAAACTAATCTGTCACTGGAGGAGCAATTAATGAAACTACACATATTGGACTGAAATAATCAGTGTGTTTGGAAGGTCTTCTCCCTGGTTCAATTAGAACACAGATAAGAGATTATTCCCAGACTGCAGTCCATAACAAACACTGACACTGAATGATGGCTGTTAGCTTTGGCTTCTTCAGTCCAGTTCAATCATGTGTAATAAAAAAATAATGTACAATTCGGGCACAGGATACATGCATCATCAGACAAAGAAAATCAGAACAAAATATATATTAACATAATAAAAAAAATCTTCCTTCCATGGACTTTGTGATTGTCACTGTTAGTAGGGAGTAGTATTCAAAGAGACTTGGTAGATTAAATACATGCCATGGAATTAGCTGGAGCATGTGAGCATGAGGCCTTTGTTCACACCTGATGAATTGGTATAAAACATGAGGTACAAATACAAATCCTAACAAGTCCTCCGTCTTTTCTGTTACTTTCCTGCACTACTGCCCTTCTGCCAGCCTTTAATAGCCCTCCACTAACCTCCTTCTTACTCCCTCTCTCTCTCTCTGTCTCTCCATCAGTGCTTCAACGTAACAGAGGACATTACAGGTCTACTAAAAATAGCACGCTGCAAAGTCAACTCTCTATATTCTTTATTCGATTCTACTGTTCCGATGCATCTTCTTCTTCCCCTCTCCTTCCCTCCTGTCCCACAGGAAGGGGAATGAATAACAGGAGGAAGAAGACAGTCTGTCAGCTCATTTATCAAACCAGCCAACGTTACGGTTGCACCTCGCTCTCTGGGCCTGCGGTGAATGTACCCATAGGTGCTTTTATTTTCACCCGCCTGTCTTAACTTCCCCCCCACCACCCGTCACCCCGTCACGTTTCGTTCTGAGTATCATTTGGAGACAGCTACGGAGGTGACCGTTAATGAGAGGTCAGCGTCTGATCCGTTAAAGGTCGAGATCCTCAATCTGGTGCTAAACCAAAGGAGAGGGTCTGGTGGAGGCTAAACATTCAGACGCATGACAAACGATGTAATGCCCCCCCCGCCCCCCGCGGTCCCAGCAATGTGGGAGTGATAATGTGGCTGACCCAGGAGACCACACAGCGGTCTGGATGATAGTGGGACACAGGTCAATGGCCTGCTTGTGCTGGAGACTGATTTTGGAACACACCACACAAACTACTACTAATGCTAATAAAACAACTACTTATACTCATAAGGGTGGCACTGATGGTTTAAAGGTTAGGGTGCTCAACTGTGTTTTGTATTTATCAAATGCACAATATAACACAGGGTCATTCTGGACCATGAAGACAAGGCAAGGGTCATCTATGTAGCAAGTTCTTTTTGAAAAGACTGACTAGAGGTTTCATATGGAGTGGTAGGACATGTCAAAGTACACAATGATTGATTGATTGATCTATTAATATAAAATAATAGAATAATGAAAAAATGGAAAGTAGCATAAATAGGTCAGGGAAATCATCTATTTATTATGAAAATACAATAAAGGCTCCAATCCGACATAGACACAGAAATAACTATGTATATGAAATCCATCTATAATTTGCTAGATGAATCGAGTCAAGTGAAAGTACTTCAAACTATACAGTATGGCATGTTTCTTTTTCAGTGTTCATTTTGAACACCACGTGTTTGTATTTGCGTCTCAAACCGAATGTTGTGGTAGCAACAGAGCAACTTCTCCGGTTGAGGTTAATGAAGCTAAGCGATAATAAATTATGCCTGCCCCTGACGGTTCGCTGCATGCATATGCATGCAGAAACACATAAACATGGGAATGCTGAAACACACACACACACACACACACACACACACACACACACTATAGCTAACACTCTAAAGATCTTCTACGAATGTGCCCGGCAGTCATAGTTTTAACGTCATCAAAAGTATAAGCTTTTTCATGTCAGGATTGACAGAAGATGTATAGTTCATAAATATACACAGAAAGAAGAAAATGTGGATCGCCAATATGCTAATTTCGGCTCCAGCCGTCCCTCCATGTTCCAGCAGAACATCTGGGGAGACGACAGTGGATGAACCTTTCAGAGCGGATCATAATACGTGTATTTCTCGAGTGGCCGAGAAATAACATGATTGGTCCAAACAAACCCGTTCACCCAGTCTTCAATTTGTTTGCTATCAAACTTTAGATATGAATCTAAATTCTGATTTGTGAGACTAACACAATGCTAACTAGAGGGAATGGAGAGGTTACCCAAACACATACCAATAAAAAAACTCAGGAGTTCATCTAAGTTCAACTTTATCAAACCCAAGAAGAAGAAATAAATCCTCCATCCATCCTTCTTGTTTTTCCAGCTCTTCCTGGAAGATCCCTAATTGACCCCAGGCCAGCTGGAAGATATAAGAAGCAATCCATCCTGGTCAGGAGGAACAGGGCCAGGGTCCGGGTCTAACCCGCCCTCCTGGTGGGTCCCAGTCGTGCCTGGTACCCATCCAGGGATGAACTGGGAGGTCTTTCATACCAGATGCCTGAAGCCTCGCTATCCCGCAGAGAGCAACACCGACACTCTTCAATTGCCCTGGTTTCAGTTATTTATTGGATTTTAACGTTGGAAACGTTGGAAACATATTTTCTGGGTTGGTATTGACAGCTCTTGGAAAGGACTGCGGTATATGGAACATATCAAAAAAGGCTTAATGATCAGCACAATGTCTATAAAGAACAGAAGGTGTCCTGTTTGAGCATTAACACGTATACAACATAGCATCTATTGCTACTGACAGTTTTTCAGCTCTGTGAATATGCTCTCCTTTTCAAATTATTACTGTGGCATTTCCTGCTAAACATACCCGTTTTATGTCAAACTGATTTGCATATAACAGGGGCGGCTTTCTTTAGTGGCGTGGGTGTTTCAACTTCCAAATTACAAAATAAATGAATAAATGAAAAATAATCTAGCAGTAACCTTACACATTTTTCAAACATTGGACACTAATACCTCTCAAAGTGTATTCAGACACCCTGCAATGAGAGCTCTAGCTCTGTAGCGTTATTGACTGTTTCCTGTCATCTTGACAGGGGAAATGGTCTGCTGCGTCAGAGGCCAACCCACTCTGTACAGGAACTTGTCTTGTAGCTACTTGACTGTCATCGATAGATGGATTTGTTATAATAAAAAAGAATGATCTAAACAGCTGCCTTTGGTGAGCGGGAATATAGTATGTGTGTGTGTGTCTGTGTGTGTGTGTGTTTGAGATTTGAAGCCTGATGTCTCTGCTTCCCATCCCTTTGATTTACTGATCCTTAAATAAATGACAGAGAACCATAATCCCCTTGATTTGTGTGAGTATGCGTGAGTATGTGTGTGTGTGTGTGTGTGTGTGTTTTTGTGTGCTCGCACATGAGCACACCTCACCACCTGTGAGTGTGTGTGTGTGTGTGTATGTGTGTGTGTGTGTGTGTGTGTGTTTTTGTGTGCTCGCACATGAGCACACCTCGTCACCTGTGAGTGTGTGTGTGTGTGTGTGTGTGTGTGTGCCTTTGCCTGAACAGAAGTGAGTATCTACAGGCTCTCTGCAGTGCCCTGTGACGGTTGCTCTGAGCAGACGGTGGCTCCTTGGTGCCAAATGTAGAATCGTTATGGAGATGACACAGCCTAGATTAGCGTCATCAGCACTGAAGGGCCCCTTGTGACAAACCCCCTCCTCTTTGCAACCGGCAACATCTGTTTTTGCGACAACATTCACCCCAAGAACCTCAAAAGCCATTTTTGTAAGGTTGAATAGATACAGACTAGGTCAATAGAGGACAAATTTTCCTGTTTGAATTGGAAAACTAAACGTTTAGTTTTTTTGTTTTTGTAATTGATGTGTCTATTTACCATAACATTGACGGCCCGTAATATAATTAGCTCTGGAGCATAGGGATGCAGTGCTTCTTACAAAGTCAAGTGTCAGCATTATTAGCGGTGGTGTGAAAGACAGAATCCGATTACATGAGGAGGATCCCATTTCCTCGGCCTGTGTGGGTGAATTCCATTACACTTTCAACACTTTCCCTGCACATTTAATCATGTTATGAAACAAAGTCTGTAAGCCTAATGGAGCTATAAGGTAAAGCCAGCAGAAGCGTTTAGCGGAACACCATTAGCGGCCCCAACTTCTTGTGATGTCTCTCATTCTCGCTGACAGTCACATAGAGTGGCAACCTGCTGAAAAGATTGCTTGGGTTAGCTAGAAAGCGGTGATGGAGAGAGAACTGTAAGTTGAAGTGTGTGTGTGTGTGTGTGTGTGTGTGTGTGTGTGTGTGGGTGTGTGTGTGCGTGTGTGTCCCAGAGCTTTAACATGCATGCCTGTCTGCCTGTTAACAATACAGGCGCCATGAGGGTCCTTCTGAAACAATATGCTCTGTGCCATTGGGACATGGGTAGAGAATGGATGGGTTAACATAACTCTTCCCAAGCCAAGGAAATACAAATGCCACAGTCACTTGATTTACTGAGGCAGGAAGAAAGGTATCACTTTCTGTCATTCTCTGAAATTCTCATCATGCATCAATGTCATAAACAAACAGACAACAAACAGTCAATCAAGTGATCTGCACACTTTATGGGCGTGAAATCACAGGAAGGCTTTCATGTAAGGCGTGAGAAAAAAAGACAAAGCAGGGATTGAATTGCATTTTGCTCTGCTAACACTGTGCCATGGAAAACAACGTTGAATCTAATGTCTAATTCAATGTATTGTGTGGTGGGGAGGCTTCATTCCCCTTGGTCTTCTGTCCAGCTCTGTCGCATTTCAGACTGATTAGCTGAACACACAAGTTTAACCTTTCAATGTCAAGTCAAACACATCCCAACACAAGCCCTTAAACTGTCCCCCATGGAGGAAATAACCTTTTATTCTTAACACTATTCTTTTCTTTTTATATTTTAGTTCAGATGTCCTTGAAGATACTGCATTGGATTCACAAGCAGTATTTTTCTCTTCCATGGGAGCCACTATCTCTGTGCATAGGTGGGCTTTTTCATTCTAGCGTGCCAAACTTAGATCGCATGCAATTGTACAATTACGCATGTAATCGTACGCCTTCCCTCCACCATGTCAAACACCAAACTAAGGACATCCATTGACACCCCATCCAATCCTTCGAGATTGCACAGTGTCGACCAAAAATCTCTGCAGATTGTAGTTCATGTTGGGTGACATCAATTGTAATAATTATGACCCATCTCAATAACAACAATGCAACAAATTTTCTCTGATTGCAATCAGAAGCTTCCACGTTTCGTCGGAGCTATCACAGACATCTGATGCAATGACAAACGTGTTGGGAGAAAATGACAGAGCTGAGCCTTGACATGTTAAGTCCACTGCAGAGATCCCTGCTGATCTGCCTGCTCTGAATTTCAAATGAGATATTGGGTTTGGGCTGCAGTGCTCATCCTGCTGAGCCACCATGACCACAACAATACCTCTATCTGTCTGCCTTCCTGTGTGTCTTCCCGAAGAACAATTAATGTAGCATTGTGTCTGTCTGTGTGTGTGTGTGTGTGTGTGTGTGTGTGTGTGTGTGTGCCTGTGTGTGTAAATGTTCATACTCCGGTATATCTGGTTCCCATTCACACTGATTAACAGTTGCTCTAAATAAAAGACAGCGCCATCATTCCTCTGATTTGCAGATATTCATATACTCCTGGGCGGTTAATTTATCAATGAAAAGAGAATTAATAGCACCCTATTTTATGCAACCCGTTAATCGGTGAGAGCTTTGCTAAAATTAAAGCAGCAATTCATAATAATATCACAAGTCAAGTTCATTTATATCGCCCTTTATCACATTTACAATCTCAAAGGGTTTTTCAGTGAACTGGGGTTAGGATTAGGTCGGCCCAGAACCGATTCCATTATTCTAATCAGACGTCCTCAGACACCAGTGATACTTAAAGGCACACAGGACATACACTCGTGTATGTCATGTACAAAGTCAGAAAAGCTTTTTGCACATATTCAGACTCAAATAAGCCTTGCGTAACACTGAAAGGTGAGGGAGGGAATAGGAATCCGTAGTTTGACCATGAATGACTTCAAATGCCGTTTTTTATGCCCTGTTGTTCAGAATGTTCTCTGGAGGCAGTCGGCTGCAATGGGCCATTTTATAGTCCTTACAGCTGCATACAAAGAGAAATACCCCTTTAAAAGTACGGCAAATAAGCCAGCGACTTATTGGCCGTACTTTATACGATGATGACCATAGACAGCTTTAGAGGTTTATCATTCAGCCTTCAGATCTAGATCTACAATAAAGGTTATGACATTTTGAAGGGATATCAATTACCAGTTCAAAGGCGAGACATTGGTTGCACATTTGGGTAGATGACCATTTGACTAATGGCTGATGGTAATAATTTCTGTAGCCCAATTATTAAGTTAGTTAAATTTTACAACTAGTAGTGAGCCCAGGATGGGCCGATCGTTTTTAAATTGTAGGCTACAAATTAGCTTATAGCCCTGCGATTTATCTGTAAAATGAATCTATTTGATGTGTTTATTCAGCCAGCTAAAAGATCTGTATGGTCTTTTAAAACCTGCTGTAAAATACCAGGCACTTTTTTATAACCCACAAGGTTGATTTCAACATCAAACAATAAAAACGTTCTGTTAGCCGCTGGGTTACAGTAGCCAGCTCCTGTTCCAAAGATCTGGCCGCTGGTACTACTATATAATATAACTATACAGCTTGTGGATGGGTAGCCTACACGGAGGGTAACCTGTCAGCGAAGAATCACAGGTAGCCTAATAACCACAGCACCAAAGATATTTCCGAATGACCTGTGTGTTTGTAGAAAAAACTACAATCTTGTTGGGTTGTTGCTGGCACTGGTTTTGAATTGGTGACTATTTGGAACACATTGTACATCTTTGGAAAGCAATTAAAAGTGTATTTCCCCTCCCATTAACATGAGCTTAGCTACTGTAACTGTGCCAGTCAATGGAAGCGGCAATGAGGAATTTAGAATTAAACAACTCTTCTGAATCTCGGTGAGACAGACAAAAGGCAATTTACAGATATCTTCTTGGGGTATCGTTTAAGTCTTGTTTTTCATTAGACAGAGATAAGAGAGTTAACAGAACTCACACAAACGCACAAGCACAAACATACAAACATACACACACACACACACACACACATACACACACACACACTTAACCAATGTGTGGCGGTACATGGTATCTCCCTAGCATGTGATGGGTTCCCATCAGAGCATTGCTCCTGCATAATCAACTTCACTAATTGACTATTCACTAAGTCTATAAGTACTGAGTGTGTGTGTTCACGTGTTTGTGTGCATGCCTGCATATGTGTGCATGTGTTTGTGTGTGTTTCTGTCTGTATAGTGTCATGCCATATTTGTAGACATGTGGTCTCCCTAAGAGATTATTATTAGAATTATCTTATGCAGGATTCAGTGGACCAGTTCTGACCCTGCACAACAGGGGGGACCTTTTTGACTGCATTGCAGTGTTGTTCAATCATTAATGTGGTGTTATACATAACCCCCATATAGCGAAAAACACAGGAAAGATCTAACATGTGCAGTTTCTCAATGAAGTATACAAAACCCATCCTGAAACAGGCTTAGCTTCATTCTTATGTTTGGATGAGTGAGATAGTTCTGTTCTACTCCTCACGTTTAGCATTTCTTGTGTTCTTCGTGGGAAAGTGGGGCTTGCTTGAATTTCAAATGGGTCTCTGACTACGTTCCCTGTTGAATAATTAACTTTCACTGTAGTCTTGCAGTCTTTTGAAGGCCAGTGTGTTCCTGGATAGATGCTACAGTGGCCCATTTCATGCAGATGCTGCTGGGTCATCCAATATGTGTCTAGTCCCGCAGGAGCAGCATAGCTGCAGTGGAAGAGAAGTTTGCGTATGTCAGGGGTTATTGTGTGCGACTCAGAACCATATGATTGGTATAGCTAGCCTTGGAACCAGAGAAACCTGCAAGCTCACACACACACACACACACACACACACACACACACACACACACACACACACACAGCATTAGGCCTACAACGTTACATTAATTATATTTATGGCGATAACAATAACAGTATTTTTTTATTTCCCTTTTATTTCCCTTTTTACCTCCCCATCAACAATCCTGTCCGCGCACAACCACCCCTTCAACAATTACACCCGCGGGGCCTGTTATAATGTGCAAATGCCAGGGCCGTTTTTTGATCCCAGTCCGTCACTGGGACCAGTAGCCCATAGGCTGAACCAGATCTCGTTGAAAGATGAAACACATTTCTTCTCTTAACTGCGTGTAAATAAGAAAAAGGCAGATTTTCCCCAATATTATTTTCCTTTGTTTCACCTGGCATAATAATAATTTCAGACTCAATATAGAAAATAATTGGCGACCCCACGGAAGTTTTTGGCAACCCCATTTGGGGTCGGGACCCCTAGTTTAAGAATCACTACTGTCGTAAGGGGCAAATTTCCATAACGGCTTGTAACGGCTAATCACACCACACCTGGTGGCATGTCATGGGACCTTTAACTGGCCTAGGTCAGGCCAATCAAACCATTTATCTAATATGGGATAATTTAATATGATGAGAGGACGCCCCGTCGGTGCTTTGAATTTGTGTTAAAAAAAAAAAAGATGGCTGCCCGTTAGTCTTTTCCACTTTGATAATGCCCCTTGGAAATTAAAATAGAACTGAGAGGTACCAGACAATACGCATTTTGCAAACTGGTCTGGCGATGTCAGGCTTTGATATACTTGTTTGTTGAAATGATTTGCAGTTTTATTGTTGGTAAGGTATGAAAATGTCTTTCAAGCCCTAGCCCTAACCATAGCCAACCACAAGAACTATGATGTTAATGAGCCAGCGTTCACTTG
Source organism: Micromesistius poutassou (assembly GCF_964030765.1). Classification (NCBI taxonomy): domain Eukaryota; kingdom Metazoa; phylum Chordata; class Actinopteri; order Gadiformes; family Gadidae; genus Micromesistius; species Micromesistius poutassou. The sequence continues at coordinate 9,617,371 of NC_140283.1, read as the reverse complement.
CCCTTCTGTTTACTCTGCAGTGGGCCTCCGGGTTGATCGTGGTCAACACAACTATCTAGGGACATTGAAACGACTAAACTTTACTTCCTCCCCAATGGTGCCTATTTATTATGCTTGTTTAAATGGCGTGTATTGTTTACTTATCGGTAGTTTAGGGTTTAATGTTTGTTTGTTTTTGTATTCAAATTGTGTGTACGGTACTTGTTTGTATTAATTTAATGTTAATCATCCCTCTGTCTTGAGTATACAAACCCTCAGGTGACATCATCAGTTCACACACTATTTGGTTTGACAAAAATGACAATTATTATTTTACTCAATATTGTGATTGTGATTATTCATTGCGATTACCTGATTGAATTCTGTGGTGCCTATATATATATATATATATATATATATATATATATATATATATATATATATATATAAATAAGGCAATTACTGAGTTTGATAGGTTTGCAATTTTAATGTAACAGGCATACAATTTAGATGTTTCACGATTAGCTAATTGCAGAGGCCAATATTATGATTTAGACTAATACACAATTCATTCTTGTGTAGCTCTAATGTGTATATGTGCATGTATGCGTGAAAGTTCCTGTCCAATCTCCCACTACTTGTTCAAACCGCAACCCTGTCTATCCAAAGCCAAAACAAACATTATTATTCAGACAGTTCTGGTGAAACTCAAACTTGCTAGGTGCTATAGTGCTCCCCAGATCGGCTGATATTGCGGTCAGAACAAAATTAATTTCCTCTGGACTACCATGGCCTGTTCAATGAAAATCTGTGAAAAAAGAGTAAATAGAGGTCATACACACAACAGGGCATGTATTATTAGAAAGCCAATCTATGTTCCTGGTTTTTGGCCAATTCATGCCTGCAGGCCATCGCCCAACGCTGCCAGACACAAGCTGACATGATGTGAGGTAAAGGACTGACAATACACAGGGAAGCCTGCGTATGATCCTCCTGCCCGAGCCACTGTTTGATCCGACACTGTCACTCAGCGGTAGTGAATGAGGACTTGCAGTCTCACTCCACGAGGCAGTCTCGCCCTGCACATTACATTGACCTCTGACCCAGAAGGCATTGCAAAAGGGCAGGCCAATCGACATATACTATGGGTAAAGCAGTGTTGTCTCGACAGTGTGTATTTCAGCTCATTATTTAAAATATCGTTGTTTCGTGTCTAACTGTCTATTTGTGTTGCAGACGTAGCGATAACCGACCACGCAACATGGCCCGAAAGGAAAACACATTTAACGGAGAGGCTCCCCTGTGCGCTGTTGCTGGTGATTGTTCCCGGGGAAGATTGATGATCAGTTGTTGTGAGGAAAGGGTTCAGAGACACATCGGGCTCATGTTATGGTATGCTGGAGAGGAACACAACCTTTTCCGGCTAACCAACACCAACAACAACAACTTTGATGACATGCGGTAATGAGCTCCCAGGTCTGCCCTCCATTCCGCGTCCATGGGACCACCTGGGTACTTGGATACAGACAAAGCCCTTATTTCAGGTGAATGAGGGCTCAGTTACAGCTGTGATTGGAACATCTGGATGCTGCGACTACACCTGACACTTACATTATTTTTGGATCTCTTTTTCAATTATTTGAAATAGTTGCTAATAATTTGCTTGTAAGCTAAATTTGCAGTGTTCGGGAGAGAACACCACCATTTGAGATCCCCCAAAATAGCCCTTGTTCCTTTGTCAACATCGATTTGGATCACAAGCTGATCTTTAAACTCTACCTAACCTCAATGAAGGCATTTGAGGTGAAGGCAGCAAAATACCAATCTGGGATCCAGATTGGTGGATCCAGATCTGGGGTCCTGCTATGTTATAGCAGATGGCACAGAGCCTGGGTTGGAAACCAGAAACCATGATGAAATAAAGCTTTCATTAGGGGATTTTAGTGAGTGGCCTGTACAGTGTTCAACTGAAACCTTGAGACTCACTTTCTTCATCAAGCAAGTGATGATTGGTTGCAACAAATATAAATGGAAAGAAAGTGAAACGCCCGATGTGAGGGTCGAAAAGAGTAACATTGAAAGAAGCTACTGCTCATCATTCTCTAACATGATTTGGTGATACCAATAAAGCAAATCTTGCCCTTCTGAAACTTGCTCCAATCCATAACTAAAATCACAATAATGTGTTTGTGTGTGTGTGGGTGTGCAAGCATCCATCCATGTGTGTGTGTCTCTGTCTTTCTGTGTGTGTCTGTGTTTGTTAATGATGCCATGATATAATATATTATAAATCTGGATAAAGAGTACCCAATTCATGAATTTTGTAATATCCCTTCGAATCAGTATGAATGGCCAGACTCCATTTTCTATCTTTGATTAAAAAATATGTCTATTGTGCCCCTTCAAGTCACTCTGGCATGGCAAAATGGAGGTGGTGTTCTGTATGACAATGGATGTCCTTCATATTCTACCCCTTGCTCACCTCTACTGAGACTTTCATCCGTAAGATACATTCCAAATGTGTTTTCACACAGTTTAGACACAAAGGAAGTGTGATACTGTAGCTTAGCCAATAAGTTATACTGTGGGTACAGATAGCAATTATATATCGGCAGCAAACAAAGATACACAACAGATACAATTTAGACAAGGGATGGACCGTAACAACCATCAGCAGTCATTTTTTATTCGTCCACTCTTGGAATCACAGATACTTCTATAACTGTAAAGAAGAACATGGGTGTGTTAACTTGTTAAGCATTGCAATAGTGACTCTGTCCACGCCATGGGGTGTAACCTTACAGAGATTTCAGGTCTCCTGTATGCTCATGCATTAATGAACTGATTCACTTTCTGTTGGCTGGCTCCGAAGATGCCTTGTATCTGGGTCTTGGTGTTCCAGAAAACATGATACAAGTTCACCTCTAAATGACTAGTATGACCCAATTTAACTATAGCAGCAGGCTGCATTGTCAAATCAGAGAAAATATGTCAAAGGTATGCAGAAACGCACACACATGTGCACGCACAAACATGCACACATACACACACATACACACACACACACACACACACACACACACACACACTCCTTTTTGTCCTATGTTTCTAAGTAAGCAGTTTCTAGTATTGTCTCTCTGTACTGATGAAAGAAAAGCACATCAAAAGAAAGGGGAGTGAGGTAATTTGTAATTTTCGAGCATCTTAAGACTCTGATGCACTTGAATGGGAAGTGGCTCTGGAGCTGAATAGGCGAATCATTGAAGTAATGCACCAAGAAATATATAAGCCTCCATCTTAATCACACCTGTCCCTTTGATATTTTCCTTCCAAGAGAAATGTCAGTTTCAGAGACTCTAAGTAGAATATTATACACAGTGAGACCTTATCAAAATATCTGATCTACTGATACCAAAACCAATTTGCTGTCATTAAATGGATCCAAAAGTGTATGTGTGTGTGTGTGTGTGTGTGTGTGTGTGTGTGTGTATGTGTGTATGTGTATGTGTGTGTAGGGTGGGTGTGCATGTGTGTGTGTGCAGGGTGGGTGTGCATTTGTGTGTGCATGCATGCCTGCATTCAGATCCATACTCGCAGGCATGTGGCTAGAAGCTCAGGACACACACAGAGCCCTGTGGATATAACAGGTGTGTCGGTGTGCAAGATGCGTCACAATAATATCATGTTGTAGTACTGATGCACTGGTTGCTGCTTGACTGGCTGGGACTTATCTGACAGCTTGCCAGTCTATCTGTCTGCTTCTTTGTCTGACTATCTGCCTGCAAAACTGCCTATCTGTCTGTCTGCCTTCCTAACTGCCAATCCGTCTTTCTGTCTGCCTACCTGTCTGTCTGTCTGCCTATCTTCTCCGCCTAACTGCCTATATGCCTGCCATACTGACTTTCCGTCTGTCTGTCTGTGTGCCTATCTGCCTGCCTGCCTATATGCCTGCCTAACAACCTATCTGTCTGTCTGTCTGCCTATCTGCCTACCTTTATCTGTTGGACTTGCACTCCTACCTGCCTGTCTGCCAGCCAATCTATCTATCTATCTATCTATCTATCTATCTATCTATCTATCTATCTATCTGTCTGTCTGTCTGTCTGTCTGTCTGTCTGTCTGTCTGCCAGCCAGCCTGCTTGGTTCTATTAAATAATGCAGTAGGGAGTGGTATAAGTATAGGGCTTAGGTGGGCGAATAGGACATTCTCTGAAAATAGACTTTTAGGGCAAGCTGATTTTTTTGTTTTATATTTAGAACCCATGCAGTATCTTTGCTATCTAAGGCTGAGCATGAGCAAAAAAATATCTGATATCAACCAAGCAGAGAAATTGAAGCAGAGTAGGAACTATGCAAGAAGTTAATATACTATTTAGTATAGAATACATATTACAGATCTGATTATAAACAGGGACTGCCCTATGCAGCCTGGTGTTATCAGATACAGTTTGTCCTATAAAAAATGGTGTATGTTTTAATAGATGCATACATGTAAAACCCAGGCCAGAGCCATTTCAAACATGTCATATATCAAAATAAAACATCTATGCATTTGCAAAGTCCAAAGTTTTAGGACTTGGAATAGATCAGTGACAAGCTGTTATCGGTGCATCTCTATTTGCAAGGATTCCCAAAATCCAACTACATTAACATGGCAGTATAAATCCTGCATACTTCAGTTATCAACACAACGACGGTTGCGATAGACAGATATTGCATTAGGACTTGAACATGACTTACAGCTCTCTAGACTTCATCTGTAAAAAAAAAAAAAAAAAAAAAAAAGATAGCCTAGGTCCACGCAAAACCTGGAGGGATCGAGCAGGCAATGCCCTCTATGACGGTCAAGAGTGCTGCTGCCATTTATACTGGAGCTCGTCCTTTGCCACTAACCTGAACACAGATTCCACATTCTCTCGTCTCGGTGGGAAGTTCAACTTTTTTCTGGGAGCTGGCGTTTACTCTGTATACACTCCACTGTCGTAAAACAAGGAGACACATCACAAAGATCTCAAACTGGAGAGGATGGAACCACACGCAAGACAGTCACCGGCAAAGCAATCATGGTAACATTTACCGCATCGCAACACCCTTCAAACATAACGTTTTATGTTTGAAGTATCGGAGACATTAAATATGCGTGGCATGCTCACCCGTTGGCCAAACCACTATAGCGGTTGTAACAGTCGATGACAGCGCGCGGGGCTATTTATAGAAACAACGTTGCAACACGAGAATCCATCAAAGTCTATATAAACATCTCATTCTCTTCTTACTACAGAATCCCGCCTCGGACCGCTACACACACTTTGGGCGAGCTATGAAACAGCGGACATCCTCCACGCCTGTCACATTCTGTCCTCTGAGATAAAGGACAACGATGCCATCATGTCCTCCGAGGCTACGGGACAACTTTTGAACCGTGAACTCACGGTGACTTCCTCGCAGCCGTTGTGATTTTTTTTTGGGAGGGGGGTTGGGGCGGGTGGGGGGGGGACTTTGTGTGTAGTTCAAAGGTGTCTTTTAAACTTCAGGCAACGTTTCCTCCATGTTTAAGAAACGTAATAGCTAACAGAACGTCACAGAATAACCATTGTTATTTCTATCGAGCGGAGCGTGTAATTTGGCTCTTATGGGAATGAAGCATTCCTCCCGCTGCATGCTCCTCCGGAGGAAGATGGCGGAGTCGGACAGCAATGAGGTGAGTGGGATAAATGTCATTTATGTCTTTAAAATTATTGTGCTCATGAGTCATGAGACGATAGGACACTATCTCATAGTTTATAAAGTGTGGGGAATTTAAATGCTAAATGCTCCTAAAAGGATAGCACAGACGTGATCAAATGAACGGCGGAGGCTGATTGCATGCTGTAGTTCGTGCACGCTGTCCCGTTCACCTGTTACAATGTGAGCTTAACCGGGCAGGAGGAAGGACAGTCGGGTGCATGTTGGGTGCCTGTCTGATGCTGCATTCGCTGCAGCGAGAAACCATGCGCTGTCCAGGGTACTGCAGCACTCCTGCAGACGCCACAAATAGTTGACGCCTCGAGCAAAACAGAGCAAATTTGTCAACGGACAAGGTCAAATAGTTGCCTTTAAGATGCAGTCTTGTCTTCTTTCTTTCTTTACTTGACGAGGAATTAGATTACAAAGTTGGTTGAGCACAGAACTATGTCCTTGCAAAAGTTCCCTAAAAGCCTGTGTATTTCTACTGAGTCTTCTTCCAACATTCCTGGGAACTCAATCGCACCTTCAGCCTTTGAGTTTGAGGCTACACAGCACAGGCTCCTGATGCATTACAGGTTGACATCACCGGCTGCTTCCCCTTCCTCCTAATCGCCATGTTGGCAGCACACCACATATACAGCGATTCTCTCTAATCCCAACTGTTACTTAGAGAAGCTTTCCAAATGAAATATAGATGTCCTCTCAGCATAGTAGCTACCATATACATGGCCAAAAACCACTCAACTAAAACAGTAACCGACATAAGTAATAAATAATAGCATAAGCAAATCATACTAAGTCAATAGCATAAATGTAATAATAATAACAATAACAATTATATATATATATATATATATATATATATATATATATATATTATATAAAAATATATATATACTTGTTCTTAATTGTTCTTATTTTTGTCAGAAATAACCATGGGCATGGTCAAGGTTAGGCTATGGCATTCCAAACACAGAGACAGCACACATCAGCACAGCAGTCCTTGTGTGATAAAACAACAAAGTCTACCCTAAATGTATTCCTCTCCTGTCAGGAATAGGAGCTGAAATGAGTTTACTCATCTCCCAGGTCGGACACAAGGGCATTCGCCACACTCTTCGTTTTCCTGACTTCTCTCACTTACGTTGGCTGCAGCTGTTCAGTCCTGATACAACATCCTCTATCCAGTCCCCCTCTGATCGATATCGAGATCGATCTCTCTCTCTCTCTCTCTCTCTCTCTCTCTCTCTCTGGCAGCCAGCCTATTCAAACTATACATTTATTTGAAATACAATTATCTCCTCTAGTGTGATATTGACTTTGGACCCTGTTATTAAGTCTTTTTGGATTTTGGAGTGAAAGAAGCAAGAACTGCATGAATTGCGATATTCAAGGAAGCATACATGTCTGAGATTATTGGAATACATTTCTGTAACAATTCAGACCAATTATGTTACCAATATGTGGATACTTTTACATCATTTTTCCTAGGATTAAGCCTTCATGCAGATATGCCTCAGGCAGTGATCATTTAGGCATGTATTCAGGGTTGTCACTTCAGATTTTAGGGTGTTTTAGGAAATAAAAGAAGAAAGAAATAATTGTTTCTTCTTTAATGTTGATGCTGCTTCAAGATGATGTCTGCCGGTTTATATACTTTAAAACTGCTGTAGTTATGAATGGAGATTTGTTAAGAGAGAGAGCAGAAAAGAAGGTAAGAGAGCAAGATTCTAAACCTAAACATCCCAAAATAAAGTCCCTTCACTCTCTGATCCCTTTCTATGTTTCTCCTCTATTGAGAAGTTCTGCCTTTCACACATCTTTAATTGACAGATGAGGAATAGTCATGAGAGAGACGCCCCGATTGGACAGAAATGAGCCGGGAGCTGTCTCAAAACTAAATTGGCTCATACAGAGTCAGGCGCAGTCACCTTGAAACAGATATTCCCAAGGCGCATTTGCCTCACTGACAGATGGCTACTACATTTCTAGCAAATTGCATCTAAATATAAAACTTAAATCGTACCTAGAGCACTTTTAAAATGATATAATGTCAAGCACTCATCCAAAATCTCTGGAGTCAACATCGTTTGACACAGCCTTTATCCTATACAAGCGCACTCAACAGTAGTATTGCACTGCTGCGTTCCGGGGAAAACACCCAGGGAAAACGGTTGGGTTCTCACTTCATCCTCCAGGGAGCTCTTCTATTCCCTGTGCTACTGACTGCTCAAGGCTTCGGGTGTGCTTGTGTGTGGCAGCGTGCTTTCTTGTTTACCAATCTTGATCTGAAGGGAAAAACTGCAGATATTGTAATGTTTAAAAAAAAAAAAAAAAGCAGGGAGAATAACAAATATAAGTTGCAGTGGAGAAACATTCCTGTTGGACTCTGGAGCTGGGTGGGGCTGCACACATGTGGGGACAATCCATGCCCACAGGTTAAACCAGCCATCACCACACACACTCGGGAGACCTCCTACATGGCAGCGTGGATCGCCTGCGCTGTGTACCATTGTAATCCAAACTCTGCAATAAACCGGTTTCAACATCTTCACCCTGTGTCTCGGATTCGGAGGAGCCCAGTAAAGGCCACCTAGGTGGAGGGTGGAAGCAACCTAGGTGGTGTGTAGCATCGTCCCTTGCTACAACAGAATATGAGAAGTATGCACTGTACCTGCAGTTAATGAAGCAATGCAAAGGTTGCAGACAGAGAGAACAGACGTGACAATGTCTTTGTCCAAACGTTAGGCAGCTTTTCTCTGTCTAGTCTTCCTTCTTTCTTTCTGTTCTCTTTTTCGTTGTCTTTATTTGTGTTGGTGCTCCTCAGGCGTCCTTCACACTGATGGATATTAAACCTGAGAGGCACCAGTGGCTTCATCCGTATACCGGTGTGAGGGGAATGACAAGGGTCTCATTTCCTCTTGCTGACACATTACATCGCCCAAGGAAATATGTTTTACCCTTCAGGTTGAAGGAGCTTTGACTTTTAACAGACATGGTCAGCAGTTAAGGTGCTTTATATTTTTCTTTCTTTTCTCAGTCTTTGTTTGTCATACCTATAATTTCGGTTCTTTCTTCTTTCTTTCATTCATTTCTTCCTGTTCTTTATTTTTATTTACTTTTGTATCTTTCTTTCTGTCACTGTCATTTATTTTGCTGCTTCACTGCCTGTTTGCTCTGACGTTCGTTTTAATGCATTTGTTGTTTTTTAATCTTTCTTCCTTTTTTTCCTGTTCCCTTCTTTCGTCATATCTTCCCACTTCCCTTTCTCCCGATCCCCATCTTGCAGCAACCACAGCCTCCACCGCAGCAGCCAATCCGCATCATCCAGTCCCGGTCGACCCAGCCCAGCCCTCTGCCCAGGCCGGTGCCCTCCGTCCAGCCGGCGGCACGGCCGTCCCGCTCCGCACACGGCCCCCATGCGGCCAGCCTGCCCAGCTCTCCTGGGAGGGGGAAGATGGCCAAGTTCCTCAACCCAGAAGAGATGACCTCGAGAGACTATTACTTTGACTCCTACGCCCACTTTGGCATCCATGAGGTACGGTGGACATCTCTGATGGATATGCTGGGCACTGAGATGGATTTATTGGTAGCAACAGGGATGTGTCGTGCCCCATCCATGGGTGGCTAACTACTTTACACAGACTTAAATAAAGTTGAACTTTGAATTCCCACTGAAATGTAAAGATAGAAACTAAAGATAGAAAGGAGAGGAGAGAGCGGGAAACAAAGAAATGTCCGCTTTTATCAACTCTAAAGAGGGATCTGTACGATAAGGATTGTTATATTTTAACCATGTAGGTCAAGTAGGGTTTAAGTACTTTTTGCTTCTCAATTACACACACACACACACACACACACACACGTGTGTGTGTGTGATACAATCACAAAGAATTAGCCTGAGTATAGTGGGATTGAACAGACCCCACTTTTTTTTCTCTTGAACTACAAAGACGTGTGCAACTGCCAAACCCTTGGTCCAGCATCTGGCAACCATAAAAAGATAAAGACAACTCTATCTGAACAAAACAAATGCTTCCCTTATGGTTTTGCCCCCTGACCTCCATTGTTCCCTGTCCTCCCTCCGTTCCCATAAGGAAATGCTGAAGGACGAGGTCCGGACCCTGGCCTACAGGAACTCCATGTACCACAACAAGCATGCCTTCAAGGACAAGGTGGTGCTGGATGTGGGCAGCGGGACGGGGATCCTCTCCATGTTCGCGGCCAAGGCCGGAGCCAAGCACGTGTACGGGGTGAGTGGCACCCACTCAGCCCCCAGGATCCCCTTGCAGGCTGCGCACACTGCTGCTCAGAGCCATGTGTGTTTGTGTGTGAGTGAGTGAGTGAGTGACACACTGACTGACTGTGTGTGTGAGTGGGGGATTGAGTGAGACATTGACTGACTGACTTATTGACTGCCCGATTAACTGACTGACTGACACACAGACAAAGCATGTGTGTGTGTGTGTGTGTGTGTGTGTGTGTGTGTGTGTGTGTGTGTGTGTGTGTGTGTGTGTGTGTGTGTGTGAGAGAGAGAGCGTAAGCAAGTGAGACACAGATTCACAGAGAGCAGAAAAGCATGTAGCAAAGTTGTGCACACGTCAGCATGCGCCGTGCACACTCTCTGCCACTCAATCAGTTTTCATCAGCACATCGATGAGTCATTGTGTTTCTGCTCCTCCTTTGTCTGGGTATGACTTATTGAACAGTCTCTCCAGCCCTCTCGCACTGATTGACAGTCTGAGATCTCTCCTAGCTGCCACTTCTCAGGCGTGGTGAGTGAGTAGAAAGCAGAGCTGTTCATCAAATGGTATCCAAAGTACACTCGATGGATACACACACCGGGGTCTTGAGATAACCGTACAGAACAGCAGAGGAAATGTTTGCTATGACAGCTCTTTCTGCAGCTCTCGTCTCCCTGTTATTCTTCCACATCTTTGTTCCTCTCAGTATACATCCCGTTTTTAAACACCAATTCCATACATGACCAGCCATGCCTTTTGTGTTGCGGCAGTCTTTCACACAATGACGTCTGCTTGGTGAGCAGCTCTGCTGAAGCGTGGAGAGAGAGAGTGCTACCGGGGCTAATGCACCCATCCTGAGTGCTTGTGTAGAGCTCTGCAGCATCACTGCCTCCTCTCCTGAATCATTTACATGGGAGATTGCCAAAAAAATGTGTACTCTAGAAATTACTCGAGAACTACTATAGAAAATAACATATTATTATCACTTGGATCAAATGGCCAAAAACAAAAAAAATATGACAAGATATTTGTTTTTATTCACTAGAGTTTAGACTGTGTCCCATGCACAACATTGAGACTCAATGTACACATGTCCGAATACATGCTCATAGACTCGGTGAACACTCGACTCAGGTATGCACAAAGCAGCATGGCTGTGGGCCAATCCTCCTGTGGATATACAGAGACAACAGCCAATAGGCAGTGCCCACATTCTACTGGATGGGGCTCTGCTTCTAGACTCATGCAGTATATGCAGGCTTAGGCTGATCCTCTCAGGTTATGGACACAGCCACGCTAAAGTCAGGCTTCAGCTGGCAGTTTTTAGCATCGTATTAGTCTAAACTGAATATGAAAAACCCAACACTACTGTTGAGGATTTTACCCGCACACCTTCCCAAACCTTGTTTCCTGGATTGGAAAAAGGGGTCTCTTTTAATGGTATCTCCCGCTGAGAATCAAGGATGCCACAATCATAATTGGAGCTGACCCAAAAATGGAGAGCGAGCAGCTTGCATAGCTGTAGATCTGAAACGAGTGTGCAACATTTTTTCCCCACATACTTCAAACACTCCTGACAGTCACAACTCCCTGGCATGAAGAAAGCAAGAAAGAAAGACAAACAAAAGGAATGCCTCCAATGAAAGAAGCAAATTGCAAGGAAGGAAGCAATGGAAACCGATAGTAAGGAAAGATGGAAGGAATTCTTGAAGGGCATTTGAAGGGGATAGAGGCTTGAGACTCAGCAGGTGTCGTTTGGTGATTCTACTCAGTTCATTACCTGGGCTGAAGGGCTGTGACAGGGCGATAGCCTGTTGTTGGCCTCAGGACTCGCCTGCCTGCTGAAGAAAACTCAGGAGGAATAGGTTTTTATGTCTCTTTTATTTTTGTCTGGCTTTTACGGCGCTTCTATCTTGCATCAGTATGACTCTCTCTCTCTCTCTCTCTCTCTCTCTCTCTCTCTCTCTCTCTCTCTCTCTCTCTCTCTCTCTCTCTCTCTCTCTCTCTCTCAGATTGAGTGTTCCAGCATATCAGAGTACTCAGAGAGGATCATCAAGTCCAACCACCTGGACAGTGGTAAGATCTTCAATGAGGGGCCATTTCCTCGGCAGGGGCCACTGCCTCTGCCGATCTCACACACCATTTCACAGTGCAAGAGTGGCCCCACAGTATTGGGTCTGAGGAGGAGGAGGAGCAGGGGGGGGGGGGTGCATATGGTCACCACTGACTACAGATGTATGACCCGATGACGTGTGTGTGAGAGCCTGTATGTGTGAGTGCGGTTCCCTAGCAATGCTAGCGTAACATGCGGCATGAGATTCATCTCGCTTTTTTCCTTGTCAGCAGAGAGAGAAGACAGATATGTGTGTGATGGGGACATGTGGTCACCGGTGGCTACAGATGTATGAACCCAATGACAAATGTGTGTGAGAGCCTGTAATTGTGAGGGTGCTTCCCTAGCCAAGCTTACGTAACATGCGGCATGAAATTCAGCTCTTTCTTTTTTTTCCCCGTCAATCCATCCGTGCTTAATGTCTTGCTAATGTTGTTTTTATTTTTGTTTTTAAGAAGTGTATTTGCCTGTAACCCAAATAGACATTGACAGAAACATTATGACAACGCTTTCCCTGCAACAACACAAAATAATCTGATTCGTGCTGTCAAACTAACCTGGCGGTGGCACGTCTTTTGAATAATGAGTCTATAAATAAACAGAGTGTCAGCAAAGTGTGCACCTGTGCACTCCAGACCCGCGCCTAATAAACACATCGCCTGTGCCCTCCGCTCAGCGAGCCTTTCCCAGCACATCAAGGACTAAGAATACGCCAAGAAGCAATTTCTGGTTAGTGTGACAGGGTTCATAAGTCATTTTGACAAAACTGGGGGGAATCAGGGCAAACTATTCAGAGCAGAGATCAAGGGGGGAGGCTGACAGGCAGACTGAAACCAGGTGTGGGTCTGCTGCTTGGCTCTGGAGAAACAGGGCGGGCTGCTGTTGGATGTATGTGTATGTGCTGCTGCACAAGTCAATTTGTTCCAGTCACAGAACACATGTATGCATGTACTACACCCACACGCAAATGCGCAGAAAATACACACTCACGCACACATACACATTTCTAAGTACTATTATGGCATCAATGTGGATAATTTAGTTTTTTTAAGGGTATGAAAACCATCTCATAACATCTCACACTATGTAAAAGGTCTCTCACCATTTATGCTTCATCAGTGATCACCATCTTCCGAGGCAAGGTGGAGGAGGTGGAGTTACCCGTGGAGAAGGTGGACATCATCATCTCAGAGTGGATGGGCTACTGCCTCTTCTACGAGTCTATGCTCAACACCGTCATCTTCGCCAGGGACAAGTGGCTGGTACAGTCTGTGTGTGTGTGTGTGTGTGTGTGTGTGTGTGTGTCTTATACCTTGAACACTTACGGGCCATTCATTCAGTCAAAACACTTAATGGAAATGTAGCTAAATCTGCAAAAGAAAACACCACGATTGAACTGCCGCGTGATCACATGAACAAAATATGATTGAAATCTGCACACAACTTAACGGCCATTTATATTCCAAACCTCAAGCTAAGTGTCCCAGGCAGCGGCTGTGAAATGAGATGCCGTCTTAGGTGGAATGAAGACCTTTACTTTCCAGGGGTAATTGATGGCTTCTATGTGCTCTTTATTCGTCACACAGAAACCAGGAGGATTAATGTTCCCTGACCGTGCTGCACTCTATGTGGTAGCCATAGAGGACAGGCAGTATAAAGACTTCAAAATACACTGTAAGTTGCTCTCTCTCTCTCTCCCTCCCTCTCACACGTCTCTCGGACACACACACACACACACACACACACACACACACACACACACACACACACACACACACACACACACACACACACACACACACACACACACACACACCTATGCTTACCAACAAACATGCGTACAAACACAGTTTCACAGGTATATCACTGGGGGCTACGGTCAATAGCTTAAGTCAACAGGCTTTTCACACTCTCAGTAAGGGCCATGGCTCGGCTTCAGACATTGTAACTGCAAACAGAGAACTGGCAGCAGAATACGGTTATTTTTTTTATCGGTGATTCCCACCATCAAATCTTGCTGATGTAGCACAATGAAGTGCAATGCAACCAAACAGGGATTTTCAAAGAGATTCGCAAAACACTTGCCAAAACCTGTTATGTTGTCATGTCAATTAAACGTGAATCTGGGGTCAGAGCAGCCTCCTGAAAGCGTCTTGTAGTCATTTGTGACCGCCTGGGCAGTGCATTGCCTTAGTGGCACACAGAGGAGACCACATTCAGGACCACACATTATACAGGGGGTAGTGACCTCTTCATCACCTGCAGCCTCGGTACGTGCCTGTACCGCCGCCCTGACGGGGTGACACTAGGAACGCTTACCCCACAGCGTACCTCGAGGAGTGCACATGAATAATGCATCGCCCATGAATAGGCATCGCTTTGGAGCGAGGCGGGGGGATGATGGGGAGGGGGGGGGGGGGTTCAAAGACGGCAGAGCCTCTACATCTGAGGTATAACGAGACGTGACTTACCGTGACTTTGACAGGGGTGTCTGATCCTAGAACTGCACAATCATGCTGCCGCTGCGGTGCTGGAAAAACAACCTCGACGTGGAAATCGAACACGCCGTTGTAAACTTTCTCTTAACCTGAACTTATCTTGCGAGTCCGAGGGGGGGTTTTAAAATGATAATGCCGTCTTTTAAACAGGGTGGGAGAACGTGTATGGGTTTGACATGACGTGCATACGCAACGTGGCCATGAGGGAGCCCCTGGTGGACATTGTGGACAGCAAACAGGTGGTGACCAACTCCTGCCTGGTCAAGGTGAGTGCCATGATTTCAGTTTCTTCATTCTGTTGTTTTGAGTATTCTGTTCGTTTTTTCGCCATCTTAATTTCATTGTGTTGTTTTCTCTCACAGCTGTACAATGACAATAACAAACGTTTCTCGAATCGAGTACACTGACAAGTAGAGCTTGATCCCCCCCCGGCAACATTATTAAAAAGCTGTGTTGCATCGACACTTCATTAGCAGGCGACGGAGGCAACGTTGTCAGCCAATCAGAGATTATGCTTGAGATAGACCTTTTTCACAGCGGCGTCGGCGTAGGACAAAAACAGGTGTCGCTCATGAGACTAATTATGATCCGGCTCATTATATGTACCAGGGCACATGTTCCAAAGTCAATTAGTGTGATCTCCACTAGTTGACTCTATTACCCGTGCCCTGGTTCATAGAAAGAGCTGTTTTTTGAGGGGACAATTGTGTCTATGAGAAAAAAGTCTTTAGCCTGTGTTTAACCTAGAGAGGGAGTCAGCTAATGCAAACCAATGTACAAGTGATATTTGGGTTCCCTTTTGATGACCTCTAACTCATTTATTAATCACCCCGTACTTTGCATTCATGATTGCATTCACCTGGTTTTCATCAAGTTCAAGTTGTGGTGAAACATGATAAAAGCAATACTCATTTGAACCCACTGTGAATCAGAGCGTGTTCTCACTCCATCTATTATGACTATTCACAGAGGACACTCAATTGTGACAAATTGTTGGCTGTGATAGAAGCAAGGAGAGGAGCTGCATTGCTCTCTTGGCACATAAGATGTTCTCTCTCAAAATAAGACGTCATGTTCTCTTCCAACACAAATACCTGCTGCATTAGGACAGCAATCTTCATCCTAGTAAGAGTGCAGCGGAGCGTGTGTTTCCAGTTTGAACGTGAATGTCACTACAACATAAGTTGTACAACATTTCAAACGAAGGACGAGGAACTGTGTGTCCCCGTGTAACGTGATGATCGTGCCACATGTTCCCTGTTGCTCTGTCCATGACCTTAGCGGCGCTAATACCATTGAACCAGGGCTTATTAACGATGCATATCAATGCCAGCCGTCTAGACTTTGTTTCGTTCTTATTGTGCTTCTTGCGAGGCACTCATTGAACTTCACTTACTTATTTCTCCTTCAAAATCTATACACACCAATAGTGCGACTACCTGCTGCATGCGATCACGTGTCGTGCCTTGATCAATTTGCCGCCTTTATGACATATAGCAAGCTCCATTGTAGCCCGATCCTTTCAAAAGGATGCCGGCTTTCTGGGGAATCAGGCGAAGAGAATGACTGGAGGGATGTCAGCCTGAGAGTGATTTCGTTGGGGTTGATTGAAGTGGTCTGTTTTTGTCGTTCACCTGTCAGTCGAGGCGGCAACCAAACTTTGAGACTAACTTAGTTTTCAATTTGAAAGTTTTTTAATAAATAGTATTACATGGTCTTTGCTGGATTGTGATTTTTGAGGCATGGGCTTTATGGAAAGAAGCTTTTATGTGGCGATTCTGACGGATGCATCATTTTACATTTCTATAACCCAACAAACATGGGCAAAATGTTTCCCCTCCGGTAAATATGTCATCCGTCACCGGCATCCAGTCACGCCCGGAGCGTTGAATAGATAACAGCGTGTGATAGTGCTACAAACCCAAATGTGTTTACCCTGCGTGCTGTCAGGGCAGAACGACCCTGGCAACCGCAGGCGTTGCCGGGGTAATTTCATCTGGAGCGGCGTCGGACACAAATGGTTAGGGAATCGAAAGCAGACAACGTTGAAATATAAAATACATACACACGGATAAAAACCATAAAGACGCCGGGAGGAAGTTTGACCAGTGCCTTCAAAACCGGAGAATACTTAAAGGGCTTTGATTCTCATGTCCTGGAAGCCCCCGTAGTGACCCCTCCTCACCTCTCCCTCTCCTTGGCTTTGGCCTTGTGTTGGCTCTGAGTTGCAAGGTGCAAGGCTGTTTCATGTGGTTCCTGCACCCGGGGCTTTTAGTGTTTCATATGGGGCTCATTACCCATCCAGATCCCTGTTCTCCTTCTTCACACCCCCATCCCCCATGTTTTCCTTCAGAGTAAGGGGAATAATATGATGGCAATAAGCCGCTGGAGATGTGAAGAGTACACGCATGTAGAAGGCAGGTAGTGTGAGAAAAAGAAAAAGGGTTTATGTGGGTCTGCCCATGAATAAATAAATGAAAATCAGATCGATGCCCTTTGCTCTAATGTTCTTAACCGCGATTTACATCATGGATGGGAACATGTACAGGGATCATTTCTGTGATGTCTGAAGGGGGCGAGATCGCCCGAGGTGTGTAGTGTCCTGCTGACGTTTGGATCCGTCTCTCTGCAGGAGGTGGACATCTACACGGTGAAGGCAGAGGACCTGTCCTTCACCTCGGCCTTTTGTCTGCAGATCCAGAGGAACGACTACGTCCACGCCCTGGTGACCTACTTCAACATAGAGTTCACCAAGTGTCACAAGAAGACCGGCTTCTCTACCGGTAGGACTCACGGGGGGGGGGTGAGTGGTTCCTCTCTTCTCAGAACAGACAAAGGTTTCAGAGGAACCCCTATCCACTCTGAAACGGTTACTGCTTTATCTGCAGTGTACAGCACTCTTCTTGCTGTGCAGCCTTGTCTGACCTGGTGCCGTCTAATTAGCCCTTGTGGAAGAGTGTAGTTAGACTAGAGGGACCGGCAACTCCTGCAGGCCCTCATGTGCTCAGGCAGGTTGCAGCCCTCTGATCTCTGCCATCCTTCCACAAGGCCCAGAAGGAGTTTCATTTAAAAAGGGTCTTTTTTAAATGAGGTTCCTGATTAAAAGCCCCTTGACCACAGAACAAAATGTCACCAAAGAACCGGGGGGCCTGGGGGGTGGGTTTCAATGAACAGCGGGTTGTGTATTTTATTTGAATTGCTATGCTGACCATGACTGACCTCTAGTGGATGAATAAGGTATTGAAGAATACCCTTATAGTAAGCGTAATGAGTACTTACATGTTGGATTTATTATTGCATTGGTGATGTATTAGTAATTTAGTGCCCAACAAGACAACCATGAAATATGTTGACTGACACTATATCTAAATAAACTGCTTCCTCAGCGTCTTTTCCCCCATCGCTGCCAAACGCTTAACTGTGACTTTAGAATACAGTTGGAAGTAAGAAGGGAATCAGTCTTTCTGATTTGATTCCTGTGTCTGTCTGTGTGTGTGTTTGTCTCTGTATGTGCGTGTGTGTCTCTGTCTGTCTGTCTGTGTAGCAAATATCTATGTGGGGCCCACCAGAGATTAGAATTCCCTTCCGTTCAGGAAAACAACACAATATACAATCTCGCCTATTCAATTAGCATTGCAAAGCAGAGCGGAGCTGTCAACGTCTCCACGCCCAGCCACACACCAACAGAGCCGGGGCTAACGCTAGCAGCAGCCGTGATGCTGACGACTAGCAGACAGTGTCAGCGGCTCACAAAGGAAGCATGCTGTAAGAGATGGGGGGGGGAGATAGTGGCCTCGGGATAGAAACTCAATTGTCAGTAGAATCGACCTCACGGGTAATCAGTGGATGTTCAGGAAGTTGGAAACTTGTTTGCGTATCGGCTCTTCAGCCCCCCCCCCCCCACACACACACACACACACACACACACACACACACACACACACACACACACACACACACACACACACACACACACACACACACACACACACACAGCCGATAACCCCAAACCACAAGGCTGTGGAGACCTGGTCAGGACTGAACAATCGTGCCAACCGACTCCTGGTCGTGTCTTATCTGACCCAGCTCCAGATGCTCCGTACACCCACTGGAAACAGACGGTGTTCTACCTGGAGGACTACCTGACCGTCCGGAGGGGGGAGGAGATCACTGGTAGCATCGCTCTGCAGCCCAACGAGAAAAATATTGTACGTGAGTGGTGTGCTGTACGGTAATGTGTGCATAATGCATACAACGCGCATCCTTGTGCATACAAATGTGTGTGTGTGTGTGTGTGTGTGTGTGTAGGCATGGTGCATAACGGAGATAAAATCCCATAGGATTCTTTCGGGGTTTGAATAAATGCAGAAAGAAGGATTTTTTTTTCCGACCGATGCATCATGCTGAGGGAACGGCTTTGCTGTGCTTTCAAGGGCAGCGAGCATGTGTGTTAGCGTTATCCCTGCAGACGAGCACATTCCTCCTCTGACCTGGTTGCTCTCTCCCCTCTCACCCTTCAGGGCAACCGAGCCGCTCACGTTTCAACACCCCATCCCCACCACCTTTCACACACGCACGCATGCATGCATGCACACTCGCCAGCACACACGCACCCTGTGTATTTTGATCCAGAGGAAGTATGTTGCGCTCTTGGCCACAAGTTGACCCCCTGCTCAGTGAAGCCTAGCTTCATGAATTATGACCTCATCTTTCATCTTGTTTCGGTCAAAAAATCTCTCTCTCTCTCTCTCTCTCTCTCTCTCTCTCTCTCTCTCTCTCTCTCTCTCTCTCTCTCTCTCTCTCTCTCTCTCTCTCTCTCTTCTCTCTCTCTCTCTCTCTCTCTCTATGCAGCGTGACTTGGACTTCACCTTTGAGCTGGATTTTAAAGGCCAGCTGTGTGAGGCAGCTATATCCCACGACTACAAGATGCGCTAGGATGGGCGTCGGGGAGGATGTCGTGAGGTGTCAGCCCCAAACAACACACTGAGGGAGAGGGGTGCGCCTGCCCCGTCGGACCAGAGACACAAAAAGGGAAAAGATATAACTAAGGAAGGTGCTAGGAGATTAGTCCAGGTCAAGAATAAAAAAATTAAATGCTTCAGCGAAGGCATGGCATGTCAACAGCCATGTCACCTTGTAGGGAATAAGTGTGAGGTTCTTCAAACCGACTGTTACTTGAGACAACTCTGAATGTTAACACCTCTTGAATCTTAGAATGTTTTCCATTCTCGTTGCATTACAATACATGTTGATGGTTGTTGATGTGTAAGATGTGAGTGATGTAGCCGCTGGTCTGTTTTGACTGTCCGTTTAAACATAACATTCAACATCCTGAAGTGTTGCTGAAGGACCGCGTTGTTAAACCCTTCAATTTAAATCCATTCGCTTGAAATACGGGGAAATTGCAGCACTTGACCACGTGAATGAATGGAATATGTGTGTGTGCTGTGATGTGTGTGTGCTGTGATGTGTCTCTGCAGTGAGTCCTTGTTTCAGTGCTGTGTGCTTGTTGTTAAGATGGGAGCTCACTGCTCTGACTGCACTCCAAACACTGTCCTACTCTGCAATCAATTCTGATAGCGTACATGTTTTAAATGCCTTGACTTGTTTTCCATCTGGTTTGCTTCCAGTCTCATAGATGGACCTTTGAACTATTGGTATCATTTATCTGGTATCACTATATTGCACAATACTGCTTGTCAGACCAGAAATTTGCACTGTTCTCAAATGCATCCAACGGGTCCTTTCTGAAGAGGATTTAACAGCCAGCAATGGGAGTCTATTTTGCTTACATATATCATTTGTTTTGTTCATAATTGAGTCAGGATTGGAGTGCTTTGGTGGTTTAACTTAATCAAAGCTTACACGTGTGGAGACATGTTCCAATTTGGTCTCATGAGGGCTGATCCTTGATCATTAAAGACAATATGTTGTTCGCCTGTTCTCACTAAGGTCTTTAACAAGGTGGTGCTTGGAACGCTACCTCCTCCAGCAAATCACCTAGACGATCGATCAATTTCACCAATAAACAGACCTCTGGGACAGATCTGCCCATTGTCCCATTTTATTTAGACCAAACATTGGGTTTATGTGCTTGACAACATGTCGGGAACCCCCTGCTGTGATTAGAAGTACAAGTATGAATCGTGTGCCATTCATAAAAACAAGACAAAACAAGTTTCCCCAATGAGGCTAAATGCCGGTGTATCTCAATAGCCACTATAGATTGACTAAGAATAAGAATGTAATTGGGAATGTAAACATTAGGTTAATTGGTTGAATGAGCCATTCAAAAGGTCCACAATTAACATGAATAAACAATGATTCCACATGCCCACGATGACGCTACAGTAGGTTAATGAGGCACTCAGTCAAGCAAACCGTATTTGTTATTCAGTTTTCCTTTGATCACTATTCTTTCATTACATTGTACTGTCATTGCCATGTATTAATGTGAAGAACATGTGAATTGTAATGAAAGGTGCTATGAAATTAAAGTGATTGTGTTGTTATTATAATTTCTGCTATTAACATTTTCATAGTGCAGCGTGACAATAGTCAAATGACAAACATTAAAAGCCATTGTACATCCTGGGTCTATCCATGAGTCCTCTAACCATTAATATCTGGGGCCTGCTGAAGATACAATGATGATAAATAAATAGGTGTGATGGTAGTGGCCAACACAATCAATGCAATGACTGGCACAAAGTCTTTCATAAATAACACTGAAAACATATTCAACAATAGAACATCAGTAATAACATCGGGTTATGTACAACACTACTAGTAAAATACATTTTTAATCTATTTTTTACAGTTTCCACATATCAATATATTTTCTTTTTATAGAATAGCTTTAAAATATGCTCTTGAATGTGCCACAGTGAGCCGACAGTAAAGGGAGTGGGAGAACAGAGTTGTCCATGCAAAGTACAACCTACACCCAGAGACGGACTTCACTGTGTGTGTGTGTGTGTGTGTGTGTGTGTGTGTGTGTGTGTGTGTGTGTGTGTGTGTGTGTGTGTGTGTGTGTGTGTGTGTGTGTGTGTGTGTGTGTGTGTTCAACAGCACGCACGCGACTTCAGTGAGGGGCTGCGCGCCAGACGGACTGTCTTCTCCTTGGCTCTGTCCTCTTGTTCCTTCAGTATCCTACAGACGGAAGCAGTGCGTCAGGGCCGGTGTACTGTACACGAGGCCAAATGACACTTACACCGTGCACGAACACAAAGTGAATGCACCCGGCGAAATCAAAACAATGTATTTTCAGTGGGTTGTGATACACCAACAGCTTTTCAGCAGTAGGCCAACATTTTGCAACAAGTTTTTTCACATGAATCTAATGTTTTTTTTCAGCAGAGCAGAGCGTCTCATGATTCGGATTTCAGATTCACGCTTTTGTTTAAAGGTGACATATTATACTATGTGTATTATAGGTGTGAGCGTGATTAGCCGTTACAAGCCGTTAATAAGCCCTTAAAAGCTGCATTAATAAAATGAATAAAGGGAATTACAAAATTAAGCCAACGCCAAGAATACTATGAAATACTCTGGACGCAAACTCGGGTCTCGCATATCACAGGGCAAGTGCTAGACCATTCACCCAACGGCTGATTCCTGATTTTGTTATAATACATAGATTTGTATAAAAATGTGTTGAGAAAATAGCTACAGTAACAGTAAGTAATAGATAGCAATTCATTGATTTATTTCATGCATCATTTAATATTATACCTTTAGTGAAAATATACGCTGTTTGTACTTCATATATACATTTATGACAAAATTGTGAGGACTAGGCTTGGCGGAACCTTCTGATGGTACTATTGTTGCCGACAGATGGATTTCTCTGAAACACCACTCAAATTAGCCTGACAGTTAGCCTGCTACCGACCAGGTTAGTTTGGTCGGTTAAGTTGCAATGGTTACTTAGCAGAGATTCCCTTATGTCATGTTAATGGAACGCAACTCTAGCTGAAAGAAGGCTAAGCAAAATAAGCTCGGCTTTGCACTTTGGTTGATGGAATACCCCTCTAGTGGTATAATATGTCACCTTTAACAAACGTTTGTTGGGGATGAAAGCCCTATACTGCCCCCTTGTGTACACGTTAAAGTGATGAAGCAGATGAGTGATGCAGGCGGCTCTGCTAAAAGTCGAGATGTGGATCTTCCACGGGCTGTGCACAGAAATGTAAATCCAGCTCATGTATTGAGAAACACAAATGGCATAAGATATAATTGGCAGCACTTCTCATTCTCGCTGTTCCGTTTCCCAAACCAACAGACTGATCTCAATCTGGTGTTCTTTGTGCCTCTTGTAGGGAGAAAATTAATGAATAATTACATATTTGTTAACGTTTAGTGTGGTTTCTCCATTACAAAGAGGGACAATGCTCACCTCGCCATATGCACCATGGACTCCATCACATTGTGTCCTGAGCACGCGCTGCATTCATAGAAAATGAACGGGCCGTCCTGAAAGGAGAGAGACAAGGGACCATGATGGCTGTGATTATCCACAGTCTGGGGGAAAAAGGCCCGAATGCAGAAAGCTGTGGATGCGACCCAACTGTTTTTTTTTCCCCCTGCTGATCAGACAGAGAGCGGAGAACGATGATAACATCGGAGGTTGGAATAAATTGGACTAATGGTTTTCTGCACAAGCACAGTGATAAACAAGCGCAGTTCTACTAATGGAGCAGCGCCATTATGTTTGGATTCCCGTGTATAATGGGGTCCACTGTGGGATGCGAGGCCTCGGGAATAAGGCAGTGTGAGCTAATCTCACCAATGCAAATGAAGCTATGTTATGCCCACAGCCCATTTATGTTCACTTCAGACAACGTCAATTCATTTTCTCCTTTTCAGAAGCCAGAGCCAATAACAATGTATGTATGAATGCTGTTTTGTACTTAACCATATTAACCATATATACATATATACATATAACCATATTAACTAAAAGGTCACATGGATATCAGACTAAACATCCAACCAGAAATATGTAATGAAATGAAGCATAAACTTGTCTTAGGTGGAATAATTATTAATAATGAAGCAAACCATAAGTAGCACTAATTATACCAAATTAAATGTATATAGGGTTCACTTTTATGAATACTTAAGCCTCTTAGGTTTAACCTATTTATATTAGGTCAGAAGTAGACTCAATCAGCTCATTAGCATTGAGCTTATGTTACAAGAGAGACAAACGGACCAACCTTAGCTAGTCTCTCCCCCACTTTAGTCTGGACCTCCCTCGCCCTCTCCTTGTCTGTTTTGTTCCCCAGGATCATTACAGGGATTTCCTCGTCTGCAGCTTCCTATAGGCAATAAAAAAATCATAAAAACACTCGATACTTAGTCTTACACAGGCTATTAAAACCTCCAAAGTCCTTGAACATCCTTTTACCTCCATCAGAATTGTAATGAAAATACATCAGCAAGCAGCAATCCATTCAGTATCCGGTTACTTATACTAATCTACAAGTATTGATCTTAAAATTACCCACAAAAGATAGATATCGTATCCTAACAGCTATTTTTCGCATAGCCATTCAACTGTGCATCAACAGTTATTAAGAACTTAATGACTGCATTATCGTTCTTGAAATTCACTTATTTATTGTTTTACTCAAAACCTTTTTTTTTCCTCCTGATTGATACGGACACATTAGCATCTCCCTCCACTGTGCAGCTGTGTGTGGGAGCGAGGAACACAGGGCCTCACCTGCACGCTGGTCAACCACTGCCTCACGCCGGTGAAGCTGAGCTCAGACGTGACGTCGTACATCACCACCACGCCATCCGCCTTGCGGAAGAACTGCTTGGTGATACTGCGGTACCTGCGGGAGGGGGCGGAGCCAACAACCAGGTGAGACGAGGGGAGCGGTAAGCACTCTTGTTAAGCTTTGGGTTGACGCTTCTCCAGACAACGACTCCTGTGCGGGCGCCCCCTGCTGTGCTGTGTCTGTCCGCCACCACTCAAAAAGGCTTTGGAATTATGGTTTGTTTTTTGAAATGTCTCTTTGTCTCGAGAAACAACTTAGACAAATTGGAAATGTGGGTAGTCTGGCTTTGCAGGTTACCCCCCCCCCCCCCCCCGGCCCCCACCCTCTTCAGCCTTAACAGGCTCCTGGAAAAACTGGGCAGGAATATGTATTTTTTTTTTAACAATGTGAATTCAATGAGCAAACTGACAAACCGGGGGAGCTCAAAACCCCCATACCGACATCCAGACGCACTAAGGGTCTGGGCCAGGCGTGCCGGTGCTCCGCCTCACCTCTCCTGCCCTGCCGTGTCCCACATCTGCATCGCCACCTGACTGTTGTCCACCAGTATCGTCTTCACACTGTAGTCCACGCCTAACAATTGAAGCAGGATTGTGTTATTATCGCTTCATAACCATAAGGGTTGTTCTACAATTCACATTCCTACAAGTCACATTATCATCATCGAGTTAGCTTCTTATAAACTTTAAAAAAGTGTTACTTTTTCCATATCAGAGCTAAGTTATGCTTTACTGTTGAGGGAATGTGTTGGGATGGGACATACACCGGTCAATCAGCAGTATTGCAATCCCTGGCAGCTTACCTTTACTTTGTTTGGCAACTTTCAGTAAGAAACAATAACTAAAGTGCATTGGGGATTTATAGATCGACCTCCACGTCAGCTGTTTGGATATCTTGTTTCACAGGAAGTCATTTGTAGGAGTGGGAATACTATGTGCCCACACAGACCGTGTGTCTGTGTGTCTGTCTATCTGTGTAAATACGCCCAGCTGTGTCTCTGCTCTACATACCCACGGTAGCCGAGGTGTCGGGGTAGAAGCAGTCGTCACAGAAGCGTTTCAGGAGGGAGGTCTTCCCAACGTTGGAGTTCCCCACTAGAATGATCTTGAAGAGCCGGTCGGGCGGCAAAATGGCTGCTTCCTCCTGAGCGGCACGGGAGACAATGGAGGCAAGGGTGGGCTTAGCGTCATAGGATCCTCAATTTAGCAGCTGGAGTCATTATATATTCTGTAGGTTGTTAAAGTTGTTACTGTTGTTAAATCGTGTGTTACCGTATTGTTTTTATACTTGTTAGGTTAGGTTTCCCTTTTGACAGAGATGTTGTCCTCTGTTTCCTGCCCAGGGACTACAGATTTAAATGAGCTTATAGCTAACTCTGGTACTGCTAATGAGCTGTGCATTGTCCCTGTCAAATTAATTATTTAATTAATTAATTAAAAAGTAAAGGGATGTAACCCATTACCCAGTGTGAAACCAAAAGGCCAGACCTCTCACGTTACTTTGGTAGAAGTATTCTCTACTCTAATGCCCCCCATAACCTGACCATGATCCAGAAGTAGAACCAACGGGACCCCATCCACTGTCTCCTCCAGAGTGGGCGGAGCCCACGGCGTCACCGGGCTCACCTTAAAGCTGGTCTCCTTGCCCACCGGCTGACCTCGGGGGGAGGTGGGCGTGTCTTCGTCCCCAGCAGCGTGAGGCACAGGGGAGCGGATATCGCTCATCACCAAGTCCATGCCCTCCTCCCCCTCCTCCTCCCCCTCCTCCTCCTCCTCCACCCGGCTCCAGCTCTGCAGCGGGGGTCCGGCCTGCAGCAGCTGGGGCAGGGGGTCCTCCTCGATGGAGATGATCCTCTGGAGGTGTCCTCTGGAGCACCCCGCCGGCCGGCCCTCTGCAGCCTCCCCCTGGTTGGGGGTCCACGGGGCCGGAGGTCTGCTGGCTGGGCGGGCCCCCTTGGACGCGGGGGGGACCCCTTTGACCTCCTCGCTGTGGGAGAACAGGTCTCGAAATGAGATTCTTTGACTCGCTAGCTCCCAACTTCGAATAAGTTAGGAGCACCAGCTGAAGTTTAGCACCAACAATAGGTCCGTTAATAAAAGGGATTTTCTTTTATTAAAATCCCTTTTTTTGTTATCGCAAGACATGAAATACAAACATACAACTTAAAATTATGGAAATCATTTTCATAACAACAAGTACAGAGCTGACAACTGACTGCATATTAAGAGTGTTCACCAATAATCCCTCCCCTCCAAATGGTTCATTCCCACACAAACACTCTAGCACCAGCCCTCACTCACGGGAATACATTCTGGTAACTTGCCATCACAGACAGAATTATGTTAACATGTCTAGTTTAATACACCAACAAATAAATACAAATACAGGCAAACTAATTGAAACAATGCCCATTCTGAGTTTATAAACAAGCAAAAATACAGAGAAAGGGATTTTTTAATGAGAACTTTATGAACTTTATGAACTTTATAAAAAAAACGGTTGAACCAGAACAGTTATTTGTTATTTATTACTCACATATGTTCCAAATTTGAATTCCATAATAATTCCTCACTATGATAGCTAGTGTGGGATTAGCATTTTGGCACATACTGGGAGCCATGCATCACCCAGGTGGCTGCTTCACACCGCTAGTGGATGAGGTGAATTAATCTCCAAAGGCTTCTATTTCCTAATAGATTACCGTGTTTAGTCAAAAGGGTTTTACCTGAACCGCTTTGTTGTAGGTGTCACAGTATTTAAAAACGGCATCTGGCTGCAGTTTGTGTTTGGCATGGAGTTCTTTGGTTTCTGTAAGACAAAACAATTATTTTAGGGTCCAAGCTAAATGTAATGATAATATGTATGAAGTTAAACAGTTTCTATTGCTAATGGATTCCAATGCAACAATACCAAGTAGCACATGTCCCGTTCATCCCGTAGGTGTTTGTTCATTTCCCTAGATAACGAAAAACCCATTAAGACCAAGCAGAGCAGCAGAACGCCCTTAAAACAGATTGTTTGTATACAATTGTATACGTGAATTGCAATGGTATTGTTCTAGCATGGTTGCAGTCCATCCATCCAAAGTGTTGTATAGATTTGATTACGCTTTAGTCTGTTTACTTTGCTGTTGCTCCTCACTGATTGATGAAGCGGTGCACATGTCGTGCAGCATACAGTGCCACGTATAACACGACACAGTGCAGTGAACGTGCTCCATCTAGTGGCCTGCTCCGGCTCCACATACCTCAGCAGGTCCAGTTGTTTAATCAGGCTGGCCTGCTCCCTCTGCAGACCCTCGGTGATCCGGTACATTTCCCTGGTGGCAAACGGCAAGTAGCAGGTGAGGTGGGGTTGTATGCTTGAACTTGTCAGTGTTGAAAGTCCGCTCAGATGCATCCACATGCACGAGTGTCTTCACTTTTGTTTAGCTTGGGAAATGTGACCAGTGCTTCTGAAGAGAAAATGTGTTTATCTGAAAATATTTTCAGGACATGTTGCTGTTGAATGTTTAAAGGACCCATGACATGCCACCAGGTGTGAGTGTGATTAGCCGTTACAAGCCGAAAATCTGTCTCTTCTGACATCACAAGTGAGCGTGTCCACCTAGATGTGTGCTGGATAGATCAGTCTACTAGCCTACCCAGTGGACAGTAGCAAATATTGCTCATCTATCCGTCACACATCTAGGTGGACACGCCCAATTGCGATGTCAGAAGAGCCAGATTCAAAGTGTTGTAACGGCTAATAACACTCACACCTGGTGGCATGTCATGGGACCTTTAAGGCAGAGAGTCTGGTGAATTGCAGATTTGGGTGCTTCATCAACAACACAATCCTCCGGAAGTGAAGAGACTAGCAAACACCCTCAAAGTCACTTCAGGCACCGTAATGTAACATCCATTATATTTGTACAAGACAGAGAACAATGTCCCCCTCACATCCAGTCATTAACACATCCGCCACCGGCCATCCACAGTCCGTATCTCGAAGTGAGGAACTCAAAACAGCCAGGACTCACATCTCCTTCTGCTCCTGGAGGCGGGAGGACTGCTCCTGCAGCTGGCCCAGCTGGTCCTGGGCCAGCCCCAGCTCCTGGTTGGTGAGGTCCAGCTCTGCCACCAGCTCCTCGTTGGTCTGCCTCAGCTTCATGTTCTCCTCCTTGGTCATGTGCTGCTCACTGTGCAACTCCGTGCACTGCTGCTCCAACTGGACAGGAGAGACAGACAGAGAGAGAGACAGAGAGAGAGAGACTTTTCTGACTTCATTCAATGACAGGATGTTGTTTTTCTCACCTCACTCAGAACACCACAAATGTTACAGTCTTGAACCGAATGTTTAATGGTATCACGTACTTGCAGGCTTGTTTTACAGGGGTGTCATAATGGGTTAAAGTCGCTATAAGTAACATTTTGTCTAGCGTGTAGCTTAAATGACACGGATATACCTGTGGGCCATGCTGATCCATTGTGATTTCAATAATCTAAGTAATAAAATCACATCCTATCAAAAGGATATATTCTATAAGTTAATTAATAAAAATAGACACTCCCAAAACCCCTCTCACTCACAATCACCCAGCCAGCAGAGCTACGCTAGTTTGAGTCACACAGCCAGTTTGATTGGACAGAATTCTTTTTAATTCTGAAAGACTCACGCCTCTAACTGGGGGGGGCGAAATCTTACAAAATTGAAAATATTAAGTTACCCAAAGTTTATTCTGCACTGGTGCACTGAATATAGTGATTTATTCTACTTCGTTTAAGAATGCTTGATTCTGATTGGCTGGGAGGAGGGCATTAACCCGGCAGGTTGCCCGCTGACTGAGCACAGTGGCATCAAATAGTAGATCAATACGCCGCTTGTATTTTCTTTCTATCAGCAATGTCAAACATGAGGTCCATTGTAAAAATAAACCTTGTTCAAAAAAGTTTCTAAAATGTGTCGGAAATCTATCGGAGGGTCAGTCGATACATGTTTCGCAAGCGAGATACAATTTAGCAACTACATTATTAAACTAGTGATCAGATGCAGCCTTGTGTGGTTGCTATACAAACTAATAAGCTACAGCTGAGCTAACGGGGAGCGTACCTATGTTCCCCGGGTCCTATGTTCCCCGGTCGCGACTGTTTTTCGTAGGCGGAATCCGGGAAAAGTTCCGCCTCAAGCGCTAGGATTGGACAGGCAAACTCACACGCTGACTCCTAACCCTAACCCTAAACCTAACCATAACCATAACCGTAACCCTCACCCTAACCATAACCGTAACCGTAACCCTCACCCTAACCATAACCCTAATATTCATGATTCTTCCAGATTCCACCTACGAAAAATTTGCTAACGTTATTCACCGTAGTTCTAAAGGGGACTACTTTTTGAGGGAGATGAACTCAAACAGAGTATACATTTATTAAGCATGCAATATGAATAAGAAAAAGCAGAATTATTAAAGTATTTGAATTGTTTTATTATGTTGGCAAGCAAGAAGTAGAATAAACAGGATAATCACCTCAAGGCAGGGCAATAAACAGTTTGATATGCCTCGACTTCATCTCGGGCGGTAAGCCGTCCACTAGCCGGGCATATCAAACTGTTTATTGCCCTGCCTTGAGGTGATTATGCCTTACATATATAATTCCATAAAATATACACGCATTAACCCTTTCATGACTCTAGAAAGGGCCTCTCAGTCCATTCGGGGAACAGGAGAAAGCTGGACCGCACTGTTTCAGATGATGAAGGTAGTGCTTGCTCACCCTGCTCTGCTTCTGGAACAGCTGGTCCAGCTCACTCTCCTTGCTGGACAGCTGGACCGCCAGGTCTTGGCTGCGAGACAGGAACTGCTCGGAATCCTGCAGCCAAAGAGGAGAGGGAATCAGAGTTCATCTAGACCCGTCACATTCTCCCTGTGTCTGGACCAAGGCTGCGCTCTGATGGGCTGCAATAACACATGCAAGACCATTACTGAGTGACCACATCCAGTTTATATGAGGGAAAATATATATGAGATAAGATAAGATTAATTGATTCCTTTTCAAATCACAACTTCCATCTAAATGATAAATGTTTGTGAAAATAGGGACAGAGAGCAGGGAGCAGAAGTAACTGTGAATAAGAGGAGTAGAATTATATCACATTTGTTAAAAACACACAGACAGGGTCAATGTAAGCTTTTAATACACAGATACCTGCAGGAGGATCCGGTCCTTTTCATCTTTTATCTGCTGCTCCATCTCCTCATACAAGGACTGGATCTCGTCATCATGCGTGGCCGCTTTCCTTCATGAATAAATCAATATGTACGGTCTTTTAATTGAATTGTGCATTGTGATCCATGAAACATACGTATATGAAGACGGCTCCTGCGGCCTGACCTTCTCATGGCGCTCTCCATCTCTCTCTTCTCCCGGTTGGCGTCTTTGATCTGTGCGGTCACCCGGGCCAGGAACTCCTCGAAGTTGGAGAGGAGGTGCGGCTCGTCCCGACTCAGCTGAGCCCACAGACTGCGCACCTCACTGGGACTAATGGCACACAGGAGAAGCCATAAAACACAAGTTGGGGAAACTGATACTGAGGCAAAAACAACTTGCGTACAGATGCGTCAGCAGAGGGACATGATTTAATACCAGCATGGAGTGTGGTTGTGTGGAGGACGGCTGGTTTGAGCAGCCTCACCTGGCCCGAGGCAGACTGATTGGACTCTGGGGCTGGGTGAGGCTGCTTGAACCAGCCATCGTCCACACACCCTCCACAACATCCATTTAAATCCCCACACAGAGGAACATTGTGTTTGCCTCGGAGCTATGTACAAAAAAGCTCAAAGAAAACATAAAGATACCATTGTCTGGCTTTCGTTTTTGTGAACTCACGCCATTGTGGTTTGAAAATCCACATTAAAGTTTTCATCAAGTTCCGCTTGATGAAACACTGAGGGAAATATCCTATAACTAGACCCTATTCTGACCATGACCCAAAAGTGATGTGTCGTGTAATGACAGCCTGGGCTGGCAGGCATGCTGAAGTCAATAGGATGTACTTCATTCACTGTTGACTTTTATTGAGCTCCTGTTGTTTGCTAAAGGTGAGTCTAGTCAGGCTTTGGAGGATGCTCTTTTCTCCCTCTTGAAGACACCGTTATTGACATACCCCTTCATGCTAAGTAAGCCATGTAATCATAGGCTAGGATTATAATGTCAGCAGCTCTATGATTGGCAGCCAGACCTATTTGAGCCCCAATCGTAATAGACCTGCCTCGACACAAGAAAACAGATGGGCCAGCAACTTGCATTGAGATATAAAATAAAAAAACATGGATGCTGCATTGGCACTTTGGCACATCATACGTCAACATCACCACCATTAGAGAGGCCGGCCTGTAAACCAATAAACGGGGGGAGGGCTGTTTTTTTTTTTACAAAGCACTAAAATGTTTACTTTCTCAACCGACTTCAATGCAACGTTTTTATTCAAGGGTTTTGATCTATGTGAGGTAAAAAATATATATATATTTATTTATTATTTTATATAAAATCACATATTATTTAATATGCATATAAAAACAACTATTTTTTTTTAATCGGTTGGGAAACCTGATAGTGCTCCTGAAAAGGAGTAAAAAATAATTATTATAATAATTAAACAGCTCTCCCTTTTGATTGTATTTGCTATCAGGCTGCTCTTGGCCTTTCCAACAGCATCGGGTCAAAGCAAGTCAGTGCAGCGTGAATGCACGTCACTATTGGCCCTAGGACCCAGTGGAGCTCATCATGCACAGGTCTGGTTCTTTGCTACACCCCTTCTATTAATCAACCTAATCACCATCAACCCTTATTTTGACAGTTTTGCCGTACATGTACATGCACAGGCTGCATGCCATTTTACCTTTATATTCCAAAATGTTAACCATATCAATGACTGTTATAATCATTTCCTGGACAACCTCATATATATTTCCTGACAATTCTCTAGTCATTTTGAGATACTGATTCAAATGAGTAAAAAAGGTGAAGATACAAATATCTGGGATAATATAACTAGATATCAAATACAAATATAAAGTGGGTGGGACCTTTAGCTCTGTACAGTCACTTTTTCAGATTGCTTTAAGGAGAAAAAAAATGACAAGTGAAATATTATTGTAGTCATGGAGATCATTTGATTACATTGTGTATGGTCAGCAATATGACAGACTTAAGAGGGTATTAGTGAGTGGTTTTGTTCCTTGACATTGAGGCACGTAACGTGAGAAGAAAGGACAAACCTAACAGAGTAGGAAAGTGTGTCGTTTGTTTAGCACAGCAGGTGTGACTCTCACAGTGTGGCACCACGTTGACTTAAGGTATGAGAGGGGGGAGATAGTGGTGACCTTCCACCCCAACAGCAGCAATAAAGTATGTGCAAATATACACAATGACACATGAATGCAAAAACAAGCTTAAGCCAATACGAACGGAAACACAAACACACACTCATAGAACCATTCATGGAACTCACTCTTCAAACACATTGCTTGCCCCCAGAGTCTCCATGAGCATGCCGAAGTGTTTCTCCTCCTCATCCTCGCTGGCCACCAGCTTGGTCTCCCATTGGCTCTGGGACAAGGCCTCTGACCGGCCTTTGCCCGGCCTCCTCTCCTTCTCCGTCACCGCACTCCTCTGGGAACACAGGAACTCACCTAAAAGGGACGACAGGCTGTGGGTTCAGAGCTCGGCTTCAGGGACTCGAACCGTGGGCTTTGAGCCAATGGGAACAATGGTTCAAGATTCAAGAGTTTTATAAGTCACATACATATACAAGAAATGCAGTGAAATGAAAAGTGGCAGATGCCTGCAGAGATGGTGCAACTTTTAAATATAATAAATAAGGCAAAGACAAATAGAATAAAAATAAGAAATTAAATAACAATTAAAACAATTAGCCCTATATAGAATAACAAATCTGGAAAAAACAACAACGTACTGAAGCCAGAAGAGAACTCGGCGAGTGTGAGGTAGCCGTTTCTGTCAGTGTCCAGGGTGTCGAACACGTTCTCCAGCTCGTCCGCATTGAGGGGTACCTCCACGTTTAACCGCTGTTCAAGAGGACACAGAAAACTCACGTTATGGTACAGGTCAAGGACTGTCAATATTGGCATAATACTTTGGCAATACATTAAACATTATTAAAAGTGTGTGTGTGTGTGTGTGTGTGTGTGTGTGTGTGTGTGTGTGTGTGTGTGTGTGTGTGTGTGTGTGTGTGTGTGTGTGTGTGTGTGTGGTTAAATAGCTAAATATCG
This sequence comes from Micromesistius poutassou, assembly GCF_964030765.1. Taxonomy (NCBI): domain Eukaryota; kingdom Metazoa; phylum Chordata; class Actinopteri; order Gadiformes; family Gadidae; genus Micromesistius; species Micromesistius poutassou. The sequence goes on along the minus strand of NC_140283.1, from coordinate 9,583,745 downwards.
TGCAGTTTAATTTATTGTACCTAACACATCACATCGTGGTAACCATGCGTAACCTAAACTGAGATTTTAGGCCAGGGTAGAACTGTGGAGGATGTGCTGTATTCAAGCGTGTATTTAAATGACGCTTTTCACTTGCTTGTCTATCATGTGAGCAGAAGAGCCATTAGGGACCACCTCACGTATTTGAAAACTATTACAACCAAACCCCAGATCAAAGCTTGGATTACTCTCGTCCCTGCGTGGGCGCACAAGTGGATCATCAAAAGGAGCGGGCCGGGGGGATGAATATCGGGGGGCCGCGTGTATCTGCACAACAATACGGCTGAGGAGCCGCAGGACAAAGCCGCTGCGCAGTTTCGCAGTGCTTGTGGGCGCTGTGGCTTCCTGTCCGTCTCTTTCATGCAGGCTTGAATTGAACATGGAGGCGTGTGCCCAGTGTCTTCAGAATCGTATGGCAGCTCCGGGCTATTATCTAAATGCCTGCCTGGTTGCGAAAGCCCCACCGAAAGAAATATAAATATTGTGTTACAGGTGTTCATTATATACTTTGGTGGTGAACATGATCCAGGACAGTGTTCATGGACAAAGAATATAAACAGTCATATAATAATAAAAAGGGAAATTCTGGTAAATAATCGTTCTATTAATTAGATACAATTATTGATGTGTTAATCTTACATTTCTTTGAACAAATGTGTTTTCACATTTGTTCCAAAAGATGTACAGAATAGCTGTGTCTCCTGTGGTTTGTTAATCTAGATCCAACAAAACACATAAATAACGTAAAATACCTCCAACATAAGTGCACATTTCCTGGTAACTTTACATTAAAACTTCAGCTCCAGTCCCACGGCAGTGATCCCCCCCCCCCCCCTCGTCCAGCCCTCTCACCTGCAAGTCCCGCCGGGTGACGAAGCCCTTGCCCTCCACATCACACATCTGGAACAACTCCCGGGTCTTCTCCATGATGGTGCTGGTGTTGGTGTTGGGGCAAGCCGCGTCCCCATTCCTAAATGCTGGTTCTTCCACACTCACCGGGCTGGGCGCTGCGGTCCCCACCACAGCGGTTTGGGTGGCAGTAGTGGTGCTGCTGCTGCTGCTGCTGGTGGCCGCACTGGTTTTGATATAGGCGGCCATGGTCTGAAAGTGAGTGGGTCCCCCGCTCCTCCCCGGAGCTCTGACACACAGGAGCTAGGTGGCGTGAACCAGGAGCGGAGCTTCGGGCTGCTCAACATCAGGGGCTCTCAACGATGTCACCGCCCATCATCTCTTAGCAACCGCCTCTTTAATGATCTGATGGAGCCTGGAAGATGGAGACAGGAGGAGATGGGTAACGTAGAGTCCAGTTTGAATAGGATGGGTACTCTCTGATTTCAGCAATCTAGTGTCCAATGAAAGATTAGTTATGTCTTGAGGAAAACGTAGAATTGATTAGGCCACAGTTTGAATGCATAACTACCCATCAAGTAATATATGGTAGGGTTGTTCAACAAAGATGTGCTTATAGTGTGCCTTTAAGAAGATGCTTACAATACAAAGTTAAATGCACTTTAGTAGAAAACATCAGCGTACCCCAGAGAGTGAGAGCTTTAACAACTTAGACCAACATTGAGTTAACATCACACCAACATCAAAAAAAGATAAATAATACATAAATAATAATAATACAAAAAGTGAGACGGTGTGTCTATGGTAAAGCTTTAAATATTTCCTACCATGCAAGATAAATGCTAATAAACAGGGCTGAACCTGCCCTGGTTTATAAAAGAAGACACATAATTATTGTTGAGAGCGACACCAGTGTTTGTCTTACGATTACGCCTCAGTGAAAATGGTCTATTGGTTCAGGAACTAGAACTTGTTTCATACTTGTGATGATGACCAGTATAAAACTAAGTTTTGGGTTCACTGAGATGATTCTGCTGGCCTGGACGTATTGACCGGTTTAACCCAGGCATGGTGGTGGCACATATGCAGGTTTGCATTCAGGGTGCACTGGTTTGGAAGACTGCCTTCTGAGGATGGCAGAAATGAGTGTTGGATGAGTCAGTTCAAGACTACACACAAACACACTCCACATTGAAGTTAAGCCCTGCCTATCATGCAAACCAAAAATAAATGACAGAGAAATGCACACATGCAACTTTCTTTCAATCTTTTCCCTCCCAATATTTTTTAACAATGTCCTACACACCCTTCACAGGTTTATTATAAGACTATAACAAAGCCTGCATATTATGTTTCTGTCACCTTGCAAACAGGTTAAGCATGGGAAAGCCCCACCATGGAGTTTTTAGTGTGGCCGAGTGCAACATAAAGTACAAGAGGGAAATTAAAGTGGTGTTTTTATTTCAAGTAGTTGAGACTATTCCATCACGGTCACATATATACATAAACATTACATAACAACCAATGTGCATCCAGTTATGTTACATAGTTAAAACACAGAGTTGGTCATATCTATGGTTTACCTCCTCCAGCCGGGGCCTTTGTGGCAGGTGTTTCATGTGTTTCAAGTGTATGTGAGTAAGTGGCACTGCCTGGAAATGCAGTGCAATCCTGATATATTTGTCATTCATTTTATTTTCATGGTAAAATGCCGTTTAACCAGCTTCATTTGTGTCCAGGGCGCATGTATAATGTAGGTATTCATTTTCAAACGAGCATTAAAAAGGACAACACACAATTTGGAGAAAACACCTGCTTCACAAGTGCGTTTGTGTTAGAAGCACATGCATTTGTTACATCTGCATTTAACTTCCTGGTAACTTCCTTGAGGGCAAACGTGTTTTTCTGTTGTGAAACTTCCTTCGCCAAAACCATTGTCTCTACTATACTACTTTCGCACTGTCAGTACAGGAAGAGGTCAGTCACACAGACAACTGAATTAAACAGATGATTTGACTAGCAATCTAATTTAATGTATTCCAACAGCACACATGAGGACTTGCGTGTGAACAAGAGACGATACTCACAGTGGTTACTTTATCAAGTGAAGAGGAGGCCTGTTGGACGACTCACTTGCTCTGATGTAGTGTTATTGTTCAGGCAGCTTTTTTGTTGGTCGGCTGACGCTGTTCATATGACTACAACCCGCAGCTACAGGAATGTGACGGAGGCACCGACTGAGTTGACAAGGGGTGGGACTCTGACGAGCCATCTATGGGAAACCACAGCGACACTACGACATGGTCCTGCCTCCGCTTAAACTCCACTTAATATTGAACCATCGTAAAAGTACAGATCTCTAACACCCTCTGGGGGTAAATGTCCCCATTTGTTATTTAATATATACTTTTTTTTTAACAGACATAAAATTGAAATTAAAATAAATTGGTTGCATGCATCTTTCATATTCAAAGTCGGAAGGGAGGGACCTAATTTGATGTTATTTTAATATCAGACCCATTAGAAGTTGGCACACGCCAGACAGATAGAGACGCCCCATGTGTCAGAGAGCTACAAGTGATTCTGCCCTCTGATCTCTGACGCTATGAAGTATAGAGCAGGAGACATACGACCACACTCCAGGACCCTGACTCAGTCAAAGCTCAGAGCATGTTGATATTATGAAGAGTGAGAGCGTTTGACAAAGTGGGTAGAAGAGAAGGGCAGTCCGTTTGAAGTAGCCTAAATAAGGCTCTCCCATCTTTTGTAATTATGTATTAATGCTGTCGGTTTGAATGTTTATTTATTCAAGTGCGTTCATTAAATATGTTCCTTACCTGTGATAAGCCAATTACGATCAGCTGCAGACTATAACTCGCTCGAGGTTGGGTTCTTGTTGTGGGCAATTGAAAATAACCCTGCTTTAGTCTTCCTTGACTTCTGTGGAAACGCCGACTTACCAAAGACCGACATCTGTACACCAATACCAAACAAACTAAGATGAAAGATATTCAGAGCTCCTGGTTACGACATCGGTGAACTAGGCCTAAAGAGTTTTAAAAAAAGAAAACGCCACCTCCAGGACATAATTGATTGGAGTGTCAGATCCTTTTGGTGGGAGGTGGGAGTCGGGATTGGCTAGGCTCTCCACTGTAAAGGTCTCTCACATGGGATCCAACACATCCATATCCACAAAATCACAAATAACATAAATTCACCCTTTGTTTTATTTGTTTATTTTATTCAAGATACAAGGGAAGCACATTTATTCTTTTTTGCTTTTAAAATATTGGGCCGTCATGACTTGTATCTTTGACATCAGGGTTATAACACAAAATAAAAACATTTAAACAAATCTTCGGCAAATATACTGTATGCCGTACATTAGTAAAATAAAATGGGTAATATGATAATTAGTCAAGGTGAAACTCGCACAGTGGTTCTGTTTGTTTAAAGAAAAGGTTCTCCTGCGTCTTGTCCCTCGATCCATCCCCTATTTATTTGGTTACCAACGTAAAGTATTCAAACTGCTAAATTTAGACTTTAAACACGTTAATGATTAACATTTCGCTCAGGGGCATCTAATTTGTTCTAGGGAAATACTCTTTATGGAACAACCCAATACCTACAAACAAAGGGATTATTTTGGTTCATTAATTAAAATAAGTAGAATAAGATATTTGTTTTCTTAGTGACCACATCACTCTAGCTGATCTTCATGAGAGTTAAGATGTAAACCTTAAGCTTTAAGCCTGTAATACTTTAACAGTTCACGGGAGCCTCAACATTAACACTAAATACATTTTGAATGCCTTGTTTCCAGACAGTTTTCATGCATATAAGAGACAATACCCTCAACTGATCCCTCAGATCCATTACGCTGTTCTCTGAAAAACAAACTAATCACCTGAACCACTAAATTGAAATCAGATTACTGTAGTTCAGATCCATCTTTCAGACCCTCCTGAACCTGCTAACTCAAGATGTCAACCAGATGTTAGCCTGGTAACTCCAGATGTTAACCTGGTTACTACAGAGGTAAGCCAGGTGTTCGCCTGGTTACACCATGTTAACCAGATGTCAGCCTGGTTACTCTAGGTTATTCCAGATTGCTTGGTAATTCCAGAGGTCAACTAGATGTTTACAGTTAACTCAAGATGTTAACCAGATGTTAACATGGTTGCTCCAGATGTTAACACGGTGACTTCAGATGTACACCAGACTTTAACGTGGTTAGTCCAGATGTTAGCCTGTTTACTCAGATGTTAACCAGACGTCACCCTGGTTACTCCAGAGGTTAGCCAGATGCTAGCCTGGTTGCTGCAGAGGTAAGTCAAGATGTTAACTTGGTTTCGACAGAGTTTAACCAGATCTTAACCTGGTTACTCCAGAGGGAAAACAGATTTTTACTTGGTTACCCCAGATGTAAACCTGGATATTCCAGATGTAAGCCTGGTTACTCCGGATGTTACCCAGCAGCTATTAGCCTGGTTACTCCAGATGTCTGCCCGGTGACTTCAGATGTCAACAGGGTTACTCCAGATGTTAGCCCAAATCAATGCTCGCCATTAGTCTAAAACAAACACTGGATGGTGATCAACCAACCAAGAGCTCCTCTAAATGACAGGTGAACTATCTCTGTGAAGCAGGGAAGGATGGCTCATTGGGGTAGTGCAGAGCTTAGAGCAACAGGTAAACAACACGCGTAGGGCTGCCACACTGGGACCCTCCGGCTCCAAGAGACATATCCTGACATGATGCTTGTTTCTTTTATGCACTACTGTGTTATGACCTTAGTATTCAACTATACATCATGAGGACTCACCCACGTTGAAAAAAAAGTTACCCCTATGCAAGTCAAACACCTATGATAGAAACAAGCTACAGGCATAGGGATGAATCATGGAGTTTGACCAATGGACATTCCTGCCCCACGTACTCGCCACAGCACTGACACCAAATCACCACAACCCAACCCTCAACATCGAAACCCAACCCTTGACGTCTCCAACCCCACCCATCCCCTCTGTACAAGGGTAACTCCGCAGTGTCCTATAGCACCTCAACTGTCCCACCAGGCCAACATATATTAAAGAAATGCTTGTTAAATGACAAATGATTTCCTAACAGAGAGCCCCCCCCCGCCACACACACACACACACACACACACACACACACACACACACACACACACACACACACACACACACACACACACACACACACACCTCAAATGTTCAAGTGCCGGTAAATCTTTCCATTGGGGTAAAATAAATACATTTGAGGGGATAGGCTGTCTGGCGATGGTCCCTAGCAGAGGGCTAAACCCAGTGTTACACAGAACGTCGTGGTCGGCGTACTCCGAGAGGGACATGAGAGCACGAGATCTAAACAAACAGTAAGCTTCACTTTTTAACGTTGACAGCGGCCAGTCCCGGTGGATTGTCATGCTCTCTGAGGGAGGGCCGACGTCAAACGCAGAGCAGTGGGGAACAATTCAAACAGCAGACATTGAGGGGTTTTCAGAGGAGTCAGCCTCTGTCTTGCGGCCATGTTGTCTGCCGGTTTCCTCCCGCCCTAGCTCCCCGACCTATCTTGGTTACGCTTAAGGTTGGTGACAATGGTGGTTGTTCGGACGGGGCTAGCTTCACCATGGGGCTAGCCTAGCATTAGCCTTGCCCTAGACTAAGGAAGGGGCTTGGCTATGCAAGGGGCTAGCTTTAGCAAAGGGGCTATAGCCATAGCATGGGGGTAGCCTAAGCAAGGAGAAAGCCTCAGCTGGGGGCTATTTTTTAGCAAGGGGAGTCGTAGCAAGGAGCGTGTACAGTGGATGGGTCGGTCCTTACTGTGGCTTGTAGCATCCTGGAGGGCGTGTGTGTGCACAGGAGCACAGTCAGTGTTTGAGTGTGTGCGGGTGGGACAGAATGCCGGGGTGGGCTTTTATAACCACTTGCTTGTTTTTGCGATATGACACTGCAGCTCCTTGTTTGAGATAAAAATCCATAATTTCTTCTTTCTTTTTTTTTTTATTGTAAAAAATATTGTCTCATCCGGAGGGGGAGCGGTATCCCAGCTCGGAGAGTTAGTCTTTAGGAAAAAACAGTCTGAAGAAGGGGGGGAGAAGGAGGAGAAAGGGCTCCTTCCCCTCCACTACAACTCCATGTCCTGCGCCTCGTCCTCGGAGAAGTCTGACATGGAGCTCTCAGACGAGGAGTCTCCTGCCCGCTCCTCCTGCTCCTTTAACGCCTCCTCTGTGGCGTACTTCTGGATGTACTCTGGGAGGAGGAGAACAGACACGGAGGTTATTCCCATGATTCAATGCTCTGCCCTCAATCCCACACTGACCTTCACAACACCAGGCCCATACCTTTACATAACGCTAACCGGATACCTAAACATCACCTAAAACCTAAACTAAAATACCTAATCTCCAAAACCGTAAAGTGATGTACAACAAAAATCAATAATTTACTTCTAATTATGGTACAAAGGTTTATTTAGGCATGTATTTGAGCATCAGAAAATGATGTTCCATCAAGTCCATTGGAATTACAATGGATTTCTGTCTATGTGCATGGATTTCTTTATATTCCTTCAAGTCGATTTAATGGGGGGAGTCTACTGACCCTGATTACCAAGTTTTGGACTTTGAGGATGTACAAACTCAGCTATATGAATGCATTTAATCTGTAATGTAGTTTAATTACACATATACAAATAAAAGGAGGGTCCAAAAAGGGTCTTGAAGCATAAGCTAGCTGGTGTTAGTTTTCTATTGCGAGTCACTGAGTTGTGCATTGATACAAGAAATACACTTCCAATATCTCTCTTTATATGTAAATGTACAAGGACAGATTGTATGGAACGGCTGTACGCGGCTCCTCCATCCCTTAACCATAGAAACCAGACTTGCAAACAGAACGAGCAAACAAACATCTTATAGCAATGGATGCTTAACACTAAGAGGACTGCACGTCTGTGCATGTGCGTTGACAGCAGAAGGAGCGTGTAGGCCTACAGGTCGCTGAGGAGTGGCATAGATCTTTGCATACGGGCTGTCTCAGAATTGTAATTTGGCCTTCATGAGGGAAGGGGCGTCTTCTGATTTGAGCCAATGCATTGACCTCCAATGCGGAGGCTTGTGTCAAGTAATCGCTATTGGCAGAGCAGGGAACTGGAGTAGCGCTTTGTTTTGGACAGCCAGACGCAAGTATATATGGTTGCACGCGGTGAAATCTGAACACTACTTTCAGACGGTCATGTAACGACACACGGCAACTATGTTTTTTGAGTACCGTCGTTGTGCATGAGAGACCAATACTGTGTTTGAAATGTGCCACACATCCTGGGGTTATACTGAGCTTAACCCTCACTCTGGACACATCAAATAATCTGACATCAAAATAATCTGCTGCTCAGACGGAGCTCCACACATCCACATGTACCGTAGGGAAGCCCAACCCTCTCTCAGACGCAATCTTCAAAATCAACGGCTGTCCAGAACGAGCTCCACATATCCGTCCACTAAAGACTCAAACTCGAGATTTGATTTGATTTAATCGCTTCCCTTGAATCTAGATCTCATTCTTCACTGGACTTGGACTGTTGCGGGGACGCTCGTTCTGTATCATATTACTCCATGTTAGTTTTGGTATTCGTCGAGCACATGTAGTGAACTTAGAGCAGGGTCATATAACCCTGCCGTAAAGTAAAATAAAAAATAAAAATCGAACAGCCCTAAATGGATATATTGGTCAACATATTTTTATGTGGACCACCAGATCTTGTGCTTCTGAGCTAGTGCTGTGGTTTGTGTACATTTATGGTCTGAACTGATACACTGCCCCCTTGTGGTTTCAAGTATGCATAAGTCTGACTAAGGGCTCACCTTTGATCTTGTGTTTGTAGTCCTCGGGCCGGTGCAGGTACATGGCCGCTGCGTCTCCGTTCAGAGGGTCAATGGGGTTGGGGTAGGCCAGCAGCTGGGGCAGAAACGACTCGAAGATGTTGGTGAGGTCTGTTGGAACAGCATAACAATGACATTACATTGTATGCGGACACTGTCAGGCTGACAACATATAACAGCGTACAATCAATATCAGAGTAGCTACAAAAAACAAAACCAAGTGTTGCAAGTCCTGGTTTCTGAAAAAGCAACTGCAGAGTAGATATAGGAAACAGAACCCGGGGTCTGCGGATTGTTTTTTTTGGTAAGTGGTTGCACACAAGATTTGCATTAGTGACCACACACCCACAGTCGCACACATCCAGTTAAGGACTACCAGCCTCAAGTCTCTCTTGTTATGCTTTCGTTGTACAAGAGCGCCCCCTGGAGGATGACCTAAACAATTTGGGTCCGAAGAGCATAATGGGAAGCCAGTGGCTGGCTGCAAACACTAATTCAGAATGCCAACAGAAGGCATAGAGCTAGTCCGTCAATAGGTCAGACTAGAGAATTAAGGGTATGGAAATATATTGACTTTTTTTTAACCTTGATTGAATCACAAAGTATAGGCAATAAGGTCACCAGATTAAACCATTAATGATATTGATTACATCATTGTGGCAGAGCATAAATCTATCATTACAGGACCAATCCACATTCCTCATGCTTAGTCACACCATCAAATCCTGTTTCACTAGATAAAAAAAACTCATCACAGAAGCCGGAATGCCTCTTTATTTAATATTTTAACTGTATGGGACTTCTAAGAAAATGAATTAAAATTAACTAATAATATGCAGTTTCTAGATCCAACACTAGAGGTCTATCTCACTGGTTTATATCAAAACCCAAGTGGGATGTTATATTAGACGGTTTGCTCCTCTGTAGATGAAAGGGAGTTAGGACATGAACCCACCATCTGGGTTCATTTGCATTTCAGAGTTCATTAAAATATTTTACTTTATTTTCTCTGGGCAAATGAATCACTCTCATACACTCTCAAATCAAATTAAATAGAGGGCAGAAGAAGCATCCCGCTGAGCAGAAGAACTGATGGAATTGATATACATTTATGTTAACTAGTAAGGATATAAATAAGACATGGAATGTAGCTCTTCGTAAATAGTATTTGATGTTGCATTCCATTTCTAACTATTACCCTTATGTCATACAGCAGATTATTAAATCAATAACCGACTATCCTGCCACCCCATAATACATGAATAGATGTCAATACACCAAAAAAAAAAGTTCCCGTTTCAACGTTGAAATTAGGAAAGTTTATACAAACAAACGGTCCTTTGTGGAAGACAAGTGTGTGATGTCTCTACTATTTAAAAATAGTCTCTTGCACACTGCACTCCATCAAATCACCCCCACTTCAAACTTCTTCCATTACAATATACCAATGTTGGAAAAGCTGACTCAACAAAGCTGCTTACATTAACTCATGAAAGAATTTGAGATCATATTAAACATAGAAATGTGGCAAAGAATTATGTTTTACGCAGACCTTAAAAAGGTACAATTTGTAAAGTTGACAACGTTTAAGATGGGTACTGTGTATGTAATTCCCAATATTGGACAGTTGTCTCCAATAGTGCCCCTTCCTACCCAGAATCGTAGCTTACGTGGGTTGCCAGGTTCAGGACACATGAGCGCAAGATAAACAGAGTGAAACATTATATTTTGAATTTGATAATGAAAAGCAATGTATTTTTTTCTTTTTCTTAAACTCTTAAACGGTCTGCATCTTTCAAATGCAACTCACAGATTTACACATGTTTTACAAAAGTACAGTACAGTTGTGACATATAGACCTTCACAGTGACCTGCTAGTAAACAAGTATACATGGTCGGTTACCATTCTAGTGAGTTAATGTATATATGTGTGGTCTAATTTACGATGCTTGTTTGTTAATGTACAGATGGGAAGTCTTAGTAAGCATGCTAGCTAGTTAAAGTATAGATGTAAGGCTTGGGTTAGCATGCTGGCTAGTTCATTTATAGATGTCTTTTTTTATTTTAGCTTGAAAAACACACAGGGTTGCCTGGTTTGGAAAGGTTTGGGCACTGCAGTAGAGAGCACGTTTCCTGTCGTATCAATGCCAGCAAAGTGGTGTAAGACATTAGCCATGTGTTTGACGTTCTTCGACCGGTTTTGGAATGAGCTGTATCAGCTTGCTCAGTTGGTGACATTAAAGTCATCTCGTTGGCTTATGGTGTTTTCTGTCAAGCCATAGCTACAAATCAACTGTAGTGTGTACGGCAAAAGGTCAGACCCTCTTGTGAAAGGGACTGAAAATACCTTGCAAGATAAACTGGTAGAACCAGGCTACAAAACCATTTCTACCAACCTAACAACTACAACTCCGGTAGGTTACTCTTATGCTCTAATAATGGTGACAGTCATTGCAATGTGACGTCATGATGCACAAGCCCTATACTGAAATGACCAACACAATTATAAAGGTTGAATATATGCAATACATCACATACCATACAGAGCAGTCCAAGTCTGGTTGATGACATCTAGACACACAGTTCCTGACCTGGAAAGAACCACATCCATACACGTCAACAACGTTAAATTGAGGTGTTGGATTTGGGTGTCTGGGTTTTTGGTAATGTCAAACTAGAACACAAATTGTGTCTATACAAAATGTAAGTTCTACAATTAACATATTTTCAAAAATCATTATGTAGCATAGTCATGATAATGGCTGTATAATATTAATACAACGTTATGGTTACATGACAACTCAAGTGCATATAATCCAACATTAGTGCAATTTAACATGGATAAGACTATAAACATCAGGAAAGGTTCTGAACGTCAGAAGTCTTACTCACGCCTCATCGATGTTGGGGTGAAATATTTTATTCATGAACCCTGTAAATAAATGAACACAGGTTAATCACAGAGGTCATGTTAAAAGGCTCTGTAATGCCAAACACGCTGGGTAATAAGGTAAAAAGGTTCCATGATACATGACCACCTACCTATTGACGGGGATTTAAAGGGGTACTTATCCGGGAGGTCCACGCGCACCTTCCAAACTCCTTCCTCATACGGTGCTGAAACACAACAATATCAAGACTCCTTGTTAGCTAACCGCCGAAAACGTTATCAAAATGGAAGGAGGGGTGAAGGTGTCTGCCACGTACTTCCTGGTGGGCCGTGAAACTTCACCACAAACTCATTCAGTCCGCTGAGGATGGTGACCTCATGCTTGCTTTCAATGCTGTGGGGTTTGTAAAGGAAACTACAGAGGACAACAAAAAACTGCTTACGCCATTTATTCATTTTTACAAAGAAAGGACATAATAATAGAACGACGATATTAAAACAGAAGAATACAGCTAAGGGTATATACAGTGCATTAAGTTTGAGGACACCTGATCAGGGTTAGCCTACAGGCTCCAGTAGCAACACTCAATCAATAATCAATAATTCAGAGACGAGGAGCGGAACTACTCAGTTCAACACCATAGACTCTCTGGTTGCATCAGGTTTAACAAGTCTGTTATGTTGTTGATGTGTTATGTGTGGTTTTCAGGAAGGGTAGCTTATTACAGCGTTTTCAGCTAATGAGGATCCTCAAATAAACAAACGCTGACTCTGCTTTACTAGCACCAAGCTCAGTTCAACCCCACCCGACTGCCTGGTTGTAACTAGATAACAGCTCAGTTCCACACCACCCGAATGTCTGGTTCTAACTAGATCACAGCTAAGTTCAACACCCAAACATCTAGTTTTAATTTAGTTTTTAATATTCCAGCTCAGTTCAACTCCACCAAACTGTCTAGCTGTTGCTAGATTACAGTGCAGTTCAACACCCCCGAAACATCTAATAAAGAAAAGTTTTTCAGGAAGAGTAGCTGATTACAGCATTTTTAGCTAATGAAGGATCCTTAAATAAACAAAAGCTGATTTAGCTGACCAAGCTTTTAACTAGCACCCAGCTGTCGAACACCTCCCAACTATCTGGTTGTAGCTAGATCACAGCTCAGTTCAACACTAGCCAACTGTCTGGTTGTAACAAGAATTTTCAGGAAGGGTAGCTGATTACAGCGTTTTCAGCTAATGGGGATCCTTAAATAAACAAACGCTGACTCTGCTTTTAACTAGCACCAAGCTCAGTTTAACACAGCCCAACTGTCTGGTTGTTACTAGATTACAGCTCAGTTCAACACCACCCAACTCTGTGGTTATAACTAGATCACAGCTCAATTCAACACCACCCTGTTAATGTCTGGTTGTTAATAGATTACAGCTCAGTTCAACCCCACCCGACTATCAGGCTATAACTTGATCACAGAAAAGTTCAACACCACCGGACTCACAGGTTGTAAATAGAGCACTTCTTCCTCTGATGCTTCACCGATGATTCTTGGTCATGTGACACAGCAATTTAGGTGTCAAAATGTATACATGGGTATAAATGTATACATGTATAAATGTATACAATGAATCCAACTTTAACATTGAATTGATGATACATAACGGATCCACAGCTCTTATACCAAAGTACTTACTGCCCTACTGAGTAAGAGCACATCAATTGCAGGACTTAAAGCGATTGCAACTGTTAGATTAACTAGACAGCAATCAAATTCAGCCGGTAAATTGAGAGCAGATTCACCCTAAGTAAATTGAAAAATAAAGGCTTAAAAATATATAGCATATCATATATCTATATATAGAGCCATTTAACTGTGAAAATCATGTAATATTTAAATCTTCGCTTCTATTACAAACGGGCTAATATATTATGGAGGGCCAAATTATTTTCTCAATCGTTTTATTTACTGCTTCACTTATATTATTTTTTATTTCTTTATTTGAAACTACTTTCAATGAAATTAATTATTAAAGATTTATTTATTTCCATAACATGTAGCCTGTCAACAAAAGGGGATTTGTGCCCAACCCCCAACCACTGCATGTGCACACAGTACAGCGCGTTTGTTTTTCCTCGATCAGCTGTCACTAAGATCCGCCCTCTACCATGTTCCGGATGGTAACAGGCGGACCAATCAGAATGCGGGATTGAGCTGCAGGACAAAAACAAAACAATTCAGCTCATGCTGCCAGGGCCTTTAATGGCAACAAACTTGTGTGTTAAAATGTTTCGATGTTCTTTAAAACCACAACGAATTACATTGATAATGTTGTGTGCATTTTCAAGTAAGTAGTCGGATTGAAAATATTAAATGATATCCTTATATAGACTAAATTGACAAAACGATTTGGATCAAGTATTTCCATTATAATTATGTAATTAACGGAAGAGCACGTCTACCTTTGGGTTTGGTGAATGTCCTGATATTTGATTACTACAAATACAATCTATAAAAAAACAATTATATTAACTTATGGTTCGACGGCAACAACAGGCCAACGATTGTGTAACTAAATACACAACAAAAGATCCATAGAAAAAAATAGTTTTACGCTGACGCGATGTGAGAATTTGTCAGTACAAACATTAAGAACACGAATACTCCAAAAATGATTAAATTTCCGACTTCTAATCAATCCTCCATTTTCCGACCTAAGCAACATCAAATAATAGAGATATTGTCCAATGTCTGGCGGTGTATGTTGACTCCAAACTAAGGAGGATTAACAAGCTAACTTACTGTTAGCTGGCTAATGCTAACAATGTTTGACGCGAATAGCAGCTTTAGTTACAGAGGTCAGCGTTTACCAATGGCCTCGGTTCGATCTGTGACAAATTACACGATGAAACGCCTGTTTATTACGGTATTAGTCAAATAAAGCAGTAATACAAGAAAAAACTGCGTTGGCTGTGGAGGCATTTAAAACAAATCCGTAGCTTAGCTCAAAACAGGTAAATAGTTGGCTTGCTAACGTATTGCGTGAGCCGCGGTCGGACTCGCTGCTTATTCCAGAAATAACCGACGCTTATAGTTTTACCAGACAACCATAAAACCATGAACAAACCAGCTAGCTATACACATACGCTCGGTGCATTTCAAATCAAACAAATTGCCAACGTTGTAAACAACACCATCGAGCTGGCAGCTGTGAAGCATACAGACAAAAGTTGGATTCCCAATCAGGGCGATGTGGTGGATGTTGTGAAAAGGATACAGTTTCACCACGTCGGTGTCCATTCGCCTCTTGCCCGGACTCGGAGACGACATTTTTGTAATCTGTTTTTCAAAAGTACACTGGCTAACCTATGGTTTTAAAGTACAGTTTCAGCTTGACAATGCAACTACCCTGGAATACTCCAGCAGCCTTACCAGTCTATCCATAAACGGGTTCTCATAGTAATCAAATCACTCACTTTGTTTTAACGATGGTTTTCGTGGCGATATTTCACATTGAGAGCCCTTGCCTATCTAGTTCTGTCCTGTCCTGAGCAGCCTCTGCGAGTGACATCACCGTCAAGCGACACGAGCGTCGGGAGAGGAGGGGCCCCAGCAGCGGCAGGCATAACTGGACTAGAGTAAACACAGAACATTGTCGTGGTATTCTCTCTATTTTGCAATCATCTCTGTGCAGTATAAGATGACAATCTTTATCAAATTTGACGAGGTGCTGAGGGCTGAATAAAAAACATCCAGATTTGTTTGTGTGTTAATAGCTGTGAGGTTTAATGATCCACCAATGCACTTGTAGTTCGCATATATTTACATATAGTCAAGTCATTTTACAAATTACAACTACAGACTTTGGCTTTTAACATATATAAACCATAATTGGGGCTGATTACCAATTGTTCTCATGAAACAAGACAACCCACTATCTTAACCTCCTTAACGCAATCATAAATCGTTATTTTTGATTATATTAAAGTAAAACTGTTCTGTATCTATGGCCTATACAGATACGCCATCCTTTCAGAAAATAACCAAATACTCTGCGTTAGAGATTAGTTAACTAATCAAAGGAGAGATAATGTGTTTTTTTCGTCTACACGAACGTGAGATTATTCCTGTTATGTCTTCTGAGTGGACTTGGTGGAAAAAGTAAATTTTTCTGTTCCACAAAAAAAATCGGAATACTTTTTCCGTTAGTTATATAGTGATGAGTTATACATTATATTAGACGTATGGATATTATAGTGAAACAAATAAACAGACAATTATATAGTTTAATGTAATTTGTATGTATGTAAATACACAGCAGAGTATGTTTGTACATGCATACACGAACACAGCAGATTATATCTGTCTGTCTGTCTGTCTGTCTGTATGTATGCATGTATGTTCGTGTATGCATGTATCGTTTGATGAGAAAACACGTTGCGAGTGCGTCTGTGCCAGATCTTGCCACCGTTGCAATGTCTGGGATGGAATCCAATATGCTGTGTAAATGGAGCTCTCCTTTGACGCCTGCAGCCCTAGTCGGCGACGCCCCGCCCACCCCTGCTCCGGATTGGTCAGAGCACTACAGCTGGCTGTGACGGTGTGAGTTGCAGCAGGTTTTTACTTATTTTTACTTGATTGGTGCTTCAAATACATAATACCTGTGGCGCACTATCACTCTCTGCGATAGTGTTTGCTTTCGCACTCAGTTTACAATGTCGATCGTGGAAGGTGTGGGAAACTGCGGCCTCAATCAACTAAATAAATTCGAGAAACTGTCGTGGAGGCTGTCTATTCGTGATCCAGGTTTGTAAACAAAAGCAGATGGTCCACAAGTGCAGAGCTTCATATATGTCAAGCCATGCATCGACTTAACGGCGAATCGTCATGGTGTTAGCGTTATGTAGATCTATTTCTGAAATATTGGTTGTGCATATGATGCAGCATTGCATTTGGCAGCGTCCGCAATGCCAAGTTTGACTACCGCAGCAAAACGAGGAAAGCTAGCTATTGCTACGGAAGCCAATACATTTGATCTGATATTAGTTTTTTTAATGCAGTGCCTTTCTGCAGTTGATACCCTTTCCTCGACTGCAGTCAGAAAATCTCTTAACTATACATCCCTTGATGTGTTCGCTATTTGTCTAACTATTATACATTGGTTTGAAGGCTCTAAGAAGAGAGTGCGATGGCTTCAGGCTCGTCGGATCTTCTCTCCATCATGCCCCAACCTGCGGATCCCGAACCGTTTTCTGAGAGAAGGTGGGGTCAAATTTTCTGTCATTTGACCGAGATAGATCCCCCGACAACAGTGAGCTACACCTTGCCCAAACATACACTCACACACTAAGCCTATATGACAGTTGGGGCAACCTGTTAGAAAACACACAGCAGAGATGGACAATCATCTGCTGTGATGATAGCCATATGCGGTAGTATTTAAGTAGCATACCACTATTTGATACCTCAGTAGAATACATTTAACATAATATGTTAAATGTGTAATAAATGTTGCATTGATAATGCAACATTATCAACACTACATTTATACCCCCTTAACTTTAAACCTAAGCATTCCTACCCTTTGTGTGTTTAATTGGTTTGGATTGTTGGAAACAATCCAACAAAAAAATTTGCAACTATAATTTTCTTTCTATTTTATTTCCCCTTGTGTTTTTCACAATGGGCCTATTTCATTGTTTACAATGAATTCTACAGCAGTCCAGTAGCCTACTATATTAGACATCTAGCAGGTGATTATTATATATTATAAATTACAAAAAGGTCAAGTAAAGTGTGTATGTTAGAAAAATGGCTCAAATCACTCATTCCAAAGGCCACAACAAGCCTTCACGTTCACTGTAGGCCGTGAACAACAGCGCAAGGGTGTGGATTAGTTACATGTTCACGCTGAACATCTCTCCCCCTCCCCAGGACATTGTGCCCCCCCTGCCCGTAGCGGACACCGCTGTGTAGCCGACAACGCCAACCTGTATGTGTTCGGAGGCTACAACCCAGACTTTGATGACGCCGGGGGCTCTGAGAATGAGGACTACCCGCTGTTCAGGGAGCTGTGGAGGTTCCACTTCGCCACGGCCACCTGGCAGCAGCTCCGCACCGAGGGCTACATGCCCACTGAGCTGGCCTCAATGTCCGGTAGGCCCCAACCTCCTATCCCTCCATGCTAGGTAGAGACCCTCCATACCCAGTAGACTAGATCTACCCTCAAAAACCTTCCATACCCGGTAGACCAGATCTACCTTCCCTAACCCTCCATACCAGGTAGACTAGACCTACCTTTCCATACCAGGTAGACCAGGCCCACCCTACATGCGGTACGGTACAGTAGACAAGACCTACCCTTGCTAACGCTCCATACCAGGTAAAGACCAGGCCTACCACTCTAACCCTCCATGCCCGGTAGACCAGACCTAGCCTCCATACCAGGTATAGTCCAGGCCTACTATACTCTACCTTCCATACCAGGTAGAGTCCAGGGCCTACCCTGCATACCAAGTAGAGACTCAGGCCTTCTCCCCTAACCTTCCATACCAGGTAGAGACTCAGGCCTAACCCCCTAGAGACCAAATCATAAATCAGCATCCTCCAGGAATGGGAGGATCTATCTTCTCAAAGAACGCCCCTTAGCCATGACCTACACGTATGCAAATACCTGCAGTCCTGCCAGAGCTTAGCAACACGAACGTCAAGTAATCCCTTGACACATCGGTCGGGAACATTGTTTTGTTTAGTTTTTTTCGACAGCCAGACACGACAATAATGTGAATACAACAGACAAAATTAAAACTTTATTTTCAGTTGGTTGTGATACACCAAACCCTTTTGTCAGTGCATTAGAATGATTTGTGCAACATATTTTCCACATCCTTTCCTCATCCTTTTTCTAACCTATTTACGAAACGTCTGGGGATTCTGTTTTCCAGACGCTACACTGCCCCCTTGTGTACACATTAACGTGAAGAGAAAATATGACTGCAGGTAGCGCTGCAAACATCCGAGTCAAAAGAGGGGATCGAAGGACATCAATTCAGCCTAACCGTCCATACCAGGGAGAGACCTGTATTTAATAGCTGGTTAGATTTCCTGCATTTCCAAGCCCTTAGCCTGGTATTCTGAGGCTCTTTGCTTTCCTGTCTCCCAGCGGTCATGCACGGCAACAACCTGCTCGTGTTTGGCGGAACGGGGATACCATTCGGTGAAAACAACGGCAACGACGTCCATGTTTGTAACATCCATTACAAGCGATGGAACCTCCTGAACTGCAGGGGCCAGAAACCCAACCGGATTTACGGACAGGTGAGCCAAGGGTCTATTCTCCAATACAAGGTTCAGTTTCCCCTAAAAGATGCGTTCCAGCTGACTAGGTGTTTTCTATCTCATATTCTATATCTATTTAGTCACTCCTTCTTACTCTGCCTCCACCACCAGGCTATGGTCATTATAAATGGCTACCTGTATGTGTTTGGAGGAACAACGGGTTATTTCTACAGCACAGACCTGCACCGGCTGGACCTGTCCACACGCATCTGGGTCCACCTCAAACCCAAGAATGCTCCCACAGATCTCCCTGAGGAAAGGTGAGTCGTCCCTGTCCAGAACCATGGGTTCTTCTACTGCCGGAACTTTTGAACAATGTTTGATTAACCCCCACCACTCAGGTACAGACATGAGCTCGCTCACGACACACAGAGGATCTTTATTCTAGGAGGCGGGACTTCCTGGACGTCATATCCTCTAGACAAGGTATTCAAGAGCATGCCCACATAACAACAGCAACAACAAAAACAACGATGAGCACAATAAACAAAAAAATGTCCTGCACTCATTTTAATGCCACTTGACATCTTTGTCAGATTCATGCGTACAACCTTGAGACAAACTGCTGGGAGAGAATAGTCACGAAACCTCATGAAAAGATAGGTGAGTGGTCTAAGATTGTGTGTTTGTGTGTAAAGTTTAGTTTGCAGGTGATTTTAAGCCCCTATTTGATTCCCATCCTGTTTTTCTTTACCTCTGAACAAAAGGATATCCTGCTGCTCGCCGCTGTCACAGCTGTGTGCAGGTCAAAGATGGTAGGACCAATTGAAGCACCTGTCTGTTCTCTAACTACTCCTTCTACTACTAGTTTACACACTGAGGATTCACCTGCTCATCCCCCATAATGCTAATACCTTCACTTCTGGGGATTCGCACACTACTTTTCCTTCACAAACCCGTCATTAGCCTATTAGGTACCAGCCCCTCACACTCTGTTTCCCCACAGAGGTGTTTATATGTGGAGGGTACAACGGGGAGCAAATTCTGTCAGACCTGTGGAAGATCAGCCTGCAGACGTACCAGTGGAGTAGACTGCCGGCCCTCATGCCAGAGCCTGCTTACTTCCACTGTGCTGCAATCACACCGGTTAGTGCACTGTATTCAATGCCATTGTTCAAAAAAACAAAAAACCTGTGACCTTTAATCACACCACATTGTGGACACTCTTTTATCCAAAGAGAATACATGATTTTATTTTTATTTTTATTAATATGTAGCCTATATTTAATTATGAGCATGATGGGCATCATGCTCCAGAACAGATCAGCTCCGGAGTCAAAACAACTGAGCCATGGCTCCCCTCTGTAACACCTCCCTGGACGCCTCTTTCCCCTCCGTCCCCCAGGCCGGGTGCATGTACGTGCACGGCGGGGTTGTCAACCTGTCGGAGAACCGGAGAACGGGCTCCCTGTACAAGGTGTGGCTGGTGGTGCCCAGCCTCCTGGAGCTCACCTGGGAGAGGCTTCTGAAGGCCTACCCTCGCCTGCCCCAGCTCTCCACCCTCCAGCTGCACAGCCTGGGACTCACGCACTCCCTCATCCAGCGCCTCAAGTAGCCCTGCAGAGCCGAAGGCCTCGAAATAACATTGCTCTGGATGGGTGGCTGTTGTGTAGTGATGACCGGAAACTGAGACTGAGACTTTTTTTTTTAAGTTGTCTGATCTGTTTTTTTGTTTTTTTTAAACCTTGTTATTTTGTGTGCACGGATTGAAATGTGGTCCTTTTATTGAGTGTACATCTCTGATGGGAATATGTATGTATGACATCATTGTGATTTTCATGACTCCATGACTCCCTGCTCTCACAAAATTTTCGATTCTTGTTCCTGTTCTTAGCTTTCGCCATTCTTAGTTTATTTATTTTTATAAAATTCATACAACTTGAAAAGTTAACCAGCTTTTTGATCAAGGCTTTTGATGGTACTGGAAGTGGAAACTTTGGCCTGATGACTGAATTGGGTGAGGTCTAACTCTGTTTTTAATCATAGAAGTCCTCGGTTTTATCTTTTTATTTGAATACCAATTTCAGACAGCTGTTTATGACCACATTATGATTCACATTTGCTGTCAGCTGCTGCGATACCCAACACGTCCCAACTCTTCTCACAGTAAAACAAAATGGTTGCAGATAGAGTTCTGTTTTGTAGTTGGAAAGCCAACTACTTAGTGGAAACCAGATAGTGTTCTGTTTCTAATTTCTTTAAACCGGTCAGAGGAAATTGTGTGAGATTGCTTTTGTTGTTAATGTATTTTCTCAGCCAGCACCTTGCATGTGCCCCCCACCCCCCTCAAAGATGACACTAGACCACGGGCTATGAAATAACGTATGTAAAATATAATTTCCTGCTATTCTTTCTTTTTTGTCAATAGAAAGCAGGTTTACATATTACCGGGACCAGGGGAACCACAGGCTGCTCTGTTACATGACATCACTGTGAATTTCCAGTATGCATATGTTGTAGTTCTTCATGTCTAACTAGGATCTTGTGTCGCCTAACATGGCTCAACACCATCACTTTAAATTTTTTCTCGTGCCTTAAAAGAGAAACTTTCAAATGGGTCCCTAAAATGGCTTTCCCACGTGTTTTAAATGGATCATTATTGCTACTTGTTTTCCTAATGTGATCCACCTACTGCTCTGCATTCCTGAGCCATTTTATGTTTGCTTATTTCTTTCAAAATGAAGCAACCTTTTTATTTTATTGTGAAGCCTTTCTCACGGTTTGAACAAATGTTCATTTCGTTGTTTTTTTTCAAATAACATTTGTATCATTTTCATTCACTTTCATTTCTAGTTCAAGTTTTTTCATTATTGGGACTTTGTCTATATGCTGTACATACATACATTTTTCTACTTGGTTTACATTAATTCATAGTGAGTCATGGGTTATCACCGAATGTCAACATCTGAAAGTGGGAGAATGATGAGAAACATGCAATTGCCCATTAACATTATTTATTGATGAAATGGAGGACTTTTTTTACATCAACACCCGGAGTAATCAAAATGTATGCCAATTTCTGAATCATTACTTAGAAATACTTGACATTAACAATATTTGTATTATTTTTTTAATTGTCAACACTCACCATAAGGTCATTTGGACTTCAAATATTATATTGGCAACATTTTCACTCTGATTGATGTGATGGGATTTGGCATTCAGTCTCATTCTCCAATCCCATTTCCACTCTGCAGTTACATGGTCAGTCTTACTGTGTTTATGGCCTTACAAACCCTAAGCATGCAAAATGCCTGTGGCTGGCATTTCAAGTGAATACTTTGCCTTTCCTAGAAGACCAAAACATTTATCTGACCTATTCATTTGATATGGACTTATTGAAACTATTCTGCATGTCTAAACTGTGCATGTTGGAGGGTAAAGACTGACATGAGAAACAACGAATGTCTGTTATAATTAACACATTTTTCTAAAGTGTTTCCAATTAAAATATTGCAGCAGTTATTTTCCAACGTTTGAATTCATGTAATTGTTTCTGTGGTAAGAGATTTAGATAACACTGCTTGGTTCTTTTCATTTATAGTATTTAAAATACCCATTGTGTGCATGTGTGTTGGGTGTATGGAGATAGGGTATATTCTTTTCCTGTTTTGTCTTTAAGCAGGAGCTGTTGTTCAAAGCGACAGTGGATACATGACATAAGCTGCAGGTAGGGCTTCTTGCTTTTGGATGCCTACAGGTTAGAGCCCAGAGCCTTTTGCCGGGAGTCAAACAACATAACCACTACCCTGCCTGTCCTGATATAAAAACCTTTAACAGCCTGTTGAGTAGGCCCAGTTTAATATGTACAGTATGTCATTGGATACCTACAGGTGCATCTCAATAAATTAGAATATTGTGGAAAAGTTAATTAATTTAAATAATTCAATGCAAGGCAAGGCAAGGCAAGGCAACTTTATTTATATAGCACTATTCATACACAAGGCAGACTCAAAGTGCTTCACATATAAACATTGTCATACAATAAAATAAAATAATAGATAAGTAAAAAGTAAAATAGATAGAAAGTAAAGGCAAAGTTAAAAAAAACAACATTTTAGAAAGGCAGAGTTAATAAAAATGCATTTTAGAAAGGCAAAGTTACTAATAAAATAAAAATAAAAATAGAAACATTGTAGATTTAAGATTTAGCAGAAAGCTAAAGCAAACATAAAAGTCTTCAGTCTTGTTTTAAAAGCTGTCAGAGTTGGGGCAAGTCTTAAATCCTCAGGGAGTTTATTCCAGCTATTTGTTGCATAGTAACTAAATCCTGCTTCCCCATGTTTCGTGTTGACTCTGGGGATAATTAACAGATTGGTCTCAGAGGATCTTAGTGGTCTAGAAGACTTATGTAGTGGAAGCATATCAGTTAAATATTTTGGCCCTAAACCATGTAGGGATTTGTAGGTTAGCAACATGATTTTAAAATCAATTCTCTGACATACAGGGAGCCAATGTAATGATTTGAGAATTGGTGTAATATGTTCACATTTTTTGGTCTTTGTTAGAACTCTAGCAGCAGCATTCTGAACAAGCTGTAGTTGCCTTAGAGTTTTTTTTGGGAGACCTGTAAGGAGACCATTGCAGTAATCAAGCTTGCTAGTGTTAAAGGCATGTACAAGTGTTTGTAAGTCTTCGGTAGACAATGCAATTTATTATATAAAATCATTAAACCCACAGTTAAATATTCCAAGCCTTTATTTGTTTTAATCTTGATTATTATGGCTTACAGCTCAAACAAACTGCATGAAAAAATGCAGTATTTTCAATAAGGAAATGTCTGCCTTCTGAAAAGTATGTTCTTGTATCTGCACTCAGTACTTAGTTGGGGCTCCTTTTGCATGTACAGCAAGCATGAGACCAGAGTTATCCTGGACATAAACGTGAGATACATGACAATATCTCCATTGAATTGTAGGGCTGATTTATATTGTAAACAAATATAAAAGAAGAAACGTAACAATAGATAAAAGGGATCTAGAACCATATGTAATACCAGTATACGAAGTTCCAATGTCACATTGATTGATCACGGTTGAGGTATGCATATGTGATGGGTTAGGTTTTTGATGTGTAAGATTCACATGAACGTCCTTATCTCAGCCAGGCCCACATGCTGCAAACATTTATGTGCACGAAAAACGTTTTGGTCAATGTTTTTTTCTGAACTTGAGGGAAAAAAAGACATCTCTTGCTGGATGATGTGGGCCAGTGGACACAGAGACAAACAACGGTTCTCACACATTACATTGGTTCAATAAGTTCACGTGGTAAAAATAAGGATGTTCAAGATTAGTCGGCCAGTCTTTGCTGCACTTGCTAGTTTTCAAGGCAGGAAAAGCATTTTTGCCGCTATATAAATCGCGGAACCTGCGATAGGAACCTAGGCTATATCGCGGGTCTTCGTCGGGCCAAAATAACCAGGGAAATTTGTTCACATACACAGATACAAAAAGTCACTCCTGTCTAACATACCTCAGTTATTTTGTTGGTGTTTATTGGAGGTGATGAGATATGGACGGACAGCTTGATGTCATCTTCTCTGTCCCGGAGTGGAACTGAGGCTTGAGGCTCCTGTTACTTCTAGCCCCACTTCTTCTGTTGCATTTAAAGCAATATAAAGTGAATTAACTATAGGCTATAGGCTATATTCATAATTCATAATATTCCAAATGTATTTGTTTTAAAATTAATTATTCATGAATTCGGGTGTCACAGCAAATAAAATAAAGCACACAACCAGATCTCTTCATAGGCTACTCGATAGAGTCACTGCTACTACAGGGAAACATACACAGATACCAATTATTCTGGAGGCCTACTCTTCTGTATATTTCTCATATAATTTTTTTTTACTATTTTGGAACTACACTACAGTAGGCCTACATTCGACAATCTGAGTAATGGGCTAATTACGTTATTGCACGAATGGCGCCCACTAGCGGCAACACTACGCAAGTGACATGTAATTCCTCAGGTGCTGCAGGTTACGTATGTCTTCAGTGATCAGGATTTGGTCGGTGCTATCGGTACCTAGCTTACGCCGATTACAAAGCCAGCAACACTTACCTGCTTTATATTCCGAAGCGCAAGGTACTCTCAGTATATCACTAACTGCGTCCACCGTGCTCTTTGATCATGCAATGACTGAATGGGGTCAGCCCAGATCTCCCTTAGGAATGGGCTACAATAATCAAATAATGTCATGGAAGAAATTATTGACTATGTAAGTAGTATGATTACAGTGTCAAATGTTGATTCGTTATTATGGTTAATAAGGGTTAGATGATATATATGATATCATATTATATATTCATTAGTATTAACAATTATTAGTGTTTTTAAACATAACATGGTCTAAAATAAAATTGAGATCAAATAGAACACACATCCCGGTAACAGGAAATTCATTAATTAAAAACACGAAAGCAAAATGCATTTAATATACAGAAGAAAACAGAGAAAACACACACACACACACACACACACACACACACACACACACACACACACACACACACACACACACACAAAGATTCAGTATCTCAGAAAACTGTAATATTGTAAAAAAGTAAAATATTGTATTGTTGACTCAAGGTGGCACTCTAATCAGCTAATTAACTCAAAACACCTGCAATGGTTTCCTGAGGTTTCCCGCCTCACAATCATGGGGACGACTGCTGACTTGACAGTTGTGCAGTCATTGACACCCTCCACAAGGAGGTTAAGCCTCAAAAGGTCATTGCTGGCTGTTCACAGAGTGGCGTATCCAAGCATATTCATAGAAGGGTGAGTGGAAGGAAATAGTGTGGTAGGAAAAGGTGAACAAGCACCAGGGATAAAGGATGGTCACGCAAAGGCCAATCAAACATTTGGGGAGCTTCAGAAGGAGTGAACAGACTGAGGGAGGACAGACAGAGGGCATCAAGAGCCACCACGCACAGACAGATCCAGGACATGGGCTACAACTGTTGCACTCATGTCAAGCCACTCCTGAACCAGAGACAACGTTAGAAGTGTCTGTTGCTTTATTTTGCAGGTGGGGAGACGCAGAAGTAGTACAAGATACACGTGTAGTTTTGTTTTGATGACCTGACAGTGAGTTACGCAAACGCGCTGTAGTGGCACAAGTGACGTTACGCATCGCTGATTATGGGCGCACATGCGTACTTGCGTACCAGTTATGCGCACCCCTGGTTATTATACAGTCTATGGTTGGTTGATTGGTTGGTCGGTCAGCCGTCGTTTCTCCCCCCCCCCCCCCCTTTGGATCTACACGATTCACGTAAATGATCTATTTTGAGTTGAAAACGGCGAAAGGTGACTAGTTTGCAGGTATGATATATATATATATACACATTTTTTAAAAAAAAGATTACATTAAAAAAAATATAGAATTAAAAAAAAAAAAATATATATATATAACCCCCCCCCACCCCCAATGTTTTCTCAATGGATCTCCACGAATCACACAAGTGGCCAATTTTGTTAAAAATCTGCGAATTTCGCCGAAAGGTGACTAGTTTGCATGCCTGTTTAGGCATATTTTCCTTTCTGCTTATTACCGTGTGAAAAAATGTGGTGCAGAGATTCTGTTTGAGAGTATGAGGTTCTTTGTTTACATCTGAGCCATATTTCCAAGGGCCCATAAAAAGACCCTCACAAAACATGGACGAACACTAGTTGATAAGAAAAAAACAACAAAAAACTCGACAAACTATTTCCTTTATTAGAAAGAAATCCTTTGATGGACAAGCCCGCAAACAAATCTAAAGGTAGGATGTTACATGCCATATATATTTACATTTCTATACAGAAAGGTGCAACATCACAATGGGTAAGCTGATCAAATTTTTCATTGATATAACATTCTCTACTAAATGGCATCGTTACCTTTTCATCCACTCACTCCCTTGCACTGGCTTGCTTCAAACACGCAGTCTGAAATGAAATGCAATGCAACAGTACGCAACGTGACGTAAAGTTCCTCCAAAAATAGTTTTCAAAGGCACTTTCACAAGTACATAGTACGGATGTGCATAAGACACCACAGAGTAACGAACAGCATACATACAGGGCATGGCTGACTGTTACGAGGATGTTAATAGTGTTAATACAGCGCAATGCAGCTTTGCGACTGGCTTCGGAGATGGCACACCGACTCCATGTTTCTTTTAGTCTAAGATTCTCTTTTATAAGTTCAATATGTTTTTAACAAGATAAAATAAAAAAAACAAGATAATGAAATGTTAGTAATCCAAAATTAAAAATCATATTGTGTCCGAAATACAGCAATTCTCAAGTCAAAAGACACTGTAAACCTGTTAGGAGAATACTACAAATATAAAAACTAATCCTTTGTAAGCATTAATAGGCTATATGGCCAACAAGCAAAACCATAGTTTTATTTTGACGCTACAGGAGGTACATCGAAGATGACACCCATGGGTGCCACAGTCACACATGTTGAGCACTGGTACATACTGTGGTAATGGCTCTATTGAAGCGCGCGCACACACACACACACACACACACACACACACACACACACACACACACACACACACACACACACACACACACACACACACACACACACACACACACACACACACACACACACACACACACACACACACACACACGGCCTATCACACTAACAGTCATTAGGTCCATGGCTACTGGCAATGCTTCAACAGAGCGCTGCCTTGAGTCTCTACAGAAAGGGGCAGTCGTACACAGGGAGCTGTTCAGTCGACCTACACACCGACTTGCGCATGGTACACTTTGGGTAGATAAAGCTAAGCGATACACAAACGACCGGCACCCCTACTTTGTTACATGTACTGCATTGCAAACATGGAAGAGATTAGTCATCGTAAGTTATATGTACAGATCACTTTGCACACAATGCACTCTATATAGCATCCAAAGTTGACATTTTGTACAGGAATAATCAAAAGAAAAGCTTCTTTCCAGAGGGTTTGCGTTGTTTATCCTTCTCGTTAGTGGTTGTGTCCAACAGTCCTCCAGGCTAGATTGAAACATGTGAGAAATCAACACAGGTTGGTTTTTTTGGACAGTTCTGAGATGGAAGTATATTTACAGCAGATTCACAGCTCTCTGCAAGACATCTTCATTCACACCAGTTGCAAACACATACTGGTTCTTGTATTGTTCTTTTTTTTGTCACATCAGAACTCAAAACGTTTCAATCAAACCATGTTTGTCCCAGTCATTTAAGCACCTTTGTAATGGAAACTAAATCATTGTAAAATCAAATGTTAAATCCAAAAGTCAGTACACCCCTTAAAAAGCCTTTATTTACTTCTGGTTAAATTAACTATGAACTAAATCAACAGAAAAGTGAAAGGTCTCAAAAACATCTTCTCGATGGCTTCTTGTGTGTGGAAAGCTGGGCTACATCAGTGTTTTCTGATCGTTCTAAACAACCAGTCTAAAATATGTGTATAACCTTGAGGGAAGCATTTGTGATTTGTTGTTGTCGTTTGGAATAAATGTCAATAAAGATTACATAATATCAAGGTTAGGCATCATATCATAGTAGTTAACTGTACAACCCATACATGTATTTTGTTTGTGTCCCCCCCTATCTTCGCTGTGTTTTCTATTCTTGCTATGCAGACCTTAGACTCAGAACAACCTGGTGAAGATTCAGTTTTCTCTGCAGCTATGAATGCTCCCCATAAATTGGTGGTCTTCTAAACGGTCCAGGCAACATACGACACACCTTCTCTGACCTAGTTCCAACGACTACTTATTCTCTTGTTGTCGTGGTCTCTTGTTCTCTAAAGATCAAAGTCCTCTCAATTTTGGTGCGGCAGCACATAAAGGGTTCACATGGTGCAGGACTTATCCAGGGGGTCCTGGGGGGAAGACGGATCCGGGGGTTGGGGCCCGGCGCCCTGGTCCCGGGCCTTGGGCAGGACCATGGGCTTGGGCCGCAGGGCGGGGGGCTTGAGCTGCACGCCCATGCGGGGCGCCACCGCCGGCTTGAAGGTGCTGACGGCGTCGCCGGAGGAGGAGCTGGCGCTGCGGCGCATGTTGGCGTCAGCGTTGGCGGCCGAGCGCAGCATGACGTTGTGGATGGGGCTGAGCGACTCGCTGGAGCTGCCGGGGGTGCTGCCACCGCCGCCGCCACTGCCGGGGCTCTGCCTCTGCATCTCCAGGGTGTCCAGCACCACGTCGGGGGCGTGCTTGGCCGTGCTCTGCCTCTCCAGCTCCCGCAGCTCGTTCAGAGCGGTGTTCATAGTCTCCTCAATGTCCTGCACAGGGGGAGGGGGGGGGGCAGAGGACGATGGTGAGACACACACACACACAAACGCACACGCACACACATAAGGTACACATAGAGACGCACACACAGAAAGGAGAGAGAAATATTGAAAGTGGAACAGGTGAATGTAGAGAAACGAGGAGACGGGCGGCAGGAGAAGATGAGGAAACGGAGGAGCAGAAAAGTAAGCCAGAGGGAAAAAATGTATATTTAGCATGCAGAAAGTTAGTGTTTTATTTCTGCTTGGATTCAGGTGCATGCGATTTATTCATGGCAAACAAGAGCGACAGAACCGACGCACAGACAAGAACAGTGCGCACGAACAAGGCTAAACATGTGCTCCGTGAGCTCAGCTGTATAAACACACTGCTCTCTGTGCGTCGGTGACTGCAGTTAAACCAGGTCACGCTCCCCTCACCCCTGGGCTATCTGTAGGGGTCCGGCTTAACCAGACCGCGTTCGCCGTCGGACGCAGAGCAACCCTTCTATCTGATTTGAATGCAAACCATCCCTCCGGGCGCACGCTACATGCCGCCGAGCTCAGACGTTCAACTCCCAAGTCCTGTTTCGTACTGAGGTCTACAGGGGGGTGAGGGTGGGGGATTGGGGGGGTGGGAGTAAGCAGAAGACGGGGGGGGAGGGGGGGGACTGACTGACTAGGCGTTAACGGGGCGGGGCGGGGCTGGCGTGGCCATCGGTGTGGGGGCGGGGGGCCTGGCTGTGGCACCACTCGTCCTGGCGCTGACCTGTGCGATGGTCTCCGGGTCCAGGGACTTGCCGCCGCCGCCGCGGTGGGGGTCCCCGAAGCTGGTGTACTGGCCCGAGGAGGTGGAGCGCCGGATGGGCGGGCTCTCCATCTTCTTCAGGGACTCGTGGCGGTTGATGTTGGTGAGGCTGCCGTGGTTGGCGCGGCGCCGGCGCTCGGGGCTGTCCACCGCCAGGTGGTTGCGGCCGCGCAGCATGTCCCGCGGGTTGAAGTGGCCCAGGACGGGCGAGCCCATCTCCGGGGTGCCGCCGTGGCCGCCGTGGCCGCCGTGGCCCCCGTGGGAAGGGTGGACCATGCAGTGGATGTCGTTGGGGCGGGCGGGGGGCCGGCGGGATGGGGGGTCCGATCGCTTCCTGTGCCTGCTAGGGGGAACAGAAAGACGGGGCCTGCTCAGTCTCCGCGGCCCGAGGCTTCTCAACGGCACGGCAGCGCGCGGCGGAGCAGCCGCTAGGTGGACTGGAGGGTGGGGGGGGGGGGGGGGGGGGGGGGGGAGAGTCAGGCTCTTGGACTGACCCTGGATGTCCAAGAGTTTCAAGATATCATTAAGAGCGTTATACCTGTCTGACACCAGTCACCAGTCACAGACGGGCCTGGTAGGATGGTAGTACACTGACACAAAGTGTTCCCTGCTTTGGCGCATGCAGACAGACAGACACACAGCACGCATGTACACATCCACTCAAACAGCCACAAACACACACGTCATGTGCCGTGTCCTTTCCCCCATGAATAAAACCGATGGAGCAGCCCTTCATCACCATTACTTCTCTCATTAGCCTTGCAGATTCCTGATTGCTAGCTACCCTACTAGCCTGGCTAACTGCACAGTCATCGCCTATGGTAAGATGGCAGCGCAGAGAGCTGCCATCTTACCAACAGTCTGGCAGAGATGAACACATACATGACTTCATCAGCTAAATCACTAATTATTAAGACGAGGATTATTATCAAGAAACATGAATAAAAAAAAAAAATCATGAAATACATCTCTTCGGTTGTGTTTCAGAATCGATTTAACGAATGAATCCCAATCAGGAACGTGACCCATTTCATTATAACTTCTATAAACTGCGGGATATTACATTTTTAGCTGGGGCGTCTACCTTATGCTTCTCAGCTACTTAGCATCTTCATTAGCTGAGCCCCTACTGCTTCAAATTAACAACATGGTGAGTTTGTCAAGAACATGAAACGGAGTCCTGGAGGGAGAGGAAACCCGCCGAGGGTTGGTTCCATTGTTTATCCAGTAAGACTGGCCTGATGCCAGCTTGCAAAACAACACACCTATCCAGCTTATTTACATACACAATTTTGCTCAGCATACTTCCCGTGTTTCACAATTGCATTTTGGCTGAACATAATGTGTCTGACAACAATGTACAAATATTGCAAGGAAACAACACAAGCAAGATGAACAATGCAGTCCGATAGTAAAATGTATTTATTTTTCCCCCGACTGCAAACCCAACCTAGAAAAGTAAACAGGTGTAGTGACCGGTGGTGGCCTGCAGGGGGAGTAGTCTGCATTTAAAACAAACGTCCCCCTTTGGGACTAAGCTCAGCGAAAACAACACAACCTCCTAGCTTTGCACGCAGCAACTTGGGAGCCATCGCCCCTTTTGACAGCTCATTTGTTTGTCTGCTGCCTGGGCTAATCATTATGTGTACGATTTGACATTCCATGAGTTCTTTCTCAAAACACAAGTTAACTCTTCATAATTTGTGATATTGCTCAAGTTCATGGGCTTCCACTCTTTTCTGGTGTGATAATGATCCATAAACAATGATGTTGATTAATGAGGTGATACTATTGTAGAGCTCTCTTTTGTCGCTAAGCAAAGTTTGTTGTGTGTATGCGTTTATTCAATTAGGGAGATTAGATACAAGCTGGCATACGTGTGTTCTGGTGAGTGTGTCTTTGTTGAAGATGAACGGGATGGGGAATATTGAAATAAAAGCTTTGATATCAAAGATTCAGCAGCTGAGGGACATCTCTGACAGCAGCGAGCGAGAGAGAGAGAGAGAGAGAGAGCAAGAGAGAGATGGAGAGAGACTGATAAATAGACTGAGGGAGAGAGAAGAGAGACACTTGGGAGAGAAGGAAGGCTAAAGCCAAGATTAAAGCATATTTTATTCAAGCCGCAAGTTGCAAAGAGTGTGATTGGTATTGTGTCAAGCTGTGTCCAGCGGCGCCAATAGTCCTCATCGACACGGCGTTTCACTTTACACCACTTCAATAACAGCGTTGTGTAAGAGCGACGGCGGCAGACGCTTCAAGGTCGCTCGCTCCGGTACAAGAAATGAGAGTGCAGCACTGAATAGCGGCTGGGGAGACGTAATACTGGCACCCCACCAGCAGACCACAGAGTCCCTGCCAGAGATGGGTGCCTCACTTTGTGCGTGTGTGTGCGCGTGTGCGTGTGTGTGCGCGTGTGCGTGTGTGCGTGTGTGTGTGTGTGTGTGTGTGTGTGTGTATTTATATGTATTTTCATATGTAGATCACCGACTACCAGGATGTAATCCCCACTGAGCACAGGGCACCGCACGCGGCTGTGTTGACAACCATTTGCAGTGGGATGGAGGACCCCTGTGCGTTGTCCCGTTCCCCCCACCAACACAGGGCTGGGGAAGGGACAATGCCTCCTCTGGCTGGAGTTTAGCTACTGCCTTCACTACGCTAACGAGGACCCAGTTCAGGACACCACCGCAGCCCATTAGGTCAAGTTAGTCCATGATTGATCACTCATGTACTGAAGACTGGGGGTAGACAGGGCAGGCCACAGGAAGGCGTCCCAGATCCCTTGCCTTAAGACAAAAGCCCTGGCTTGCACGGGGCTAGTTAAACAGAGACATCCTGGACAAAAAACACATGTTCTTCTGTACACAGGCCCTCGCTTGTATAACAGTGGGGTGGTGTTTTTTCACCGGTGGCCAATGTTTGCCGTGCAGTCAGTTGGGAAAGCACAGTGATCCATGACTCCTGACGTTGTGGCGTGATGGCCTAGGGTCCCTTCCGCAAGTAGAGGCTGACCTTGTTCGGGGTGGGGGGGGGGGGGGGGGTTACGCATGATAGGCATGCAACAGAATCGGACAAAAGCTATTGTACGACAGTACAATCAGACCCCATCAGACCCCATCAGAACGTATGGAGGCGCTGTGTGAGCGACGGCCGTCTCCCTGCGTTTTGAGGGCATGGCGGTCAGACGCTACCTGCTGATGTAGGCCTCCGAGATGCGGCTGTCAGTCGGGGAGCCCGGGTCCTTGGCCGAGCACTTGTCCTCCGCACCGTGGCCGCTGCTGGTCTCGCTGTCCGCCTTCTGACTCAGGGTGTCCGAGAAGCTGTCGTCGCTGGGGCACAAAAACACGAGACGATACGCATGAGAGAGAGGGACAGACAGAGAGAAAGAGAGAGAAACAGAGAGAGACAGAGACAGAGAGAAAGAGAGAGAGACAGAGAGACACACAGACAGAGACAGAACAGAGACAGCGAGAGCCAGAGAGAGAGCGAGACAGACACGGAGACGGAGAGAGAGAGAGAGAGACATAGACAGCGAGAGAGACAGAGACAGATACAGAGAGACAGAGACGGAGACGGAGAGAGAGAGACATAGACAGAGACAGAGAGACAGCGAGAGACAGAGACAGAGAGAGAGAGTGGGAGTGTGGCCCAAAAACAAAACATCCGCCTCAGTCACTCTTTGGGTCCCTTTCCTCAAACAACCACATCCGACACCAGAGCGTTGTGTGAGCTCTCCTCTCTCGTGGAGGTGGCTGATTCACGTCATGAATCGAAAGGTAAGGATTTGAAAAGGTTTGGTTGCTGAACCGACACTGAAGCACAAATAATAACCGTCTAGCTACAGACCACCGGCTGTAAGGATCCGTGTGAGCGAGCTGCGGTGATTCCATGGAGATCGCCGTCAGGTGGCGGCAGCTGGTGACTCTAAGCCATGTTGGCATTAGCGTCAAATAAACATGTATGCTAATACACTCTATACAGCAACGAAAAAAAGTATTGCTAATTTGAGCTGCAGTACGGAGGGACTGAGCGCGGGCAATGGCAGACATGGAGGTGCTGTTCTTGGTATCCTAAAAAGAAAAAAACGTATGGGGAGTAGTGCACACGTCGACACACGCGGCGTCACACTCCTCAGGCGTCCTTCCTGAAGGAGGACATCCTGTCTGAGGGCCGGAGCCGAAAGTGCTTCCTGCGACGCTGCCTGTTTGAATCTCTGTATGTTGAGCGGGGTGGGGCGCGGCCCGACACAACGTGGGCCGTCTTTGCACCGCCCACCCTGGTCAGCCCCGGGGGGGGGCAAACTGGGGCCGTCCCACCCTGGGGGACGCCTTGAGGGCCATGAATTGTTCCTTCTTCTCTCGGTTTGGCTTAGAGCACAAACCCATCCGGGTGAATTATTGATAGGAACACGGACGGGACAGCTGCACACAAGGAGGAGGAGGAGGTTGAGGGAGGAAGGAAAGGAAGGAAAGGAAGGAGGGGAAGGGGTGGGATTCGAAAATGCTCGATTTCCCTGGCCGGCCACAGAGAGCTGGAAGAGATAGGATCTCTGGCTCTGAGGACACCGCTTAATTAAGCCCCCTGATGGAAACGTGCAGGGTTGTCATGGCGACACTGCACTGCAGGGGTTGTCTAGGGCCAAGAGGAGTCATGGGGGTTGGCGGGCCCCAGGGACGCACAATGCTCCCTAACCCCAGCCGGCCCTCCAGAGAAACACGCTCATTAACCTTCAGGGACTCTCTGAGGGAGTAGACTGCTCCTTGTTTCATTTGAGTTGAAACTACTAATGTCAATTCAAGTCCATTGCATTCGTGTACATCCCCTAATCACTCTCAAAGGGCTTCACAGGCTGTATTTGATGACACCCCCTGACCCTAGCCCCCCAAAGCACAAAGGAAAAACAGCCTTTTCTCCCATAGCTATAAATAATTACATCAATAAATACTTGCATCCTACTGAAAGGTTGCATCCACAGCGGGTTCACCCTCCCCCTTGATTCCACCATCTCACTCGCATCCACCTGAAGGAAATGGGGAGGTACTCACATGTCCTGCACCACGATGTACTGGTGCGGCACCAGGCCGTCGATGCCGTTGTGCCGGCCCTCCCACCAGTCCTCGGAGGCCCGCTGGTACAGCAGCAGAGACGCGCCCTTCTTGAAGGACAGCTCGCGGGCCGAGCGCCCCACGTAGTCGAACTTGGCGATGGCTTCGATGGGCTCGCCCTCTGCGGACGGGAAGCGGGGGGGGGGTGGGGGGGGGGGTTAGAGAACTCGACGAACGCAGACCCGGGAGAGCAGGAGCGCGGCGCCTGATTGGTTCGTCAGGCTGCAGGCTAGCCAAGCGCTGATCACGTGCATGTCACCCATTGTTCAAACTGATTTTGAGTATTTTACTTTTACCCGACTTCCTTAACTTACATACACATCATACCTTTATTTTGTCATATGTACATTATGAACATGAAGAGATGCCGTGAATTGAATCATTTCTGCTGACAATAATGCTATCACTGGCCGGTTAAGACCTTGAGCTTTAACGAGGGTTTTTTGCTTTGGTAAAGACGGGCGCGTGTATGTCTATGTGCATCACAGAGTTGTTTGAGAAGTAGTCAATAGCAACCTCAAATCAAAACAGCAGGTCAGAGCCACAACAGGCCCTGTGGGGATTCTGTCCAGAGTATTTATAGAGCCTGTTCAGAGTGCATCTATACGAGTCAGGGGCTTGGAACGCAATCGCCAGGATTCCCTGCAGGGATTGACTCAATATTTGCACAACTGTACATCACGTCAGTTGTATGGACTTTGTCCCAGAGGGAGACGACTAGTCAAAGATACAATATTTATCAAATATTAACAAAATATAACAATCTTCAAATTAACACTTTTAATCTTTGTTGTGAATTTTTGATTGTTGTCTCGTTGTATTGATTGACTCATCAGTTTCCAAAACACACTAAGTCTCAAATTGGTTTCAGACTCAAAACAACAGGGCACTTGTTGTTTTCATATTAGCTTTGCAAAACAACCCTCCCTTACGAAAAGGTACCAGCAAAAATCTCTGAATCAATATGCATGTACAAGTGCAACACAGCTATAAATAGCCTCCCCTGATCCTCAGTCTCCCCATACCTCTTTCTTCCTCGCAACACACCCCTCCCCAGCCCTGTTACATGCGCACACACACACACACACACACACACACACACTCTAAAGATCCTATCAGGTCAAAGGCAGAATCCCCCTGTGACAGACACAGCTTCTCCCTAGCCCCAGTCCTCCATCTGTAACAGAAGAAGAGACGGTAAAAACAAGCTGATCCCAGGGGACAGGGGGAGAGACGGCGACGGGATCCTGAGCTGGAGAGACACACCCAGCCTGTCGCTTCTCTTCCCTCCTGCCTCATCTCTCCCAACAATGTCACCCACCCCTCCAGCCCCACCCCTTCCACCCCACCCCACCCCTGCTCTAGTGCGGCCCGCACCGGTGGGGGTTAGACGACGTCGACGTGGTATGGATGGTGATGTGATGAGATTGGGTGTGACACAGGAAATTTACAGCCCCCCATTTAATTAGATGGGGGCGGTTAATAAAAAATGACGGCGCAATCGATGCCGGATAATACCGTCTCCGTTCGGGTCTCGGTTTTTTTTTCTGCTTTAGAGTCGTTTCCGTTTATCCGTCCATCCGTCTCTTTTATTGCAGACGTATGCTGACCCGTCACGCTTGTACAGTTAAGGGCATTACAAAACATTACACCGCTGGCAAGCTTGTAAACAATCCACCCAGAGATGGACAGAAGTTAAAGATGGGCAGTGATGTTAAAGCAGGGACCACTCCATTAGGAAACGCCGTACTCAAGCCCTACCCTGAAGTGATCTGGCCATTTGTCCGCATTCACGCATACATATAGCTCAGGGCCAATCAATCAGCCTCATTTTGGAGGAAGTAAGAGCCCCTTAACTCTCCCTCCCAGTCCCAGTTGTGTGACCTGGCTTAAACCCGCTCTCTTCCCTGGCTCCATCAGACAAGCATTAACCCCACATCCTGCTCAGCCTCCTCCCCCCGGAGCAGGGGACGCTGCACTGGGATCTTTAATGACCCAGGTCACAGTGTACAGTGAGATGCACTGCTCACACACAATCCACTCAGGGCCTATAACTCACAGGGGTACACAAACACGGACACCCATGCAATGTGAGATTAAATCAATGTGCCGGCTGGTTCACCTCTGACCTCCTGTGTTTTTTACCGGCAGAGGAGACATCCATGTATTGATATGCATGTTGTGCTGCTCAAAAATACAAATCGCGCAGCTCCAGTCTTCTGGTTATAGGCAGTCATACACACACACAACTGAAAGGAGTCAATGGGCCGGATGTAGGCTGCCATAATCTCAAGCTCATCGAGGAGAGCCAAGCCTTGTTGGCTCTCCTCATCGGTTGGGGGGGCTGTCTTTCTCTCTCTCTCCCCCTCTCTCTCAAGGAAAGAAACCCAAAAGCGTCCAATCCCAACTAATTACAACAGCCACGTTGTTGCAGATTAACAAAGAGAACGGCTCCTTTGGAGAGTCATGGCTTACTTGGGTGTCTTAACTCCTAAATGAGATCACAGGGTTTTAGCAGTTAATGATGACCACAGACTCTCTCTGCAAGCTCTCCGTCCCCACCCATAAACTCATTCCCTGGTGGTGAACAACCATGGCAATCCTGTGGGAGAGCCTAACTTGTTACTATGTTATATAAATATTGTGTTAATACATTACATAGTAATAGGTCATTACATTGACCTATTACTATGATATTAGACTCGACCTGTGTCTGAGTTTAACCACTTTTGTAATAGTGTTATTTCACTAGCGCCGGATTATGTTATCAGACAAACGGTATTACTGCGGTGCAACGATGGTAGAAAGAGATGTTATTTTCCGGATCGCAACAGCGACGCAATGGGTCTTCTGTGATCACCATGGAAACAGGTTTTAGGGGGGAAGCAGACGTTGTTCGCGAGTGATGACGCTTTGGCTGTCACAACTTGAGGTGCGCTGCTCCTGCCCACACGTTCTGCTGTTGTCTGCAGAGTCCTGGTCTACTTTATTGCTTTGAGTAAAAAAGTGCTTTGTTATTCTGACATTCACTGTGCGCTGCCAGCGGATAATCACCCGACTGCACCTCGGTGTCTGCTTTCAACTGCTCTTTGATATGGATCTGTCCAGACAGACGCTCCATTAAAAATGGAGTCCATCAATCACATTAAACGGCGGCGTTAATTGATGACTATTTTGTTTCACGTCTCGAGAGAACCAGAGTTCTTCCGAGACGACCGTCGCATTCACTATTAACTAAATGAGAAAAGACATTTAATCACAAGCGGCCTTGTCCTTTCAGAACCATCCGAATTAAAAACTGATCTAACTGAATGTAACTTCCAAGAGAAGCCGGTTTGTAGCCGACTACACCGGACGCATTTCATGACGTGCGTGTGAGTGCGCGGCCTGAGGTCCCCATGACAGTTCACCATCCTCCTTGCAGTTCCCTTCCACTTTAAGTTTACATATATTTACACAGCAGCAGGCTCAGAAGCAGGATTAGCCACCCATGGTGAGACTTGGATTTACTCTGCCTTCCACACTCACTCACTCACCAAGTCCAAGGTAACTGGATATGGAAGTTTGAGCACAGCTTTTTGTCATACAGAGTATTTCTTGGACTTTTCCAAGATTGTATTTTCACGTTTGAGTATAGTAAAAATAAAAAAATGTATATACACATATCCATTGTTCCAATGACATTTATTTGCCTCACTGCTTGTGATTGTGTGAAGAGTGTGCAGAGTTTGTATTAAAGTGTGTAGAGTGTGTTAGGGACTCACCGTCATCGCTGGTCTGAGTCTCAGTGCCCCCCTCGTTATCCACCTCCTCCAGCGCTCCGTGCTCACTGTAGGGGCTCTCGCTGGGGGGGGGGGGGGGGGGGGGGGGAGCGCACACACACACACACACACACACACACACACACACACACACACACACACACACACACACACACACACACACACACACACACACACACACACACACACACACACACACACACACACACACACACGTGAAGATTTGTATTCTGTTCCAAGTGTCTGAGGGAACCTGGGATTCCATCTTTATTATTTACATTTCGCTTGATCCGGTCTGTTCGTTATTGTGTCCGACCAAGTCTCGCTTGAGGAGCAGGGAGATAATGCAGGGAGATAATGGTGGAAATGGGAGAGAGTGGAGAGGTTGTTGTGTTGGACTACAGAAAGCGTCGTCTGGTGTTATCTAAGAGATTTGGGTGTAGGAGCGTTGAGATTGTGATGAGAATAGGGACATTTCCGAGTGAGACTTATCCTTGAGCGAGACGTGGTTCAACACAATACAACAACAGACCGGGATCGAGCGGAAGGTAAAGAGGAAAGCAGTATTTCTCTCTAAGGATCCTTTCCAAAATGTTAGAATATAATCAGTGCCAAAAACAAGCACTTTGATTGGACGTATGTTGACGGGGCGCATTGCCCCAAAGGATTACACTGCAGCCCGTTTTTCGTGGATTACGCCTGCAGCGTTCTCACTCAATACTGGACCAATTTCAGAAATTGCTCTCTGCATTTGTCCTTTGGCCCCAAAATGATCAGATAATAAGGCTGAGGTTGGTAAAATCCCCAAATGTTCCTTTGATAATAGCGGTGCACAGTACAGACAGTAAAGAGGGAGGTGTCAGTACAGGACAGAGGTAAACCTCTAAAAAAGAGGGAAATCTCTCAAGGCCTGAAGGAGCCGTCAGCTCTGCCTTTTTAGCATTTCTGTACCCATAATCAAGGTCGGGTGAAGAACAAAGGAGAGTTGGAGAGTGACAGAAAGGTGGAAACCCATCCCAAGAAGAAGAGGAAGAGCAGAGGCAGGGAAAGAAAGAGAGAGGTAGTAGTAGCCAAAGAGAAAAGTTGAGAAAAAGAACCCAGTATAAAGTGGTGAGTGTGCCAAGGGTAATGGAGGTACTCTAAACACTGGCTTCAAATCGGGAAGCTGTCAAAGTGCTCGACCGTTTGACCCCGAAAAAAGTCAAAACGCTAAACACTGCTCTACTCCAGTGTGAGCGTGGGCACAGAGTGACCTCACCGCCCGCCCGCCCGCCTTAGATGGCTCCCCATTCCTCTGACATTTTTTCCTACTTAGTGATGGTTTCTGCATGTTCCTAGCGGGAGAGCCCACGTCATGTTCTCCTCAGCCCCAGACAGCTCCCCCCCCCCCCCCCGGCTGTGGGGTAATTACCCTGATTACCCCCCCTCTAACACACGCTCTGACGCTCAGGCCTGGCGCACACGCCTGCAGTGCCAGAGTCGGGCCCCCACATGAGAGAAGCTTGGCTCCGTGGCCCCCCGCTTTTCCTCTCTTACTGTACAGAACGGAATGAAACCACCAGCTGTCTTGCTTCCCAACGCCCCAAGCGCGCCCCCCCCCACCCACCTACATCCAGCATCTCACTCGCCCCACATCTGTGGAGGTCCTCCCGGTGACCTCAGCTGGGAGGGTTTACCAGCTCCAGTTTCGTTCTTCGCCGACCCACGCGCCGACCCGAATATTAACACACGTTTTACGGGTGGCCGCTGATGAGGCCTGGAACTGAGATTACCCTGATATGTGTTGGATCCCTTCAGCGCAATACGGTCTTTTCACGCCGACATGCTGCTTTTTAACTCGAGACGCAGCGAGCATCCTTTTCGTTTTTTTTGGTCTGGAGTGAGACTTTACGTACGGTACGAGCCTATCCAGGCTTAGCTGAGAGAGTAGAGCGGGTTGACTCGTAACCGGAAGGTTGCTGGTTCGATCCCCGGCTCCTCCTAGCTGATTTTCGAGGTGTCCCTGAGCAAGACATCTAACTCTAACTGCTTACGACACGCTGGCCGTCGACCTTGCATGGTGAATGTAAACCGTGAATGTAAACGTAACACAGACTTCCCCCAAAAAAGCCAGCGTGTCAGCTGGGACTAACAAACACGTTCTCTCACCAGTAGTCTCCCCCGGCCATGCACTTCTCGTAGACGGGCCCGTCCAGTTCTTTGGCGTCGGGGAATATGGTCTCGTGGTGGATGATGATGGTCTTGACGATCTCGTTGACGTGGGCCTGACAGGACACCTGGTCCAGGCTGTCCGGCGTGGGCATCAGCGTGGGGCCGAAGCAGATGGCCAGGTTGTAGGGGTCCATCATGTTCTCGTCGCTGTACTGGGACAGGCTGTGGAGGGACGGGCGCACGGGGAGGGTGAGGGCGAGACGCAGGCGAGAAACAAAGCCTGTGGTGACTTAATGTAGGAGGAGGTGGTTTTAGTTTATTACGTGTATTTTTTCGCCAGAGGAATCACACCAGGGGGAAAAAAAAAGGGATGTTCCACATAATATTAATTACAGGTTGCGGTTCACCCTATAGCTATTTGGCATACTGATTGTGTCCAAAGAGACTCCCAGTGAATTCATTATACAAGAATGCCGAAGACATTGCGGCTTCAACCTAGTACTTTTCCTCTGGGAGTCAAACATGAAAGCCACTACCTTAGGAACACCAGTTCACCAGTAGAGACCAGTTACCATACAGTAGCTGGTCGGGGCTCCGGCAGATGAAAAATAAACAGCTATCACGCTTTCATCGGTACAATGGCCATTACAATCCAAACATTACATACTTCACATGTTAATAAACCATTACTTTGTATACAACCAAAAATAAAAAGGGATGAAAGTGTGCAGTTAATCATTTCCGTTGGCATGGATACCCATGCATTAGTGCAGCGAGGGCAGCCGGGGGACAGATGCTGGGCTGTGGGCAGGGATACCCTAGGCTATCATTATTTTAGTATCCTGATTATGGGGTGGAGGTCCGAAAGCGAGCTTCAAACATAACTCTTCTCTCTGTTCTGTTCAGGCATCACAGTGGACGGCCACGCTCTGAATGGTACGCCCTCAGGGGGGCGTGGTCCGCGCGGTTCCGTTCTAAGTCTGCGTGACTAGAATTCGTCATGAAAACACAAATCTTCACAGTTTTACCCGTGGCTTGGTTATGGTTCCACGTTGACGCAACGCAAGGGGGTTTACGGTCCGTGCAGACCCTTCCTTGCGTCCACCGCAAGGGCCTGACGTGCACCTCCCAAAAATTGTAACCTTGCGTCGAGGTGACGCAGCAGCAAGGGCTGTGATTGGTCCGCTCACTAAAACACGACGCAGAACCAATACAGGTTCAGGACTGCGTCTCCGCGGTCCACTGTGTTGGTGTCAACGTGGAACCGTAACTGAGCCTTTAGTCGTACTGGGGTGCATCCGCGTGGAGGACGGCCGTAAGCAGGCTGGTTGTGTGATGGGGACTCACTGGTTGAGGAAGGCGAAGAGGTAGCGCATGACGATGAGCACGGACCGGGGCACAGTCAGGATGATCTTACGGAGGTACAGCGAGCGCTCGTACAGGTTCTCTATTCCTGAAAGAGAAACCGCAGACCACATGGACACGGGTCAGTGTGGTAACAGTCGAGCTCTGCTCCGGTGTATACA
The DNA here is from genome assembly GCF_964030765.1 of Micromesistius poutassou. Lineage (NCBI taxonomy): Eukaryota > Metazoa > Chordata > Actinopteri > Gadiformes > Gadidae > Micromesistius > Micromesistius poutassou. Next base: position 9,541,084 of record NC_140283.1, on the reverse strand, counting down.
TGCCTTCAATATAATGTAAATAGAGATATACTGCATTTATTTTCTTTTTGTTATTTTACAAATTTACGTATTTGGAAGAGTGCGTGTGTGTGCGTGCGTGCGCGCGCGCGTGCGTGTGTGTGTGTGTGTGTGAGATTAATAAGAACAACAAGGCAGCAGCATCTGTAGGTTTCCAACCTCCCCGTCAGGTTTCTACCACAATAGTCTGACAATCAGTTTCCTTTTGTGTCAATCATGCTTTGCTCTGAAAGCCCTCTGCCAACTTTCCGCCGAGTGGCTTTGCATATTTAACCACCTCAATCATCCATTTGATAATTAAACACAATTTCATTAAGGTAACAGTGTATGAATAGGAGAGTAACCTTCTAAAATTAAATGAAAGAAAAGAAAGCATTGAATTATGCTTAACTCGAAGTGCCCCGAAGTGCATAATTTTGCCCTGAAGTGCATCATTTCAATTGTGATAAAAACTGATTGTTCCAATTACAAAACAGGCATATAATTTGCACAAGTTAGGGCGTAACCATGTTTTTTTTTAACTTCCATGTAAACACCTAAACCTTTATATGTAGCTCGGAGAGTAAACCCGGTATTCAACTAGCCGCCGTAACCCGGTTAGTTTAGTGTCATTGTAAGCACGATAATGACGAGTATGCTTATCCCTCAACGGGATTACCACCGCCGCCTGGTAGCTCCGACTAACCGCTGGGCATGTAAACACACCGAGTGTGGGGCTGGGCTACAGGGGGTCTTGTCACTATATGCCAACATCCTTCAGCTTAGCGCGTTTCCCTCCCGTCACAGTCACCACAAAGGGAACAAGAACAGGAAGCGAGGCAGGAAGTCAGGACTCATAGTAGTTAACGTATACGTCGACTCGTATATGTATACGTTGATGCAGGCAGCTGCATCAATGTATACGTTAATTTATATACTTATACTTACTACTTATACTTATTAACATCTGCGCTAAGGTTGGGTAGCAGATGTTGACATTTCTAATCATCTCTCGCAAAGTCACACAGAGATATACACACATCAAAAGGTTGTTGATCATAATAAAAAGAACCACATTTACTGCTGTCAGCTTCCTCTTATTATTGGAGCCAACTTTGTTTCAGGAGTCTGACTCCCTTCCACCCTTGTTGTGCCACCCCATTTCACGTGATTTATTTAGTAGAAGTGGTCTTAAGCTGCACTTGCGGCCAGAAATAGCGGCGTCACCTTCCTCCTGTAACCAGCGTGAGCCATTAGGGATCAGTGCTGGTGGGGATAGCAGTCATGTACTTCATCCCGGCTTGAGTACCTAACTAGGCTCCTGTGAGGCTTCGGAGCAGGGCTGAAGACGCTATTTAAAGAACGACCCTATTTCAGACTCCTACACGCGTGTGGCCCAATATTTGTGGGCTCGGGACACACACACACACACACACACACACACACACACACACACACACACACACACACACACACACACACACACACACACACACACACACACACACACACACTGTTTAAAGCAAAGCCAGGAAAGACATGTCCAGACCGCTTCTGCGGTGGGGCAAGACATAATGTCAGCAAAATAATAGGGAAGTGATATAAACTCATAAGGCTGGATGTGTTTGACCCATTTGCAGGGTGTGCATTGAGAAGTGATGCACTATAGCCTGTCTCGAAGACTTTTCAAAATTGTTTTAGTGATGCATTTTTAATGGAGGGGGTGGGAGGGGAGATTCATTCAGTATAAATCCCTCACTGGAGGGGTCGGCATAGGGAATCCTCATATCCTAAGAATATAAAAAGACACACACACACAACACAGACAGAATAAGGTCAGATCACACACACAAACACACACACACACGCACACACACACACACACATGGCCCACGTGACTCTGTGACTCCTAAAGTCCAAGAGGAAAGGCACGACTTGTTCGGAGCGCCTTCATAGCCCGGACAGCATCTTATGCAACCGGACAAAGCCCCACACAGAGCGGCTGCACACGAGAGACGGGGGGGCCAGCCTTCCAGTCAGCGAACAATGTACTGTACTGAGCAGCTCCTCAATGGGAGATGTATGAGTCGATGTAAACGCTCAGCCCCAGCGATGCGCCGCTAAAAGCAGCCCGTCATCTCAGCTTTGTGTGAGATGGACAATGGACAATACCCCTCTGAAACGCTAAAGATGACCGAGGTGGTATACAAGAACATGTCTTCACGCATTCTTCTGATGGTAAAGCGTACGGCGGATGATTGTAACGTTCCAGTGGTGACATATAGCTTAAACTAATGATTCACCCCTGACTACATTTCTATATTTTTCACACTGCATACACCATAGAGGAGGTGAAGGGTTAGGACAAGTGGCTGGATGAATTGGATCTGAACCTTTAAAACAACAAGCCAGTGGTTCGGTAGAAGAACCAGAAGAATCAGGAAACCTCCATGCTCGGAACAGGAAGGAATCTTCCACTGAACCGTTCACCTGAAAGCTGCGAAGGCCATCCCCTTCACAACCAAGCGACTGTAGCGCAAGCAGTAGTGTCCAGTCGTCTTAATGTTGTGCCACTTTTCTTATTAAGAACCAAAGAACATGAGCCAGAAAGAAAAACAGCTGGAGGTGCTTACGGATGCAGGACAGCAGGTCGTTGAACCTTTCCTTGGGGAAGAGGGGGTTCTCCAGACCCCTGAAGTACAGTTTGAGAACCCCGGCCACAGAGTTGATGTCGTGGTTGTTCTCCTCATCTGTCAGTGGGTCGTTTCCTAGGACACAAGACACGGAGAGGCTTTTGGATGAACTATTTACGCCGGTTAATTATGTATAATAAGCAAGAATCTGATAATAAACATAATACATGGTATCATATATATATAATAATAAAAACTCTTTCAGAGAGATATACCTCTTTCAAAAGAGTTCTTGATGTCATTGACTTCGAGCTGGGACCCAGACACTCTGAATATCCCTTGATGTTGAAGGCCTGCAGAGAGACAGACGGCAGAAACACATAAGTCACTTCCACAACGTCTGCATAGTGACTTAGACAAGGCCGTCACCCATTTTGATTTGTCATGATAGGAACCTTGAAAGTTTTGGACTTCCACAATTTAAAGTGCGTCAACTTAAACGTAACATATTTTTAGCAGTTCAATTCAGAGAATCAGAGGAGAACAAAAACCTTGCTTTACGCGGAAATAAGCGACATCTTGTCTCGTTCCTAATTAAAGATTACTAATGAGAGTCCAGATGCCGCAATTCAGGGTTTATCCACCCTTCCTATGGCCATGGATTACAGTTAAATAAGAGTACAGGTGGAAGGTCAGGAATGGACATAATTAAGTCTGCTGTACACATTCTACTCTGAGCTTCTCTGTCCACACGCAAAGATGGCTGCCTTGCTTATATTCCTCAGCCACTGGAACCAAACCAGCCAGGCTGTCATGCGTTACACATGTCAGGACTCCCGGTAAGGCTGAATAAACATCCACACCAGTACCTGTCACCCAGCAAGCCTGTCTGTCTGTGGAGCTATTGGGAAGGTCAGTTAGAAGGCACAGGGCCTCAGAATGATAAATAGGATCGCATTTCACCGTAGCTGTGACTGAAATGGAACTAATTGATGTGACGAGACACCAATGTGCACACCCAAATAAACACAGCATGAAAAATGTGTGTGCGTGTCAGCGTGTGTCACTCTGACACGCAAAGACTAATAGTTTATCATATATTTTAGTTAGCAGGGTTGGTGTTGGTTTGTAGGGTGGCTTCTGTCTTCATAAGCAAAATCAATTCATTAGTCTGACCAAAGCACCTTTTAACTTACCGTACAAATTTATAAAGCGAATACAACTCTCAACCACACGCGGGATAGCCTGTCCAGAATCCTTTGTGGATGGGAGGAAAAACAAAAAAGGACCACAGGTTACAAACACTCAAAAGTTGTGGTTTCATGCACAAAAAGAATCAGGACACCCCCCCCCCCCCACTAAACACACTGACAGCAACATGCAGGTGTTCTAGGTCCCAGGTCGGCGGTAAAAGAGAAGAAGACTATGTGAGAGTTACTATGTGCAGACCTCGCTCAGACAGACTCGTTCACGCCCGGTGGCTCTCGCGTGGCTTTAATGATTTTTCTTTTAGGTAGCAGCTCATAAAACTGACACAAACCCAATGAGTTCAAACTTGCCACATCCCCGGCGCACTACAACACGGAAGCTTGAGTGCGTCCAAAAATACTCTCTACGCTACGACGTGCGGGGTGCCGCGCCGTGCCAACAATCACGGGGCCCCCTCTTCCCGAGCCTCGACGAGTGAGGAGAAGTGACGTAAGAAAAACGAAAAAAAAAACAACAACATAAACCTTAAGAGAATCCAGATGAAAAAAAAAAAAGAAAAGAAAGTGCCGTCACTTTGGAAAACACATTCCACCCCTTGTTGTGTTCCAGATGAGACCAGGGGGCCGGACGGCCTGACGTGAGGGGGAAGGCCTCTTGGCACCCAGCTGTGGCTCAGTGCTGGAGGCTGGGGGGGGGGGGGGGGGGGGGGGGGTAGAGGGGGAGAGCGTGCTTGGCACACGCTTCTCATGATACGGCAGATTTGATTACGGCCACCATGTCGATACCAACGGGTGGTTGCTGCGGCAGGAAGCAAAAGGGGGCTGTGGTGGGATAAGGGGAGGAGGAGGAGGGGGGGGGGGGGACACGTCATCGTACATGTCAGATATTACCGCCGAGAGGGGCGGGCGGCTGCACAACACAGATTTGGATGTTGTGAGTCATTCAAAACAGCCTTGTAAAGAAAAAAAAAGGGAAGTTGCGCTCACAGTTGCGTAGGGGGCGACACACACACACACACACACACACACACACACACACACACACACACACACACACACACACACACACACACACACACACACACACACACACACACACACACACACACACACACACACACACACACACACACACACGATTTCCTGTGAGTCACGGGCGTTTCATTTCATCCCGAGGCCGGTCAGTCTGTCTGAGCGACGTCACACAGAGGGTCGCTGGGGCCACGAGTGCACTACTACTACTACTACTACTACTACTGCTGCTGCATGCGGTGAGTGATGGAGCGATGAGGCGGGGGCGCGGGCGGCATCGCAAAGGGGGGGTCAAGACACAGGAAAGTGGGGAAACGAGCAGCACCGTACACCCACCCCCCCCCCCCCCCCCGTCCCGTCCCCCCACCCCCGCCCCCCTCCCCCACGCTGCTCCCGGCGTCTACCTGGTGTCGGCCGTGGGAGTTCCGTCGTCCGCGGCTGGGGGTCGAGGGGAGCGGTGGTCGAACAGTGGAAGGAGGAGAAGGAGAAGACGAAGGAGGAGGAGAAGAAGAAGAAGAAGAAGAAGAAGAAGAAGAAGAAGAAGGAGGAGGAGGAGGAGGAATGGTGGAACGAGAGCCAGAAGTAGGAGGGAACAATGGAGAGACAAGAGAGAAGAAGAAGAAGTGAGAGAGAAAACAAGCATCACCAACGTTAGCATTGTAAGCTAGAGCCACCAAAGCACACCAAAGGAAAAAAAAAAGGGCGAAAACCTCAAGGCCCCGCGGTGCCCAGATTACCCCCCCCCCCCCCCCCTCCCGAAACCACGGTCGCAAACGAGGGCGGGACGGCCTGAGCTTGAGCCGACAGCGACCCCGGGCGAGGGGGCGAGGGGAGGAGGGTGAAGGGAGGAGCTTGTGTAACTCGTAGCTACTTGGCACAACGTACACTGTGTACAGACAGAGTGCCTTCCCCTGGCTGACTTCACCTGCTACTGCTCTCTCTCTACCGCTCTCTCTCTCTCTCTCTCTGAGCACAGGATGGAAAGATAGAAGCAAGGGATAGAGGAGAAAGAGAGGAATATAGAGCAGCAGGAGAGAAGGATAGAGGAGGAAAATATAGGGAAGAGATAGAGGGAGAGAGGGATAGAGGGGAGGAGGAGAGATGAATAGAGAGGAGAAAGATGTTTAGCGGGGAGGAGGAGAGACGGCTAGAGAGGAGGACGATAAATTGATAGGGAAGAGACAGAGAGGGATAGAGAGCAGGAAGAGAGGAATAGAGAACAGGAGGAGAGAAGGATAGAGAGGAGGAAGAGAGGAACAGCGAGAGGGCGATGGAGAGGAGGAAGAGAGAGGGATAGCGGAGGAAGAGACAGATGAGACGATAAATTGATAGGGAAGAGACAGAGGGATAGAGAGCAGGAAGAGAGGAATAGAGAACAGGAGGAGAGGCGGAAAAGAGAGGAGGAAGAGTGGGAACGAGAGGAGATGGAGAGGGGAGGAAGAGAGAGAGAGGAGGATGAGCCCAATCTTCTCGGCAGTGCAAAGCAGCTCAGTGATGCCTTGTCAGCAGGGGTCGGCTGCAGTCGACAAACTGTTCCCTCCAGCCCTCCTCCTCTAGCCATCTCATCCCTCCCTTCCTCTCCCCCTCCCTCCCTCCCTCCCGCCTCCGTCCTCATTGCCCTTCTGCGCTGGCATGCCGGGGGCAGCCATTCCCGGATGCGCTGTGTCAGCGTCTTTCCCTTCCGATCCTAAACAAGACGATCCCAAGGGTGGGAAGCCAGACACCCGGACCCACAGGTGAGGGGGTTCCCTCCTCCCAGAAAAAAAAGCATCTGGGCGTGGGCCTGTCCCGAGGCCGAGATGCTTCGGGGGGGGGAACCCAAAGGGGAAATGAGGCGAGGCGGACGATTGGCCGGTCGGGTAGAGTGGTGAGAACGGGACGGGTGCTCGGTACCTTGATGAAGGATTCCATGTTGCCGTTAAACAACCTAACGTTAAACACAGAGTGGGGCCTGGGCCGCCGGGTGCCCGTTTGGTGTTTGTGAGGCCTGGAGCGTGGGTTAAAGCGTGGGTTATTGAGAGTCGTGGACATGATGAACATTGATCAGGACCTTTAATAATGCACCGAATGTGTGAGAGCCTATGCAATAGGCTGGGCCTGTGGTGCAGTCGGAGCGGTAGTTGTTAGGGCGATAAGGCACCCTTTGTGCTCAGCGGCGTAGACTTTGAGCCCTGATTAAGCAGACGACTGGAGGCGAAAAGTTAAGTATGCTTTAGATTATCCGGGCCTAACTTTCACCTATCAAAGTCGGTGTGTGTGCGTGTGCGTGTGTGTGTGTGTGTAAAGGAATCATAAATACAGAACATCTTCATTGAAATATAAATCAATAAATAGCTTGATACGGAGATAATAACTATTTGAATGGCATGTCATTGTAATGATCTGAATGGCGGGTCAAGGCTAGAGCGCTGGATGAAGAATATCGGTTTCCTATTGAGGAAGTCCGCACAAAGAAGCCCGCTGTTCCAGACGACTCCTACTTCAAAAAGGGTGTGGGATGCTTGGTGAACACGATAGTCCTTCAAACTCACCAGCCCACGCCCCATTAACATGGAACACCTCGCTCCAGCTATTGTTATTCATCAGGAGTTTTAGGAGATCTCATGAAAGTCACATAAGAATTGGTGTGGTGCTGCCACCCTGACGACTGCGCTCTGAGCAGACTGGGAGATACAGCGCACCATGCTAGGCTAGGGCCGGGTTATATGATGGGAGGACATGGGAGGCACTGGCCCATAAGGAGCTTACTGCACCCTGCTTTCATGGTGAATGAGAATTGTATGTGATGATGATGACGCTTAGTATAGCTGAGCTCACATAGCTCAATGAAAATGTCATTCAATATGAACAAAACATGCATGTGTCTTGGTATGTGAATAGGTCTTGATTCACATGTGATCTGTGTGAACTTGTGTGTGTGTGTTGGTGTGTATTCATGTGTATGTATGTGTATGTGTGCCTGTGCACGTGTAAATGTGCGGGTGCATGGCTGTACTCAAGACATGCACCCGCACGTGTTGGTGTGTATCCGTGTGTGTGTGCCTGTACGTGTGTGCATGCTTGCGTGTGTTTGTACGTGTGTGTTTTTACCTTGTGGTCATGTAGTCAGCCCGGTGACCTGTAGGGAGGAGGAGGAGAGTACAGCGTGAGAGGAGGCTCGAGGTTGGCGGTCGAAGGCAGGGCCGGGACCCAGACCAGGACCCTTGGGACCCCTGCGGTGCCCGGTGTGCACACAGTTGAAGGAGCAGCGCGCGCCCAGCCATCTGTCCACGTCCTCCTGGGTGAACCGCTACCCAAGCGCACGGAACACACTGCTATGAAGCAGGGGCCCTCTCATACGCTGAACACCGCCGCGGTTAATTATGAATCACGCCATGGTACGCGGCCATGTGTTTACAACGGTCAACAACGACCAAGCAGGGCGCACCCACGCGTGATCACACTCACACGCACCGCATTGGGATCGGAGGAAGTCGCCGTTGGGCCGACCCAAGTTAGGACAAGCCCCAGTGCCAAAGATGTGCGGCCAACAGGATATGACCTGTCTGTCTGAATGCGTCATCGCGGCCCCCGCTTGTCAAGCCTATAATCGAGGAGGGTGTATCCCCTGGACGTAGTTGGCCCGGGACGCCGTCTGGGCCCGGGACTCTGGGAGTCGAGACCGCGGAGAGCGTTGCTACGGGGCCCGTCCTGTAACCGTGACGATGACCGCATGTGACAGGTGCTGGGCGTCGACGGGTTGGATTAGCCCCCGCCCGGACGACCCTGGAGGCCGTCCCGCCGATGGAAGAACAAGGAGGGGGGAGGGGGGAGACCGCCGCAAGCTCCGGTTCCGCTAATGCCAGGGAGTCCATTAAGTTGGTGGCAATCGATCACTAAGACGGATAATACAACGCCGCCGTTCCCCTTCAGCTCTGGCTCGCTTTCTCGTAAAATCTGATTGCATCCCCTCTTTTTTTTTTTTTTTCGGGCCGGTCCCTTAGAGAACTGCCGTCTGAATAATTATTTCCTCACAGAGTTTTTTTCTTCATCACTCCAGACGCGAGCTTTGTTCCGAGGCGTAGACTATGTTAATCACAAAACCGCCTTACTCCCAAAAGCGAAATGATCAGGGCTGTGATTTGGGAATCGAGGAAACGTCAAATGCAATGGAAGGTGAAAAAGAGATAAGGAGGTACATTTGGGAGGGAGCGGGTAAAAGGGAAGGTTACAACAGAGGATGGGGGTAGGAGATTTATCTGTAGAAGCAAAGCGCATGCGGCGGGGACTGTACCTTCTCCAATCGTTCTCTTTAGCAGGTCATGTTTGGCCTGCAGTTTGGAGATGAGATTACTGCCCTCCAGAAACTCCCGGAATTTCTGTGGAGAGTTGAGAGTAATTACAGCAGTGGCTGGGGTTGTCTGAAGCGCGGGCCCTTAAGAAAGCAATCTGCGATAAGGCATCCGGCGGAGAGGGAGGGACTTGCCAAGAGTCCCATCAAAGCCTCTTTTTTTTTTTCTTCTTTTCAATCAGACTATTTCTATCAATCGGAGAGGACACATTTTTGGCCCTGCAAAGCAGAGGTATTTTGGGGGGAGTTTAGCTTCGGCATGCTGTTTGTTCTGTGTTATTCTGATTTATAAATAAAGCACTACATAATTGATTTTCTGACGTTCAGCCTTAGTTGACCTCCATTTGCTACTTGCGTGAGCTACCACAAGCAAGCCGACCCACTGATCTTCCTTCTTACTTAATGGTCACGCGAAATACGTCACTGTCCCGACCAAAAGTTTGCCCACTTTCAAATTAGAAGCTCTGCACTCTTCACTCTCAAGATGCGCAAAGCTACTGCTTGTGCATCTTCCTCCCATACGTTTATTAACTGAACCAGATGTGATGAACCGGATACATTCTCAATAAACACATTTTAAAAACGATTTGTGGAGGCTCTCCCAAATACATCATCTATGACTAGCCTACACACAAACATGACTGTCTCTAGGTACTAGGCTCCTCAGGGACACTTCCCCGGAGCGTCTGGCTCCACGCGTTCCTCCCGCCCACCATGAAGTAGAACTGCTCCGTCTCCTGCTGGTTGGCCCGTCGCTTGGCGATGCTGGGCTTGCTGAGGTAGGTCTCTGACACCGCCGACTTGACCGACTCGGTGGAGCGGCTGTGGTGGAAGCACTCGGACACGTCGTAGTCCTCGATGGTCACCATGTCCTGGATGGTGGTCAGGGTGGCCTCCGACGTCTTCTTGATCTGAGGACCCGAGGGGGGGTGGGGGGACAGACACACGAAGCGCGGGACGTGAGCTCTGGGCGTTGGCGTTCTAGCAAAAGCCATCGTGGCGATTGTGTTTATGCATTGCATGGTTTAGCGTATCATTGGATTCAATTCATATGCTGCAGTGCCTACTGCATAGAAAATAAAGCAACTGCTGAGTTGTAACTGTTCGTATTTCATGCCATCAATTACTTTGTATACATTAATTGCAACCATTCAAGATTAGCTCATCAGAAATCATTGGTCAGACCTCAAACACATTTGAGAAAGTGACTAATGATGTATTCACCATTTCTGTTAAAAAAACAAAACATTGCCTTTGATTTTGATAACATAGAAATATATATTATAGCCAGGCTTAACATTTGCAGCATCATCTGCAGCCCCAACAGAGAACTGTAGCATTACACAGCATACCACAGCCACAGCCCAGGGTGGGGGCCCTGCCATTAAAGTGTCCATCACAGGGCACTCTAAAACATGAAGGCCTCTCCTCTACACTCTTGTATCCCGCGCTCTAAAAAGGTAAAAAAAAAAAAATGCAGCAGTCTAAAGAAGGACATGGCTCCCACCCCCCCCCCCCCCCTAGAGAACACGGACAGAGTGGGTGGCGTCAGCCCAGGGCGTTTTAGCATGCATCCACGCTCTCCTGTCAAGAGAAAAACCACATGAACGTCAAGGCCTGGCCAAGCGTGCCCCGGCGCTACTTGGAGGAAACCGTGCGGACCAAAGCTGCACGCCGCGGCATTGTGCGACTTATAATAAGGCTAGACAAAAAACTTTTTTTTTGGGTTGGTTTGGGCAGGGGCTTCTGAATATGTGTTTTCCTTGGATTTTGGCACAAGGGATTTTAACATCTGATCCTGTGTATTAATGAAATAAACGTGAAATATACATACACAGACTAAACTGTTGTGATATAAAACAACTTTATTTATCTTATAACCAAGTCTCATATAAAAAATAAATATGGCCTTGCTTTTTCTTTGCAGAAAAATAAAAAATTGCAAAAACACCTATGATGATTCATAATGTTTGTCAATCAGATGCTTATTAGTTTTCTGGGGAACAGTCAGCCTCCTATCAACTGTATCAGTCATTAAAACAAAGTCCTCATCTTCAATCATTGGGACTGCTAATCCTGTGTGTACAATGCATTTTGCTCTGGCATCCTCCTTGGTCTGTTGTTGTTCTGGGATGCACTAGCTTTATTTGCACTCAGTGGCCCATCCTTGTCAGAGGCCTTCTGTACCTGTGAGGTAGAATGGAGGGGGGTCTGATTTTTCTTTTCTGTCTCTCATCCACTCCTGTCTCTCACTCAAACATATGCGCACACACAGCTCCAAGTTGTCTCTATACTATATTTCTGCTCCTTTCTCCCGTCATAAGAACATTACTGTATGTAACCGTGGCTATCTGTTGCGTGGCTTTCCCACTAAGATAGCTTTCTTTATAAAACATTAGTATTCATTTTTAGTGTTTCTCATGTCACAGAAACCACAGTGAATCCTGTGTTTCTGTGCCCCGCTGTGGTGTCGACAGCACAGAGCTCCGGTACCGGTACAGGACAGCAGTGGTTTCTTTCAGCTTGTATTGTATTCCAATTTTAGCGAAAACACACATAACATTAGCTTGAAAGAAAAAAACTGTTTACGTATGCTTATCTTTGCGTGAATTTCGGGATGACTCGTCTGCCAATGACTTCAAGTTGGTTGTGTTTTAACCGGTGATTGAGCCAAACTGTTTACAAAGGGACACTTGCTTACGACGCAGCAAGCGCCTGCTAGTTGACCTGCCGGGCGGGACGATCAGTACTTCCCCACATAAAAAGCTTAGTTCTGATTGGATCGCTTCCCAAATCGACCCACTTACATTTTCTTCTTGTTTTTATTAGTTAACGAAAGTGTCAAAAGATTGTCGTAGTTTTTGTCATCCTAAATTGATTTTTATTTAGTTATCGTCTCGTTTTCGTCAGACTGTAGACCCCCCCCACCCCCAACTCCAATGTTTTCTCAATGGATCTCCATGAATCACACAAGTGGCCAATTTTGTTTAAAAAACGTCCAATTTCGCCGAAAGGTGACTAGTTTGCATGCCTGAAGCATACATGTTACTAACAACATGTATGTGTACTTTAGTGCTGGACTCAGACTCAACTTGATCAATAGGGACTCGACTCAGACTCGACGTGGATCAATAGGGCGACTCGACTCGGACTTGACTTGTATGAGCAGTGGACTCGACTCTGACTTGGATTTTTTTTTAATGACTTGGACTTGACTCAGACTTGAACACTGGAGACCTGAACCGGACTTGGACTCGAGGCATAGTGACTCGACTACAACACTGCCTTGAACTAACCACAATAAGACCGGCTGGTTGTTGATTCTTCAGAAACAGTTGAGGTAACGTCGCCGCATTATCCTAATTTCTAAACAAATACGACAAAGCGTGTACTTTGCACTGTGAGGTGGTTGGTTTGTAGATAGGATATAAACCACAATCTACATTTAAAGTATGACCTACATTTTAAGAGGTGCTCACTTTCAATACTAGCCAAGATAAGTAACAGACCCCAGCTCGAAACAGCATTTACCATCCATGCGCAACATAACTTGTTCCTACAGTCGTTTTATGTCTAAAGACTCTGGTTTTAAGTTAGAGAGCGTGTCAGTCAACAATGGCGCATTCTGCCTTTGTCATTAGCGAGTGAGCAATGACCGCGTGAAGGGCAAAAAGACAGAGCGAAAATCTTTTGTTTTGGTTCATGCAACAGCTGCACGCACCGAGACACGACTGGATTAGGCTGTGTTTGTTCATCTGGCTGACCCCATGACTCATCCCGCTGAAGACACCTGAACACTAAAAGCGGTGCCCCCGCCCCCCCCCCCCCACCCCCGCGGCCTTGAGACAAAGACACACGCTACAAGTTAAGACACAGCGAATGACAGCTAAAGAGGACCACGGCACACATCATGAAAGGATATGATTGCCTTCCTGTCACAGAGTGACAGTTGGTATTCAAGTGGTGATTACCTGTGGTGAAAGAAGGAGAGGACAAAAAACCCAGGGAGGATGTTTGCCTTTCAACCCCGAGCTGCACGGAACGCTCTCGGACCAAAGTTTTGCACAGAGCATCGTTTTTAACGGAGCGCCGCTTCACCAAGGGCAAAGATACAATATTTACTCTAGCGTTGCATCACCGGAGTATGCCTTACAGATTTGTCCGCAGACAACGGGAATTGAACCCATGACCTTTAAGATGGGATTCAAACACACTGAACTAGTAAACTATTACGCCCCCCTCTCTGGTTTGGATCAGACAACATGTAGCTGACGTACACACTCATAGTAAAATGGGGGGGGGGCATTTCATTGTCTCTGCTCGCCCCTCCAGTACAGCCCACTGGGGGCCAGCTGCTGTGGTATGGAGAGAGAGACCCGTGCCAGCCAGAGAACGGCTCCCAGCTACAAAGCTGTTGCTCCCCTATCCATTATTGAGCAGACGACAGTAGGCAACAGTGTTCACCTCGGGCATTAATGACAACCAGGATCTTTCGTTAAAGAGACAGACCGTGTGGCTCTGCCCAGCCGGCCCCCCCGCCATGGATCCAACACTATTATTTATTTTGCTAAGAAAATGTAGGGGATGGGCTCAGCGAGAATAAGAATGGTAAAAACTGGGCATTTGTATTCAACAGACCCCGCAGTGATATTCAACTGCGCGCACACGCACACACACACACACACACACACACACACACACACACACACACACACACACACACACACACACACACACTCCTTGTCCGTGGCAAAACTCACTTTCTAAATGGGAGTTGGACTTAGATTGCATCAGGTTTATTGCAGAAAGTCTGGAGTACATCCATTAGGTTCACTTGTTACATCTCCTGACAGCTATTGCTCAGAGAAACAACTGGCTAGAGCCGGGGCATATTCTAAGATATCAAAACATCTAAGCAACTAGAATATTATGCAAATGATCCAGCTACAGATGTGGACTCCCTCACTCCATAAAACATAAACCAAGTACACAAATAGTGTGTACCTAATGATCAGGACAGTGTTGGCCCGACGGGAGAATGAGGGCCCCCCCCAACCGACCCAACCCAAACATGGCCCACCAGAGACCCAGGTCCCCTGCCCGCTCCTGAATGCTGCATTCATTCTCCCGCAGCAATGTCGTTGTTCGCTCAACGCGATAGTGATCTTGTGCTCGTAGGTCCCCGTCCCAGCCCCTTTATCTCGGCGGATGTGTACGTGTGCGTGGGGCCCAGGGAGAGGGGGGCCATCTGGTGCTGCTGGTACAGAGCAGCGGTGCTCTCCCTCTCTGACCCCTCCAGGACATCCTGCTCCACAACAGGCGGGCGGACAAGGACACCGAGCAGCCGGCTCGCCCTCCTACTGCCCTGCATGCACGCACATGTGCACACACACACACACACCTACAGACAAGCCTGCCTGCACACACACACACAGACGTGAGCATGTACACACACACACACACACACACACACACACACACACACACACACACACACACACACACACACACACACACACACACACACACACACACACACACACACACACACACACACACAGAGACAAGCGTGCTCATAAACCAAATGAAACACTCACACACAAACCAAAAAGGCTCATAAACAATGAAACAAACACACACAGCCACCAACCATCACCCACAGACACCAACACCCACAGCCGCACACTTGTTTGTTTTCCGGGGCCCGGCCACAGCAGTGCAGTCTGCAGTGACTGTGAAGACACCATCTGGGCCACAGATATACTACCCAACACAAGACAATACCAAACAACGCACTGAAACGCAAGGCCCCAGAGCACATCAAACAAAGGAATGAGGCGAGGCGGAGAGGAAGGTACTGAACAGAGAGTACACGCTGTTATACTTGCATCTAGAACGTCAACACTAGTACTGGAGTACTGGATCTGACCGCCACAGCACAGTACCAAGTACCTGCCCTGTAATACAGCCACGTTTCATATACACCCCATGCCATGTCACATGTAAAACTACTCGGCAGAAGTTCCTTGGAAGAAAATTGGCTCTAAATAGAGAGGTGTATTTATAACGTTTACATGGCAAAAACATTATTTTCTACTTGACACTGTGCTTGGTATTATGTAGCCGTGTAAGAAAACAGCAACATGTGAAACTCAATCAAGCGTGAGAGACAGAGACAACAGTGAGAGGCGCCAGAGATTGTGAGAGAGGAGAGAGAGATGCACTGTGGCCGAGCACACGCTGGAAGCAGGGCAAGGGGCGACTGAGAACTGTTCCTGATTGGAGGCAAAAACGGTGGCGTCCAAACGCAGCCTCCCCACTGCCCTCCTCCACTGATACATCGGTGATAAACAAACCTTGAGAAATGTGACCTAAGCAGAGGGGTCCAGGACTACTGACTGTTGTGTCACCAGGGTCAAGAACAGAGCAGTGGTACATCCATACGGAAAAAGAACATCAGACATTGTGGATTGTACACCCTGGGAGCACAAGCTGATTGCAGTTAGCTGTTGCAAGCTGCGGGGCTTAAGCCGGGGGCAGCTTTGAATTGTCCGTTCCTTAAAGACAGCCCTACATCCTAAAAGCAGGCAGACATATGGAGGACATGCGGCGGCATCACCCCACCTCTTCGTTCTCGATCTTAAGGGTGGCCAGGCGGGACTGGAGCTGCTGGAACCTGAGGATCAGCTCTCCGTTGATGGGTGGCTGGGAGGAGATCTGACACACCTGCAGAGGAGAGATAAAAGCACAAGGACACAAGTCTGGACTCAGAGATGTGTGTGATTTGTGATCACCGTAGGTCACCGTAACAACAGCCCCACAGCCCTCAGACCTTTATCGGGCTGACCTGAATGGACATGCAGAGAGAGTGATGAGACAATAGCGATGACTTCAATTACATGACATCAGTGTTGACAGAGCCGGTGGGCGGGGGAGGGACAGAAGACTTAATGGCACGTTGAGCTGTTGGGACTGGAGCGATACAAGGGTGAGGGTTCGCTGTTAAAACCAATCCAGCAGCAGATAAAGCCGTGAACCTCTGCATTTATACCGCCGCAACACTTTTGTGCGATTGTTTTGCATGTGGAGTATTGTAACAGTCAGCAATGCACCTATTTGTTTTTCGAATACAAGAATTAAACTGGACTGACATCGGCAGACCAATTTGCCTGGAACCTCTCAGTTCATTAAGACCTCTCAAGTGCGTTATCAACACGAGCGGACCAAAATGCCTCCGGACACCACTGGACAGACCTACAGCCAATCAGAGCACTGGAACGTGTGACACATCAGTGGCGGCCATCTTGGTCATTTATGAAAAAGGCCTCAACGGCGCTCCCATAGGGCGCTCCCATAGGGCGCTCCCGTAGGGCGCTCCCATAGGGCGCTCCCATAGGGCGCTCCCATAGGGCGCTCCCATAGGGCGCTCATATGTGCAGACATCCTAACCAAAGCGGCCCCGTATCAGATAAGCGGTTGTAATTGGCCGTGACCCGGGGCCAGCGCTGATGAGAATCTGTCTGAACGGGAGCGGGGCCAGAAGCATACGCCAGAGAAAATAAAAACACGGGCTTCGCCGTCCCATGTGGCTCCCAGGCTGAGGATTAACTATAATACACGCGCTTGCAGCTGAGCTCCCCTCATACCTCGTCTCCCATGTGAGGCTGGAACTCGAACTTGGGCGGGGGGCAGAAGGCGGAGGGGAACATCTCCATGAACCGCTGGCGGTCGCTGCGGGGGTCCAGGCTGTCCACGGCGTTCTCGATGATGTCCAGGCCCTCGTGGCGGGACGTCTCCAGGTTGTACTCGGCCGACAGGTAGGTCCTGAGGGCGCGGTTCAGGCTGGCGTGGAAGCCCAGGTCACAGCCCTGAGTGAGGGAGGGGTGGGGCATGGTGTGATGAGTAACAGTGGTGGATATGGGAATCGTTTATTGGTCCCAGACAGGAAATGTTGGGAGGGCAAACTATAGGACAGAAAATTAAAGGAAAACTAAAAAACTAAACTCACAAATATATACTGAAAGTATCAGATTGTGTACATTTTTGTGTACACAATCTGAGTAGTAGAAATGATGCAGCGGGCTGTCTGATACTGAGCCATATACTTGTATAAAACCTGTGACACAAATCCCAATACCAATAAGATAACAATAAGAAATTCTTATCATCACACTAATTTCCGCAATTTACCAATATTGATTGGGGTTTAAACTTTATTGTTCAAATTAATGACCTTCGTGTAGGGATACATACTGTGTTCTTCTACTGTTATAGTAGTACACAGAGTTCCGTCTTACATAACCAAATGTTACCTCTGGTACCATTCTAATAACTAGGGCCTTCTTCAGCGTCCCCTTAAACAAACAACACACACACAATGGTGATAAAACAACTGCACAGAGCACACACTCCATAAAACCACACACACATCTCTTGTACCGTTGAGGCATTCAATGAGACATTCAATGAGAAACAACTGTGCATGCCGTGCCTGCAAGTCCACGCAACAAACACAAAAAGAACCCAATCATCTCCACTCTAAAGCAACTCCTATTTAAACTTGGCTCAGATAGAGAGAGAGGCATTTCCAAACACAACAAGGCCTTGAACGCAGGTGGAATCTCTCCTTCTCCCCAACCCTCACCCTCACATGGAATGCCAACCCCAGGAATCCATCAAAACACAACAGACCAGATATAAAAGGGACTGTTATTTACAGACCCCACAATATAGGAACATAGAACACAATTTCAGAGCAATTTTCTACCTCACAACCTAAGAGACCACGGCCTACAAAAATCTGATGAAGGCACAATGCAAACAAAAAAAGGATCACCTTTACTTTACTTTACAAATCTATCCTACAGTCTGGAGTATTTGATCCCTGCTCGCATTCACTGCTTAACTCAACACATTCCTCCTCGGCCGTGGTTCCCAGAAAATGCTCTCAATAGGCGTGAGGAGATGCCTTTAGCACAGAGAGAGAGAGAGTGCAATAAAAAACTCTGAGAAGTGCATGGGAGGTGATGAAAAGAAACATTCAGAAGCTGGGTGGTGGTTGTGGTGGTGGTGGTGGTGAGAATGTGCCGGGCCTTGAGCGAGCAGCCTGGTTTATGTACGCTGGATCCCTGGCACGCCTTCTTCAAAGTGTGCGCACTCTCCTCACATGTGGAGAAAGGAGACAGGGGAGGCTGCTAATCTAGCTGACGGACTGCTAATGAGGTGTAGGGAGGTCGTTCTACACAACACCAGCTTCCCAAAGCCCTTTTTGTTAGTCGGCGGCTCAGGAAGTAGCAGAGATTTGAGCAACGCAATAAGAGCGAGGGCGAGGCCGTTTCGGGGTTGCGTATACTCACGTCGATTAAATCCGACAAGTCGTGGATGTAGTATTTGAAGACTGAGGAGTTGGAGGCCTCGAGTGTCAGAAGGTACTCGTTCCTGGATTTGATGGACTTCAGCTTGTTCTCCGAGTACTTGGCCTGGCGCTAGACAGAGACGCAGGGAAAGAATTAGCAACATGTACAGAGAGAGATGGAATGGGCCAATGATTCTAGATGTCAAGTGCCATCATTATGCCTTCATGGTTACGTTGCGTCTTGCATTGCAGAGCTCAAACGATATAGTCATCGGAAATCAGCTCAATCAACACTATTACTGAATGTACCAGAATGTAACGAGGGCAAAATAAACGCTGGAGTTAAATTGAGATGCTGAATCGGTTTATATTCTACACTTCCTCCCAACCCTAAAAGCAGATGGCGGTTAGTCACTTTTCACTGACGGACACTGAGTCACACACACACACATTCCAGGAAGTATTGTGAGAAAAAAAATAAAACCAAATATCATTCCCATTAAATCATCTGTCACAGATCTTTAACAAAAAACAGTCCACTGTCCTCACAGCAGTTGGCCGTGACTGCACTCAATGTGTTTCCCATCCCCGCGTCCCGGCGGGGCCTTAGAGCACAGTAACGACCTCTCATACTTTCAAGCCTCGTTTGCAAATTTTAAGAGATCCCTTCCTGCGTCCGTGCGCACGTTTGACGTCAAAGCGACGCGGGCCTGAGTCAAACGGGGGTGACGTGTTTGACCGGCTACCTTCTCCTTCATCTTCTCGATCTTCTTGACGGAGCTGCGACGCTGGTGCTTGTCCTCCATGCGGATGCTGAACACCGGGTCTCCCCGGCCGATCTGCTTCTCCTCCTGCTTCTCCGCCTCCTTCAGCTTGCCCTCCGAGCTGATGCTCTCGGCGTGGTACATGTGGTAGGTCTTCATCACCTGCGGAGGGGGGCACAGACGCGTTACAAAAAGGTGCCCGTCAGAAGAAGCTGGGGGAGTGATCGCAGATACGGTGTTCGGTATAGGTCTCGGGTCTGAAGTTTGCCCCCTCAAAAAACAACCTGGTGATTCATGGTAATGGTGTTGTAATCTGATACGATCTACTAAGTACTACTTACTCCCCCTCTCAATTCTGAAACGAAGCCCGGCACACTAAGAAACGTTATGACCTAGTAGGGTTGTTGAGAATAGTACCAATCTAGTTATTGGATCTGTATTGAAGTGGTATAGAGAGTGATATTGGTATATATTCTCTCATCCCTAGTGAAAATAAACAGTAGGATGTCACTTCAGGTCTTTTACATTGAGAGGAAACCGATGGGGGAGGGTCAGAATAACAGGAACTCGCGGGTTTTTAAAGGAGAGTTGCGGCTCTCCTTTAAAAACCACAACAAAGGGCCCCATCAAACCGCCCACCTTCTCGTTAGTGGAGTGGTCTGACCCCTGCCTCCACCGGCCGTCACTCCCTCCCTCAACCACAATCCAAGACAGAGGACTCCTATTTTATTTGAATGCAGGGGGGGAGGGGGGCCCTGTCACATGGCCCTAGCAGCCACAAATCACCGCAGCTAAATATGTCATGTTGCTTTCATTTCTCTGTTGGGAAGTACAGTTGATTCACCGAGAGCCCGTTGGTCTGCAGTCTGGTTTAAAATGAGGGGTTCCGAGAAGGAGGCTGGATTTTCCACATCGGATGCAGACTGAGATGAAGGCCCCAGAAATAGACCCAAAAAAAGGGAACTTTTTACTACAAAACAATCACCTCCTCTGGTGACAAATAAGAGCAGATTATTTTAATGTCCAATTTTGTCCAATTTATTTACTTAGATGTGGCCAATACTCTTTTCCATACATACAAGCATACATCTTTCAAATTAGTATTAGACGCATGTGTGGGACAGCCAATTCAACTCTCTATTTGTTACTCAAGTATCCATCCATTTTCAAGCATCCCACCAGCTTCCCTGTGCCAATGTAGCCATTAGTAGGCACAGAAAACTGCAGCCGACTGGGAAATACATCAGCTGCTTCTGGAGACTTCCTGAGGATTGACTCATTATCATTAGACACACGTCTGGGAAGTGCGTGTGCCCGTGCGTGTGCGTGTGTGTGTGTGTGTGTGTGTGTGTGTGTGTGTGTATGGGGGGGAGGGGGGAGTCTGTGATTAGCCCAAAGTTGATGACTCCATTACGATGTGACTCAGCCGCCGCATAGCAGGTAGCTTACAATGCGAACAATGTGGTTTTGAATGAGCAATATGCTTCAAAACTCCTTCTAAAGCCCGCTCAGTGCCACAAACCAAAAGGGAAGGCGGCCAGGCACGGGGGAGAGCCGGTGCGTTAAGAGATGAATCACTAAGTGAACAGGGGACAACGATCCGCACAGAGAACGCAGCGACCCCGGCTTGACACAAAACTGTTACGAAGAGGACTCTGCAAGGCCTTAAAAATACAGGATGATGCATCTGTAAGCTCCAGTGGTGGTAGGCTAGCAGGCAAACGGGGAGTTATACAGCAGTATAAAAACAACATGACAAGGCTACAGAGAAGATGGGAAAAGCGTTGGAGCAGTCAATGTACCAAAGGAGGAGGCCGGTGGAAAAGGAAGGAAAGGAGAATGACTCGTTCATTGGTTTTAAAACGGCACAGTTCTCTAAAATTATCAATTAGAAAATATTTTTTTAACACAATGTTCATTATAATAATGAACTACAATGGTTATATTTAACACATTGACACCATCTCTCTTACTCTCATTGAACAATTTTAGCAAGTGTCTGAAGAATAATAAAAAATAAAACATCCGCCCACGGCTCAATCAAACCCGGGACTCCCTGTTGCTCCGTAAATCAATTTGGTCCGAGGACAATACGGCCAGAAAATCACACTTTGAACAAAAGATAATGGCTGCAGTGAGATGCATTCAGGCAGGGTTGACGTTTATGTCCAAAATGAGTTCCTGAGGCGCTAATAGGGGAAGGGTTTGCAGCGTTCAGTTCCAAATAGCACATTTAACAAGTACAGTCGCCTTGTCTGCTGCAAAAATACACAATCACAAACAGGCAATGCCAGCCTGCCCGTGGTTTAACCTTGAGATGAACCAACACCTGCTTATTCCAGCTCCACTCTTGTTTATTTTCAATCCCCACTCTCCACGAAACCCCAAACCCCACCTATCTCCACGTGTAACAATAATCCCCCCCCTCATGTCGGGCTGCTTTTCGCGCAAGTGTGGATGAAAAAGTCAAACCAAACTAGTTTCAGAGAAGGTCCCGTTCTGCGGCGTTACCAAACCCAGTGACCCAGAGTGGAGCTTTGGGTGGGTGTCCGGGGGCCCTCTCGTCCACTCTGCACCAGCTCGTCTGCATGCGACGGCCGGCCTGTGTTTGCTTTGCCCGTTTTAGAAGGACAAATTTAGAGCTGGATCAGGGCTGTGTTTTAACTGGCGGTGACCCACATAGGACCTGTGGCTTTTCTGATGCAATGGTGACTCGCGTGCACCATGTGTGTGTGTGTGTGTTTTCAGAGGCCAATCAAGGTCAAATCTGTGCGGGGGTGCAGTTAAGGGAGTGACACGTATTGAGCCCGAGTCACACGCGTCTCAAGGCCGGTCAACTTCATACTGGAAGGCCGGGGGTTGTCATCTGCTAGTGTGACTCTATAAAGGCAAACTGAACTGAGACTGCACAGACACACACACACACACACACACACACACACACACACACAAGGAAGGGCAAAGTGCACTCACCACCTCCTGCAAGTGATGGCGAGCTGTCAACAAACCAATCACTGCTGTAATATCCCCTGTGGAGACCAGTTCAATGCATGGAGAGGGCAACACATGGGAAATGTGTTGGGTTTAACGGTGCCACCACCACACCTAGCTCAGCTTCCAGACGCTCAAACTAATGGATACACTTCTAGCCTTCACACTGTCCATCTCTCTTTTAACATGCTATTGATGTGACATGCCCAATTGTTGGGTTTTGAACAACTCCCACTACTTCTGAATGCTGTAGAAGGTTCTAAACCAGTTCAGCACAGCGTGCATGCTGAAAACTGACCCAGTGGGATCAAATAGATAATAATATGGATGGATAGATTTCTAGACACATAACGCGCTGCATGGGAATCTAGATATAGATTGGTTGCCCTATAAGTTTTTGTTCAGCCCGGTTAAGTCTTTAATAGATAGTGTGAAGGTAATCACCATGTATATCCAAGAAAACTCAGGGATGGAGGGCTTGAGAGACCTCTGTAATAATGTTTTGTTCTGCCTATCGTTTGAAGCTTTATACATTTAACATAAAACTTGAGCGAGAACCAGAGCATTGATAGAGGTTTCAGCATCAACAGGAAGGGCAGTATAATTAGAAAAAAAGAGGAAGAAAACGGAAGCCACTACTACTTACTGTATAAAGCTCATTTAGGACCTTCATTAAATCCTCCTGTAGTTGGAAGGTGATTTCTTTAGTCTGTAAAACAAACACAAAGAAGGGAAGAAAAATCCATTAGCCAAGCACGGAGAGAACAACAATTACTTTATGTAGTCATGTGGAATACTGGAAAAGATTGCTCCCAACCACTTGTGTGCGGTATGAAATGTGGTCCAGATCGTAAAAAGGTGTTCTCAATGAAGTTATCACACAGGGCTAGAGTTTCATTGCCCGCATGTGCTAAACACATTATCTGCCCAACCCCACATGAGTGAACCCCAGATATATGTTAATTCAATCAGCCATGCTATAAGGCTGACCTTAGTAATACTATCAGATAGACAGCTTGTTAAATGACTCCTATGATGCAGAATGAACTATGAAACATAGTATGATAGGCTGATCTTTTTTTGATATATACACAATTTAACAGTACAGTGCTCACATTTCTCTGGTGCTGACCTGTATATCACATGTTCACAAGGTTAGGAGAAATTGCAGATGGAATTTTGGATCGGTGGACCGTGCATCCTGGATAATATTAAAGATTATTTCTGCACTCAGAGGCTGTCTGTAAAGTAATTATTGTCCATTGTATCTGATCCTTGGAATGGTGTACTCATGTTCTCAGCAGTATGCTGTGAACAGACTAAATACAAAGGAGCTCTAGTGTTCACCAAAGTGGTGAACTCATTGTGCTTCTCATTGTTCTGAGTGAGACAGCTGGTACATACGTTTGCAACATAAGGCCATTGGCTGATTTCCAGTAAAAGCATTTAAGTTTAAGAAAAAAACAATGGATGGGATAAAGTTAAATATACAAAGTATCTTTTTGTCTGAATTGTATTATACCCCTTGCAATAGCCCAAAATCACATTCCAGTTTGAGTGGTCTTAGTTCTGTATGGGACAGCCTTTTATGACTTGAGAACTGCAGGATTTGCAAGACCGTAAAGCCTTGCACATCTGTGGTTTCCTGTGGGTGTTGGCCACAAGGAAGTGCCACTATTGAGGTCACAAACCTGACGGATCCAGGTGGATTCACACATGTGAACTACAACAAACAACCATAGTGCACCAGTGGAGGCACAATACATTAACAAAAGGAGTGCCGGGTTTGCAAAGAGTTGTCCTCTCTGAACACCGCATCCCAAGACATGTCTGCACTGACAAAGAATCCTATTCTAAAAACGTGACGAAGCACTCAAGTTGGAAAATCGACCGTCCAAGCAATTGTTCGACATGAAACTCAGAATTTGGCTGTTGGGCAGGTGGTGAGTGCTGGCCCTGCCTGCATGCATTCAGAGGTAAGAGGATTACCGTTCTCTGTGAATGGCTGCAAGGTAGGTTTCCCGATTTAGAGCAAGGTTACACCAGGTAGCCTGGGCAATCCTTTGCACCCTGCTGCCAATACCCACCTGTGCTGCCGGCTAGCCGCTGAGCTTCACACGGGCTAATCACAGGTCAAGAAAAAGCCTGTAAGCTTAGATCAACAAGCGTAGCTCCCCGCTCCTAGCAAGCGTAGCCCTTTCATCTTTTGTTTTACAATATCAAACTAGTCTTTTACGCAATCCCCTTTCCTCCCAATCGCAGGAGGAATACCGCTTGGAGAGGAGTCTTTGGAGATGTGTAATGTGATGTGCCACTGAAACTCCTGCAAGAAAGTTAAGGTTTGACATTTACTTAAGCCCCCCCCCCCCCCCCCCCCAACTCTGGAGGGGAGCTCTGTTTGGACACCTCCCCTCTCACCACCCACTGTCAGATGTACCGCCTGTCAGCCCTCTCTTTCCCCTCCGTCTCGCTGGGAGAACACTTGGAAGTGGTCCCCGGCCCGCTGAGAAGCCGCCCTTACAGACCACACAGCGCCGAGACACGGCTTAACTAATCCGAAGACAGGAATGAGGAGGGAGGAACCGATAGGAACCGAGAACGGGAGGAGACGCGCTTCATTGAAGACACGTCTCCGCGGATAACACTTAAAACAAAAACTGACACGGCCTTGAAAATCCACTTGAGTTGTTGCTTCAGAACATCTCTCCTTTCATAGCTCATCAAACGCTAGGACACATATGGAACCCCCTTGAAGCGTGTGTTGACAGTTACATGCTGGGCAGCGCAACCACCACTTGGTGTAATTTTGAAGAATTCCCTAAGAGGTCACTTGGTGTTTGCATTGGTTTTGCATGAGAGTTTGGGCGTTTTTTTCCCCCTGAAACCATATAATTAAATTGAGGATCTTTAGGGATCAGACCCTTTGAAGCTCATGTCATCTCACCACATTTAAGAGATCCAACAAATCAAAAGAGGAGCGGGGGGGGGGTACAAAGTGCACTTCTCTTCTTTGACTGGAATTCGGGAATTCGGCATAAATTAGCTATAGAACTTCTTTGTGGCAAGCTGCCAGACACATAGACAGAGCCCTGTGCGTATGCGACCGATCCACAACAACACACAAACATGTGCCTCTGAATAGAACAGAATAAAATTCTTTATTGTCATTGCACAGGATACAACTAAACACATGCAACTGGGGGCCAGCGAGCTCTTGAAAGACTCGCCCAGTAACGGCCATCGTAAAGACAACAAGTCCCGGTCGTCCTCTGACCGATGGGGGCCATCTTGTTTTAGCTTTAGGCAGCATCCTCCCCGGGGTCCTGTGACATCAGGACCAACGGAAACCGTACAGCACCAGGAAGCGCCCGCTCCTTCTGACAGGGGAAGTGAAGGCTCTGTTAAGCCTCGGGAAAGCTACCGTGGCACTGTAGCTGCAGAAAGCCATAAATAAAACAAAATGCTGGCCTCTATAAATAATACAAACTAAATCCATGTGCCAAGATCTCTCAGACCATAGAAGAAAAATAAATACTTTTTTTGGAATCCGGCAAAAAGAAAGAAGAACAAGCGTGAAAAGGAACGTGTCATCTTTAATGATGCGCGGGCTGAGACAGAGCGAGGCAGGAGATGGCAGGTAGGCTATTAGCACCACTCCGGGCTGTGATTCTGTATTCACCACTGCACCGTCTATGGTTCCAACCACACAGGCTGTGGTCAGAGGAATATCAAGGGAAGGGGGTGGGGGGGAGGCTTCAACACAGCATTCCTTCGTGTGATTTCTCTGGAAGCATGACTACGGAGTAGCGGCCCACCACCACCTCTGAGCAGTGGGCTAAAGTCACGTAACATTAGGAGACACCGTCTTGTTTTCTCTCGTTACAGCGGCCTTTGTGCAGATCAAAGCTCGCCGGTGCTGTGATTACAGGGCGAGGGGTGTTTCAGAGAGGGGCCGCTGGGAACCAGGACCCCCCATCGTGCTAATATGTGTGTCCACAAAATGTCACCTGGATACATGGGGCTGTGGAGGTTGGGGGGGGGGGGGGGGGAGGGTTGGTTGAGGGGCAGTTGCTGTACAAACTTTTAAAAGGGCAGAGTTCAGGGCATTGTGTGATTGTAGCAGGATGTCACAGAGATGGCACGATAGCACTGCCTTAGGAGGGGCAGAAAGATGGATATGTGGGCGGGAGTTGGGGAGGCTGGAATGTGCACCACCAGGATTTATACGGGAACATGAGGGAAAATACTATACTGCAGGAACACATACGAGGGAGAGAGAAGCAGGGCTATAATTATGACCGTCAATACGGGGTGGGCTGGTGTCATAGAAGACGTCTGTAAAGACGCTGTCTGTTTCACATCTGGCCTCATTAGTACAACTAGGACCCTTTAACCACTATCAAAGGGCAAGGATTGCTGGGACTTCCTCTCTGTATGTGTGTGTGTGTGTGTGTGTGTGTGTGTGTGTGTGTGTGTGTGTGTGTGTGTGTGTGTGTGTGTGTGTGTGTGTGTGTGTGTGTGTGTGTGGGGAGATGTGAGGGGGGTAATGGAGACCATTTCTTCACCGACTAGTCAAAGTCAAAACCACAAACTATCAGGAGATGGTAATCAGTTAAGTGAAATGCGAGACTTTGGAAGTGACATGAGTTAATAAGTCTTTAAGAAGGAATTAAAGAAAAGAATGATGAGACTTCTTTTTATTTAAACAGAGGGGGGACCAAAAGAAAGATTAGATGTAAGAGGAGAAATTAAACAAAGACAGAGGGAAAACTTAAGAGTGGACGAATGAGGAGTTAAACATAGCCTTGCTTAAACAGACGCAAAAGCCATCCTCTCTGGGGCAGTTGCTTTGTAATTTGGGCCTGCGGTGCGTAGGAGCACATAATCTGTTTGGGAGTTGTCGTCTTTGTGGCGGACCCGCCAGCGGTGCCTTGGCTTTTCGGTCACGAGGGCACAGCCTTCAGATGGTATGGTGGAGGCATTACTGGTGGGAGCTGTGATCGGAGATGTGGTGAGCTCCTCCACATCATCTGATTGCAACATGACTTGGGGGAAATGCGTCACAGCTCAACTCTAAATATACCCTGCTCTCTACAGCAACAACTTGACTTAGGACGGAAGACAAGGCTATATAAAAGGGGGGGGGGGTAGACAATTGAGGCCCAGTTTACATTTCCTTCTATTTCTTCATGCCGATTTAATAGGTGGAATCTGTTTTCCCTCCTGGCTACGCAGTCAAGCAGGTGACCAATTAGCGTACTCTCACGTGGCTAAGCCCGGCCACTCACATGAGGGTCATTGTTGTCCTGAGAAGGTATTAAGCAGGTGTGTAGTGGATATGTCCCTCTGTGAAATGTTATGGTTGGTTTACGTCAGAGCCTGACCGATGCAGATGTAGTGAGTAAAAAATTACCAATAATGATATATCAGCTGATATTGAAAATATTGAAACATATATGTATATATACAAATCGTGTTATCCTGGGGGTAGGGCAGCTCCTTAAGGGCTGATTATGGTTCCATGTTCACGCAACACAATGACTACGCAGACGCTTCGACGCAGTCGTGAACCTTTATGGTTCTGCGTCGGGTTTTAGTGAGCGGACCAATCACAGCCCTTGCTGCTGTGGACGGTGGACGCAAGGAGGGTCCGCAAGGACGTAAGGGGTCCATAACCCCCTTGCGTTAAGTGAACATGGGACCATAATCCGCCCTTTAGGATTTGCTGTTCATCCTCAAGCAATGCCTTGGGCCACAGCAACAACACATTAAAACCATAAGCTAAAGGAACCAATTAGCAGTAGTATGGGGAGGAGCTAACCTTCACGCC
Source organism: Micromesistius poutassou (assembly GCF_964030765.1). Lineage (NCBI taxonomy): Eukaryota > Metazoa > Chordata > Actinopteri > Gadiformes > Gadidae > Micromesistius > Micromesistius poutassou. The sequence goes on along the minus strand of NC_140283.1, from coordinate 9,512,944 downwards.
ATGATATAAAACTGTTAGTTGTGGGAGTGTTTACGTGGATGTGCTGGGTTAAAGCACCATTTCATATCTGCGCATATTGGCAAAGATATGCCGTTACTGATATATCTGTGATAGGCTATATATAATCGGTCGTGGTCCATTTGACATATTTGGATGTTCTAAAGAAATCCCTTTAAAAGGACCCAGTGGTTAAGACCAGGAGTCGGCCCAAGCAGTCTCACCTTTTTGAGGAGCCGTGTGGAGTCCTCGCTGACCTGCATGAACCTCATGATGACGTTGTTGAGGTAGATGTCGCTGAGCGTGGCGTGGTCCTTGCTCTCCCTCCTCACTTGGTTCAGCAGCAGGTACCAGCAGTTCACCGGGGACAGCAGGTTCTGGTCTTTCCTGAAACGAGACGAGTTCGGCCATCAGTTTGACAATTTAGGTCACTAGGAAAATATACCTTTTGGCGTCCCATCGGGTGTTGAGGTAGTGAGATAAAGCACTGAGGGTCAAGGTGAAGTAGAGAGGCAGGTTTGGGGAGCAGGGCCGATGCTATATTAGGTTGGCCTCTTTTCAAACGCCACCGAGACTTAATATGGACACTTGTGCTCTGAAACTGCAGTATCCGAGTGGACTTAGCACAGAGGTGACCACCAGGTCGAGCCGTCATCTCAACAGCAGTCCATACCTGGCGAGCAATTAGAATACTTAAAGTGAATCAGTGGCTATCATAAACGTATCACGCCTCTGAAGACTCCCTCGTTGTCAAATGGCCTATATTTCTGCCGGTCTATACTAAAAATATCTTGATCTACAGCGGCAGTCCAGATGCATTACTCTGAGCAGATATTCAACTTGCGCACCGCTCACACACAGTACAAGGGTGACGTTTCCAGGGCACGGTTCTAGGAATGTTGTACGCCTGAGATGATTTGCTGCCTGCAACCAGGGGAGAGCACCAGCCTTAAGTACATAGCAGGGGAACTCATGAGCAAACTTTAGAGAGACCGTGTTATGAAACCAAAAATAAATATAGAAGAAGAAAAAAAAGGGAGATAAGCAGAAAGCACTGTGGCGAGAGAAAGAAAAAAAAAAAAAACACAGAGCAACAGACTGTGATACACGCTGGTGCTTCCTGAGCCGTGGACCCGCTGCTGCAGGGCAGACTGTAGGACATTGTCCAGCCTGGGCTGACTGCAGGACATTGTCCAGGCCGGGCTGAGCCGAGCTGGGGCCCTGAGTAAGCAAAAGGCCGGCAGGCCGACTTCCTCTGGCATGCTCCGTAACATTCCTCCTGCCCGCTAAAATGCACCAAATATGTGAGCGTGTGTCAGTGTGCCCGCCTCCGCTTCAGGAATAGGGTCCGGGACAAGGCTGTCCGGAAAACGTTTGGTTCCAGACAGCCTCTGTAACTACCCCCCCCCCCCCCCCCCCCCGCACCCAACCCCCATCCATCTGTCCCAAGGTCAGCTGGCAGAGACAGGCAACGCATGTCAACATGACAGGTGAAACTCCGCACTCTGTCTGGGCGGGTGACCCAGCCATGAACTAATCCACAGTGTTCTGCTAAACTGACAACAACCTAATGGACAACGACACACACACCCTGTCCAGTCATGTTAGACGAAAACAGGAAGCAACTCTCGCGTGACGCAAGCAGGCGGAAGATTCTAATATTTAGGAAATGTTGTGTATTGTCCGGGTATTGAGAATGTTGTCTAAAGGCTGAACAGCCTTCATCAATGCAGTGCTCCGTTTTCGTGAGCCTTTAACACCTCAATACTTAAACTGGATATGAATTAACACAGGAACATCATGGGTCAGACTAGTATGTAAGTATGCAAGTCAATAAAGAATGTGGCACAGTTAATAATTCATGTGTGCATGCAGTTGGTTATTAAAAATAAGGTTGACCTACCATGTGGGAAGGGACACGTGACGTTTACAAAAAAAATATATAGATCTTCACTGAGGATACACTCATTCCTGTTTGTATTTTGGTCACTCGCAATGAAACAATGAATACAGTGAGCATGTGAATGACATAGCAAGGTAGCAGGACACTGCCCTGAGAACATAATACATCCGATTGTGTAACTTGCTAGGAAAACACCAGACAATCTGCACAACGTTTATTCCTCAGGTTTTTGTCACATGAGGTTAAGATGACATAGAAATAAATGCCTGAGACTGCAAAACACTACCCGTGACTTGGAAATAATAATCATAATCTCCTTTTAAAAGAACCAAATACATCTTCCCAAAGTAGATTCTCTGCTTGAGAGAAACCATGGGGCAGAAATATGAGGATTTCTCAGAGAATTCCCTCCAATAAACACCAGTGGGTCCCAACAGTGTCTTTGTGATCTGATTAAAAAGGAAATGCTTGCTAGACCAGACCAGGGGAAAGCAGAGGGGTGGAGGAGGAAGGAGAGAGAGCCGGAGCCAGGCTTGTTATTGGGGTGGAAAGGAGAGCGACACTGCGATCACAATGACTTCTGGGAATCATAATGACAGGAAGTGTTCTCAATGTCATCGTTTCCTCTGCAGCCAGAAGGAGAACTGTGTCAGACAGAGAGATCAACCAACAGAGCACCACGGGACCAGGACACAGGTAGACAGGAGAAGTAAGAGTCAGAACACGTAGGGGCTCGGCGGGGAGACGTAGAGAGACAGAGTGAGAGACAGAGCGAGAGCAAGCGCGTGGGATTGTGTCTTAGTATGCGTCTCCATAACCCTGTTCACAAATATGCTGATGAAACTTTGAAAGTGAAGGATTGCACAATACGAGATATCAAGCTCTTTGGCATGTGGTGTGTAAAAACAAGAACCCTTATCAACAAGTTTCTTTTTGTGCTTCACAGATAACATTTGATTGCACGCTAACCGTTTTATCACTTCCAACGTGTGGATTAGATTACTTAAAAAAGGAGCATATGGCATTATGCTCCTTGGTTTCCTTAAGACCACCAAGAACGTAGCATGTGTCTCAGATGTTGGGTTATAATCTTCATAGAAGATTCTATATTTTTCATAGAAGATTCTACACTGTTTTTCAGTATGAACTAGATACAGCTCCAGCAGAAGTTGGAATTTGTGCAGAGGACAAAAAACAACTCTGCTTGCAATTTGCAGGAATCTGGTATGTTGTGGGCCTAGCCAGAGATCCATCTTAGATCTTGACAACATGTGCATGAACATCGTTAGGCTTCCTTCAGACCAAATCCTGCGTTGTGGCCGTAAGCACAGACTGCTGGGCCAGGTTACTTCATGGCCCATTTATGTGACATCATGTTGTGTACTACCTCACGGCAGGGTTGTACAGCTCTGGAAAGGACAACACGCCGGCGACCGCTCTCTCTCCCGTCTCTACGGTTGCTCAGTAAACAGCAGAATGCTACAATGCTAATGCTACATGCTAAACAAGGTTCCACATCTCATGGGCGTATTCCTGTCTGAACCCCGGTTTGCGTTGGCCAATCATGTGACATTGGGATGCGTTTCTCCCAAAAGTTCAACTCATTCATTCATTCAACTTAACGGTTGAACTGGGGGTTTTGCCTGCGGCGCCTCATTGGGTCAGTATGAAGCCTTCAGGAGGTGACAGAATGTCCTTCACCCAGACACTTTATTCTCGACAAACACTGTGTCTATTCAAGAAGCCACCAGGGCAGGCTTTGACAACATCAATAATTGAATTATTCCCCTGCACGCCATTCTTCTGTCCCTCCCTGAACAAACTCTGGATAACACTGCATAAGGTCTCACTGTGTGTCCACTATGCGCCTGTCTGTGTGCGAGCGTGTTTGCTTTGCTAGCGCTGCAAAGCCATTGTACAGCGGGTGCACTTGGTAATGTGCAGTAAATAGCACTGACGAGCAATGGCGCCTCGTGGGTTCGTCCGTTGTTCTCTTCAATGGTCGGGCGGGGGCCGGGGGCGGGTGGACTGTAGCTCAAAGAGCCGTAGGTACGTTTGGTAGGTTTGTTGTGTGGTTTGTGGTGGTATGAAAAGGAGCTAGCATCGTTAGTTCATTCATATAAACAAATGAGAAGGGACTTTTCTTTTTACGTTTGTTTGAGAGACACAGTTCGGTCTGATGCTGCGTGGGCTAGGCATGGGGATACCCCGATATATATAACGAGAGCAGTAATGGCCAAAAAGGTTTTAACCGTGACCAACTCCAATCTAAACATTTGAGTTTGATCCCTATTGTGTGTGTGCACATTTTCCATAATTGTCAAATTGGTCACCCAACCTTGATCACTGACCTCAAATAGATAGCCTGCTATCCATTACATGAACGCTTTGTTTTTGTTAGGTCACATAGAAAAAACACCTTTGGGTTTAGAGTATCACCATTTGCTGTGCCTGCTGTACTCAGCAAAGAACATTTGAGGGACTTCAGAAGACAATGTCTTTGTTAATATAAGTCATACACACACACAAAACCACCTTTTATGGTGCGGTTCATGGTAACTCAGATCAATTCCTGTTGTATCCCAAAAACACCTTAGACCAAGTCCCAAATCACCCACTTTGGTCACCAGAGGAATACATCCAAAAGAGGAACTGGTCCACCACACCTTCTCCTGAACCATCCCCCTGTTCCCTGTCAGCGGCTTTACTTACTACTTGTCAGCAGCTCAAATCAACAAGATGGATGGGTGGAACGAGGGTCTATTTTTGTTAAATGACTGTAGCTTTACTATAAACTATACGAATAGAACATATGCTGGAATACTTAACTTTCACTTTTGACCTGAGACTTAAACTTAACAAAACATCCCACTGCTGACATCCAGATATTACAGCGGTAGTTCCCCGCCATCAGGGTGCTTCAAATGTAAGGCTATTTAATCTCAGTTAATAGGCTAGGGAATTAGCTGCACTTTTTTTAATGCAAACTCATTAATGCAGCTTAGTCCAAATGACTTGCCACACATAGAGCCATAATGAATGTTATACCTCTTGATGCACCACTCAGTCCAACAAAATCAACGGCATGAATGTGGGCAACATACTAACTAGACGACTGTATTTGTTGGTTATTAATCATCTTAATATTTCCTAAATACACAACGGTATATTCAGGAAGTACACACACGCACGCACTCTTTAGGGTAGAGGAAAAGGAAAAGAGTTCACTCCACCGCATGTTCAAACAATATGCTAATGGATGCTCTTTCCGTGAGCATATCTCCTACAGGGAAACGAGGCCACCGACTGCAGCGGACTCAACGGTGTATCAACATCCTGGAAAAAGCTGGCGGAGCCATGCTGTGATGCCCCATGCGGAGAGCGCTGGAGTGAGGGAGCGAGGTGCACGGCACACAACATTAAAAAGACAAGAACAGACAGAGGAAAGGAAAGGGAGAGACAGCAAGACGATGGGATCTCATCAGCGCTCAAATGAGTAGCGACATTATAATACACTCAAGTTTCAATTGACTCGTGATTTAGTTTGTCATTTCTCAAGTAAAAATAACAAACCGTTCTGGTGGGAATGATTTAGACTATTTGGTCTCTGGTAACGACACGTGCCAGGATTTGCATATTCCATATGCTAAATAATGGAATTGATAAAAAAGTATCCACTAATGAATCAATTAATGTAATCTGTGAGTTGTTGAGATCTGCAGGAGATGGTTCCTCTCCTCTTCCTGGTTTCTCTGTAGGTCTTGACATCTGAAGACCTCCTAGGTGCAAGCAGCACTGCATGAGGATATCAGTTTCTCTCCCAGGAAGATCCAAAACTCCCCAGTCCCATTTCTTGCTGAAACACAACCTGGTTGCTGAGAGATGGGCTGTCAGCTGTCCCACAATATTTGAATGAGGCCTACACTCATTACTCAAGGGATTACTTCAGCCCCAGGTGTAATACAGATATTAAATTTCAATATTTCAACGTATGACTTTTTTTTACTTCTCCCAACATAACATAGAATGATTTTTATAAATCTATATCAAGTATTGCTACACAGACGGATTATCTATTGGTTTTGGAATCTACTATTTTCAAGGAGGAAATTAATGGAATAGGGAAGGAGTGTCTGGAAACCCAGTCGTACGGAATCTAGAATAAAGCAGAAACAAATGGCCATTCCTGAGCTTCAGGTCACTCCTCCCCACCAACTTTCCATATGAAACCAAGACTGAATGATAGCATCAGCATTATAATCTTTCAAATGTATTTTCCCTTGCAGAAAGATCCTATCAATGTAATTACATGAAATGTGAATTCTACTTAGCTTCCCCAATGCGAGAAGAATCATAAGAATGGGGAGGTACAGACAATGAGAGGGCTTTTACGTGAAACAGAGACCAGGACCGAAGGCACTGTGACTATTAAACAAGAGCCAAGGCAGACGACAGAGAGATACAGGGAAAGGATACCTAAACTGCCAACAAAAGCCTAAATTCAAATACACCCTATAAAAGAAAACCCACATTGATAAACAAGTTAAGAGCACTTGTAGCGCCGACAATTGGACTAGGGTCTCCTTACTTGTACTGCTGGTGGTCTTTGGTGCTTCGCGTTTTGGCCATGAAGCGCTCGGCCAGTTTCTCCAGGTTTCTAGAATATTCCATCTCGATCTCAGACTTCTTCCGGAAGAAGTCTTGGAGGTCCTGCAGCAGCTGGACCCTCATGTCCGTCTGCTGGTCCAGACATTTCTGCTGCTCCACCAGCTGGGCCCGGATCTCTGAGGAGACGGAGCACAGGGCAGGACATGGTCAGAATCTATAGCCTCTGGAAAGGGTTGGCTACTGCAACAAGGGGAGAATCCACAACATCAATGTCAAACTACAAATGTATCGTGTTTCCAATAGCCGTACGGTATGATAAGTGAAGTAGTCAAATACTTTGTGTTCATGCCAACACAAGACGTCTGACTAAGGCGCTGGTATTATCCCTCTTCAAAAATATAGAAACGAAAAACAACGCATTTGATCCAGAGTACAGCATTGCAAAGCCAAAGTGCCAATAAGGCTCGTTATTGTTTTCTTATGTCCGCAGGTGTACTAGACAGAGATCTCTGCTCTCAAGTGTTTCATTAAGGCAAAGCCTAACCTGAAGATGAACACATTCACTCTTTTTCTGTAGTGAAACTGGCATAAACTCTTTTATTTAGAAAACTCTAAACATTTAACACACACACATACACAGACACACACAGACACACACACTCCTGCAAAGTGCTCTGGCTGTATAATGGACTTCTCTTAATGGAGGCCGGCCTGGGCCAGGCCTCCTCAGTAAGGGAAGCAGATTAATAAGGTGATTTAAAGCCACAGGACCACCGGCAGAGCAGGGCTGCTGCACGTCTGCCATTAGCAGCACAACACAAAGTAATCCAGCAGGCACACTTTCTTCTGCATCATTAGTCCATACAATGGAATACAATAAAATCAGCTTATTACTAATAATATGTGGCCGTGTATTTTGATTCCCACCTGAGCCACCCATGCCTAAATATTTAAGCATGTGCTGATATTCCAAGACATTTTTGGAAAAGCCATTAAAATAAGGATTAAGGACACTCATTTGATAAATCGAAGAGATGGAAACAAACACTTTTGGAAATATTATTAGGCCAATGTTATGTTATGTACAGAAACCATCCACTGCAGTTTGGCAGGTTAGCTAATGGCCAATCAAGTGCTGATTCAATTGAGTGTGTGTGTGTGTGTGTGTGTGTGTGTGTGTGTGTGTGTGTGTGTGTGTGTGTGTGTGTGTGTGTGTGTGTGTGTGTGTGTGTGTGTGTGTGTGTGTACACACACACACTTGTGTTCCTTATGTAAAAGTGGATTACCATGTGACCCTGAAACATTAATCAGCATTAAACCCAACGCAACCCACAATCTCAATAACCTAACAATATAGATGAGGTCTATTAAATATAGTTGATTAGGTTTATGCAATCCCCAAGCGGCAGTTCTTTGCCTCTGGCACTCCGGAAGAAATATTCCAGTGTAACAAGTGGAAGGGGGGTTGCGATTTCCGCAACACTTAATCTTGATAGATGGCAAGCGTACAATACTCCCAGCCTCACTAACCCAAGACAGACAACAGTAATGTACTGTAAATACACAACAACAAAATGACAACACTAAGAAGAGAAAAGCGGGTAAGGCATAACAGGAAGTGGCCTGTCAAGTTCTTTCTGAAAGTTCATTATATGAGTCGGGCTGGCTCAGGGTAGGGTTCAAATGGAGCCACAGAATTGTCTTAAGTGTACCTGGTCTTTAAGGGCAAAACTATAATTGTGGCCATCTCCGGCTAGTCAATGAGGATGTGGGGATTAAAGCAAAGCTGGCATTGCGTTTACTCAAGGGGCTGGCTGGATCATTTAACACAATTACAGCCATGACTGCACATAGAAACACATTAAAGCATTAATATTCCAAAGGCAGACATTAGACAGACACTGGAGTGCCAAGCTCAAGCCACAGGAAAAGTCAGAGAAGCTCACAGAATGTCCAACTTCAGAAACAAGGCTTTACTTTTACTGTTCAAAGGCCATTGACCATTTCTTGCAGATCATGAGGTGACTATATATATAGCATGCATGCTGGAGTCATTAATTAAGTCTTTAATGACTTTACATCTTTAGTTTATGTATTACACAGTATGACACATTCCTTGTGAGATCATCTGGACAGCCAGTGCCTGATATTTGTAGAAGTATTTCCAAATCAAAGCCCTATGTCTTGCACCACAAAACTGAAGGCATAGGAGCATACGCACCTGTGCACTCTTTGCACCTTGAAGTGATGCAAGTGGACAAGTCAAACAAACCGCACATCAGTGTCACTACATTTTGATCTTTGAATGTATTTGGTGGTTTATATTATATTATGGTTTCTACTGATACACACCAAGATAACAACCACACTGCAGAACGTGTTGCCATTAGTCTACAGGGTTTTGGCAGGTCTATAAAGCCAACAAACTGTAGCCGACCAACGGACACAGTGGCTATATTGACCAATGCTGGAGCGCCGCTAGGTCTTTGTGGCAATCGGTTAGAACCAAAGCGCTTTTGTTCGGGGTTGGATGTTGTCCAACTGCTCCTTTGAAGGCCACACAAAACTCTTCCCATAACCCATTCATGCAGGCAAATATGTCCAAAGTTGCAACCCAGAATCACGTTTAATTTGCTAGATAGGGCTATTCTATTGTGACAGGAAGTGCTTTGTCAGCAGAGAGGCTGTACCGACCCACATTGTTGACCTCTTGAGGGACATTCTGGGCTTCTGTGGAAACTGTACCAACCGGACCACTGTCACACATCCACAAACCTTTCCTATGAGAGCAGATGTTGCCCGTACACGTAACAAATGTCACCAATTTGTTCAAAAGATATTATTCTACACCTGCCATTGCAATTTGCTTGAGTATCTTATAGCGTAGGTCGGCCTTTGCACACAGTCCATTAGCCTCTCAGACTCTGAGGTTTAGCAGCATGTTAATGGAAGATACAGCATGTTTTCAGCCTTCACCATGTGCTACTTATCCAGGCACTGGGACAGGGAAAGTTAGGCTGGATACAATATGGGAAAGATGGCATCAAAGGCGATCAGGAATGAGCTCTTTTTTCTGCAGAGCACAAGCTTTCAATTACAACTGGGACGAGTTTGCGTACCAGTGAGAGATGGGTCACTGGATTTTCATTTTTGATTAATGGATAATGAAATGATCCAGGAAAAGTGTGAGTTGTTAATATTCACACATTTACATTTAGCAGTTGACGCAAAGCGACTTACAACTGTTCATGGGCCACACGTTATGGCCTATTCCTAGAGTGAATAGAGGGGATAACAAGATAAGATTGGTCTCCTCTGCATTGAGAATGAGTTTCAGCTTAAGTCTGGTCATTTGAATGACAGCAAAAATATTTTGCAAGAATTCAATGGCCTTGACACACAGCATTATGTCACAGTGTCATCAGCATAAAAATGAAACAAATCAAACACACATTTTGACATGTTACATCAAGATTATTTATACATGTAGTCAATAAAAGTGGACCTAATACCAAACCCTGTGGTACACCCTTGTAGACAGCTACAATATCAGAACATAACCCATCATATGTAATGCAATAGAGACCTATGACTAAGAAAGTTAAGAGGTCTTCTTTTTTGAACATCATGATCCATTATGTCAATCCATTATGTCTAGACAGCTACATTTCATCAAAGGTCCCTGGGCAGGAATATAATATAAGAGAATGATGGCATCAAATTATATAATTATGACAAGGGTACAGAGAATAAACATTGCATCATGTAAAAAATAAAGCACTTCACATTGAAAACTATTATCATACTTTTTAAAATACTGTTATGTTTAGTACTTTGCAATAACTGGTAAAATGATATGTAATGTTCCAGTCATGATTTAAGTTAAGTGATTTAAAACTAGAGAAGGGCAAGCATTATATGATAGTGCTGGGAATTGTGTTTCAAAAGTTTGCTGCTCTAACTGTGCGTTCACACGGTGGTCGTGGTGTCGCCTGAGTTTGGTCGCGCGACAAGTCATAATCCGTCGCTGTAGTTATTTGTGCACGTTTTATCACGCAAATATAGTAGCGCGTGTATGAGGGAGTCGAGTTGTTGTGGAAGTACCAGAGACGTCGGAGAACCCGACGCAGTCTATTCCTAATATCATACGGAGGCGCACACAGCTTTTGGCTGTGATATTATATATTATATTAAATAGACATTTAATATTATATGATATAATATGATATATATATATAGAGCTCTGGGAGTCGCAAACGGCAACAATAACTCTCCTCTCTTCTCCTCCATGCTGCGTTTCACGCCGGACTGCAGGGAACGGTTGGCCGGTTGAACGCAGATTGACTGTTATGTTACGTCACTCAGGGAGTAAACGCTGATTGTCTGTCATCACGCGAATGTCGCGGCAAGATTCAAATATTTCAACTCGAGCGAAAGTGTCGTGCTGCAAATCCTTGTGAACGTGCTCGCCTGTGACAGGGTGTTCAAGCCGCGCCACAAGTCAAATCTTGCTGCAGGTTTTTCTAGAGACCAGATTCAGTGGACCTGTACTGTACTACACAGTTACCATTCTGGTCGATGCTCTTGTTTGTCTGATGTCATCAGAGCATAGTGAAGCAAAGTGGTTCAGTGGGGGAGGAGCACAATCGTGTGTCATTTTGTACATTGAGCTGGGGTGTGCAAGGCAGACAAAATGATTGAATGGTCAAAAGGTTATACTTTGTGATTATGAATGTGATGATTTAGATTAGGGATAACTTTCAGCTCCTAAAGGCCGATACCGATACCGATAACCGATAACACACACACATATAAATATATATGATCATGACCTAAGATCATGGCATTGTTGCTCAGACATCAGTAGAATCAACGGGGGGTTTAGGGGGGAGGACTTGCAAGGGGCGGGATATGACGTAGGGTCCACGACGGCTCCTGTCACTCAGGTGTGTTTTGGTCTAACCGCAGCAACGGAGGCAGAATAGGCAGAACTCATCGCGATCATCTTAAATGTTGCTGCAGCGATGCATCATATATTCCGTTGCATCCACAACATCCGTATCTTTTTTGGCTTGTGGGTGTGTGAGTGGACGAGTGAGGAGAGCGAGCGGTAGCGTGTGTCAGTTTAGTGAAGTAATGAACGAGTCCGGTTGTGTCTGCAAACGTGTACTGTAAAGTTAGTGAAACTAAAAATAAAGTACACAGCCTTTCAATAATTGGCGGCCGCTTCATTCCGACCATATTCCGACCTATAAGCAGACCCACTGCCGGTCAAAGGGAATGGTGTTACCCCCGAGAGAACATCGACGTCTCCCCTGTGCTCTCGACTACGGTCTGGGAGCCGACAGCAGGAAATATAATAATAAAAATAAACATTTTCTATATACGCGTGCAGCTGTGAACTCATGTATTGTAATTGATTGTATGATGTGTAATTTTAGGGTAACGATAAGACCTTTCATTTAGCGTTGAAGGCACTGAAAAGGCACTGAAATTATATAGGCTATGTTATCGGGGCTATTCTTCATGATATCGGACTTATCGGAATGACGTAATAAGTTCTGTTATCGGCCCGATAATTATCGTGTACCCTTAAAAATATCTAATATAATAAAAATGATAATGATGATGATAATGATGATCTTATGAGGGTTAAACTCCTTAGGATAGTTCAGAGTTCACCTTGACTCTGCATAGCCTCCTCCCTTACCCCCCACCGACCCTTACTCTCCTAAAAACACCCCTCTTACGAACTTATTGTGTGTTGTACCGTACTGTTTGTGTGTTGGCTCTTAATGTACAGTATGCAATTATTGTATGTTGTACGTCCTTGCACTTAAAAATAGTACCTAGCATTGTGTAGCGTCTTATCCTAACTATCTTTTTTGTAAACAGGGAATGGGTTTACGTAGCAATTGTAGGTGCTTGGCAATTGGTTCTATGAACATCTTTACTGTACCGACAGCGAAGTATTGTCGTTTCTCTTTCTTCTGACAAATGTACTTAGTTAGTCACTTTGGATAAAAGTGTCAGCTAAATGCCCTAAATGTAAATTATAGTTAATATAAGTCAATGAAAAGACCAATGTTTAACACAGAAAGCAGAGACCATCATGTCAGCCAGGTAGTAAGTCACACTGGAAAAGTGAGCAAATGAGCAAGAAATTCTACTTTTCAAATAGGTGTTATTTCTAAACTCTGGGATTGGTCCTGCTACCCTGGTTAACAACGACCTGCTCTGTTACTGACTCCACATCCGCGGGCCAGGTGTGAAGGCAAAACATAAATAGGCCTTATGTGCTTAGCCTTACACCAATCAATGAATGTTTTTCTTTTTTGTTTTACTTTGGAAGGAGGTAAGGCAACTTCCAAACCAAACACAAACACAAAATGTAGGAGACACAAACCAAGACATGCACACAGCTTCAGAACGTGAATAATACAAGTTAATACCAAGAGGAAAATGTAGGACTGTGTGGGCTACATGGGTTCATACAAACAGGCATATTCCTTTAATCCAGCATTGGGTTATCAGCTTTGTTTGTCTTGGGCTCCCTGCTCAATAGACTTATGGTTGGAGACACGAGAGCAGTTTACTTTTTGCCTGCGATTTAAGTCTGTTTAGTAATCCTGTGATTTCTGAACCAGAATATATCTGAACATACTTCAATACAATACACACAATACTGTTTTTTTATGTCAGAAACCAACACCTACATGGGGGGGGGGAATTAACAATCAACCACGCTGTCCTCCTCAAATCAATCATTTCTTATCCCCCACTGAATAACTCAAATGTTTAATTCCAATAACAGCCCAGCCAAGCAGCCCATTTGCAAAAAAAGGTCTGGTTGCTAGGGAAACAGTGCAACAGCCAAGAGCTCCTGGGCTGGATGGAGCGCATCAATCAGTGGTGTCAGGATGATGGCCTGCAAGGACTGTTGCCATGATCCAAACCAAACAGGGCGGCGGGTCAGTAGAAGCTGGATTGCGGTACAAGTACACATGAGAGAAAGGCTGTTTATTCAGCTGCAGAGTAATATCTGTTTGATCTGGACACCCCTTCTTAAGTTCTGCTTCCTTGGACATTTGCACAACACTTTTCATGTATTTGTATAGTACTGAGCACACCTTTGCGTGCACTGAAATATGGTATGATATCAACTTGATTTAACATAACGCCCAATGTATGTGTTACAATAAATATGGGCGATACTTTCCTGTTAGGCCGACACCTGACAAATAAAAAAGACAAATATTGCCCAGTTCATATCACTCATTTGAACACCTAAAACTTGGTTGTATTATTGTTTAAACAGTGCAGTGTCTGAAGCCATTGGACAAGATTTGTAGTCTAGAAAATTACTGTGTTGACGTACCTAGAATCTCTCTCACAATTTTTGGTGGTGAAAATGGACACTTTGCCTGTAGCATTCAAACGCCCTTTGTACTTTTGTTGGAGGTTTTGATGGGGAGGATAAAGAGAATGCAGCTCATATGTCATGTCAGACCACCTCTCTCTCGCTCTCTCTCTCTTTTTCTGGTAAGCCAACCCGGGGACATAGACCTGTCTGGGCAGGCTAGCAGCGCGCATACAGTTGGGACTTGTTTGTTAGGGGCAACGGCAATACAATGAAAAAATGCAATGGTCGCCCAACTGAGAACAAGTGGAGACATACGGAGAGCAGCTTTAAAACAAGGCGCTCCATGAAAACCATTTGTTCCCGTAGTGCAGAAGCTTTAATCAGCCGGAATGTTTAGAACACTGGTCTGCAAAATAAACACATGGAGTGGCTGAACTGTCTCTACCCTGAACTCTGTTTCCACAAATTCTTTGCAGAGTATCTGCTTATTTAACTCAAAATGGAGCATGGAAGGACAGACCGACACAGCCGGACATAAAAACCAAACAATCAGGGCAGGCTGTAGATTAATGTAGAAAGTGTCTGCAAACCAAACTTTTTCATCAGTTTGGGTATTGTTGAAAACATCGTTCTTACTGCCATTCATCTGCCTGCAGTATAATGTTTACCCAAGTCCAAATAGGGAGAGCGGCCCCATTTCGTCAGAGTGATATGGGCCACACTGGTCATTCCTGTGACAGTATTCGAGTTGAGCCGTTCAGAATCGGCCACTTCCCGAGATAGGGCCTGGTCAGCATCCTCCGACAGGCCTCAGAGAGCACACATCCCCCTCCCTGCTTTCCTCTTCTCATCCAACTCAGTGTGTTGACAGTTTGTCGGTTGTTCTGGCGGTTGTTTTTCTCATCATTCTTTTGTTTATTCTATGGTTCATGTGTCTCACTGTCTGGCAGTCTGGCTCACTTGCATTTAAGACTTGCTTTACTGTGTGTCCGAATACGAACTGCCTTTCGCCACCTTGTCGGTCCCTACGCCTTTCTCTATCAATCTGTCTTGTCTCACTGCTTCACCGTCTGTCTTCCTCCCTGCTTTGCTGTCTGTCTCTCCCCATAATACCAGTCTTCCTGTGTCCTTTGACTGTGTCCTTTGACATTGGCCTTTTCCGGGTTGCCCGCACCACTTCTCCATGATCCGGCGGTTCGGAAGCACGTGTCAGACGTGGAGCTGGTGGGGGGGGGGGGGGGGGGGGTATAACCACCCAGAGTATCCCTGCACACACTGTGGCGGACAGTGTGTTCCCAGAGGCGGGACACTGTGGCACCATGGGGCCGGGGGGGAGGGATGTAGAGGATGGGAAGGACAGAAGATGAGACGGCTCATAACTACATGTATAGTGTTCCCAGTTCTCTGCCAGTCCCTTCAGACTTGCAAAGTAAATAGGTTCTGCCTCCATTAAAAGATCGTTAGTCCTTAGTGTGACGGACGCTGATGTTTATTTCAAAGAATATGTCCTACAACAGTGGCTGATGCTAAATAGGATACAGGCCTAATCCTGCTCTGACAAGGAGAGGGAAAGAGGGGGGCTTTTACTTGAGTTGGTCTCTTGTTTTTAACTCCTTACTTGTGACGCTTGGTGCCACTGAAATGACTCTACACGCCGTTTAAAGCCACACAGTAGAGAAGGCAAATAACACAAAAGGGGAACACTCTCAGTGTGGTGCCCTGCATGACGCATTTGTGAGAAGGGTTTGCGATGGAAAGACAGGGAGCCGTTGCTTGCGAACATACAAAAAGCCTACTGGCTCAGGAGCGGTGTTAAACCAATCAGAGGTCTCCCGTAAGTCTCTTATTACGTGCTCTGTCTCCATAAACGATGTCCATGTCTCCATGTCTCAGTGTGTCCCCTTCGACTCTTCAGAAAGGCAGCGATTGTCTTATGTTATTTTTAGGGATGCACCGAAATTTCGGCCACCGAAAATTTTCCAAAAGCGCATTTTCGGCTTTCGGCCGAAACACTTTTAATACCGAAACAACACGGCCGAAACAGGAAATTGTGATGACGCAAACAAAAACCGCGGCCAGCACACTCTTGTCTGGATAAGCGCCTCTGCGCCATAGATCATCAGTGAAACATTGTGAAACAAATGACACCTCTAGCTAAATGTAGTAATCTAGAGAACCAGCTACAACCTTGTTTTCATCCAAACGAGCAGTCTTTAGCGACGGCGCGCTATGAGACCGCTTCTATGAGCTGTCGGCTATCAGCCGAGTTTAGGGACCTTCCGCAAAGTGCCGACAGCTTCTATGAGCTGTCGGCTATCATCCGAGCTTAGGGACCGTCTGCAAAGTGCAAAACGGAAAACGGTGTTGTTTTTTCAGTGCTAAATAAATATTTTTATACTTTTAATAATTGTAATTGATTTATTCTTTGAATTGCAATGCCTTGATTTTAGTGAGGTTAGTACACAGTCATAGCTATAAATGCAATGGTAGGCCTACTAATAATTGGCATAATAATTTATTTCGATGTTTCGGTTTTCGGCCGTGGTTTCCTCATTTTCGGTTTTCGGTTTCAGCCAAGAATTTTCATTTCGGTGCATCCCTAGTTATTTTAATGGTTGCCTCCTCTAATGATTTCTGCCTATTATAAAGGCATCCAGCAACTAGAAACACACAAGGGGTGATCAATCATGTATTCCTCTCAGTCAACTAGTAGTGTACTTTATGGACAAACAGAATACCAGAAGATATGACCTGTGAATAACTTGCTTGCCACATCCGTTGATATGATCATCACAAGGAAATGATCATTCAAATAATAAAGAAAGATGCTAAAGTATGTTAACGAAAGAGAAGATTATATCGTAGCAATGACAACAACACAGCCATGACTAAACTAATCCTGCATGCGAGTGGCTTGGGGAGAAGAATATACACATATAATATATATAATAAATAGTCACATATAATAAATCGTTATTTATTTCTCTGTACCATCATTCCAGCAGAGAGAACGTGATGGATGCCACCTCTTAAAAAGCATGCAGCCAAACAACACACATGCCAGAGAGGGATAGGGAGCCTCACCCTGATGAATGAATGCTGGCATAGTGTAAAGGCACACTTCAGACACAGGCATAGAACACATGGGGGAAAATCCCACAGGGGGAACCATCCACCAGGAGCATAGAAAACCCATTCCATTTCATCCATCCCACCCCCAAAACTCTTTGTGCCTCTCCTCTACCCAACCCCCCCACACAAAACCACACAGGATGTGCGGTCCCAGGGCCTTTTGATAGAGCTGGGCAGCCCAGGAAACACACAGCCCCTTGCTTTTCAAGAGCCAGCCTGCACATCAGGACCTGGGGACAGAAACCAGGTGGGGAGCGAGGAAGTGGGAGAATAGAGGGGAAGACAGATGGGGGTTGGGGGGGGGGATTTATTGGGACTAAAACTGTTACAAGAAGGGTTTAATCAGATATTAAAATATTAGAACGATATAAATGTATTGAATGTTCTAGACCTGAGAACTTCTTGAGTCATTGATGTTGAGGGCTGGGTTCAGTTGCAGTGCAGCTTGTAGCACAAAGCCATCAAGGAGAGGTGACAGCTTTTCTTCAACTGGTAGTTTGGCAGTCGACTTTACATGCTTTGGTTTATGATTTGAATTAAATTAGAATTTTTGGTTCTGCTCTGACAGCTAGGGGTATACTCTTTGAATAACATGATAAAAATGCTTTTCAGAATCTACAATATTCAAACCTAAGTTTCGTTCTTGGTTATTGTAACCCTTGTTAGTCTCTGATAGGGGAAGTGGGGTAGTGGGAGACGGGTCATAAGATGGTCACTCCCCCGGAGAAGTCAACAAACAAAATGATTAATCAAACCCTTCGGTCAAGGCCATGTAATAAACACACAATTGGTAAAAATGTTAATAATTTAGTTTCAACTGTGATTGGACAGTGCACATCATCAGAATGAATGCCACAGGAAGTTAGAGCAGGCCAGTGCATGCTGGGAATAACAACAACAATAGTATCTTTATATCTGGACAAAAAAGGCCTCTTTTTATTGTTTTCTCGCTCTTCAACAGACTTTTCTGTGTCTCTACTAGGGGTATCCTTGACTTGAGATTGTTAATAGTCAAATAAGATTCATCAGGCATAACTGTGTGTTCACACCGCACTTCGCCCCGCGACACGTTTCAATGTTAAGTGAACGTAGAGACGCGTATAGGGCGAAACTTTTTGTCGCCGGGACCCGCGACAAGATTTGATTGACGGGGCGACAGTTTTCCCCAAGACGGGCGGGCGCGTTCACGTGGATTTTGTCGCGCAAATGAGCGACAGATGTCGCAGAAGTTGAAATATTTCAACTTTTCCGCGGCATTCGCGTTGAAACAGCCAATCAGCGTTCACTGCCTGTGGGTAACGTGGGTGAAGTAACGTAAAACAGCCAATCAGCGTTCACTCCCTGGGTGACGTCAAGTAACAGCCAATCAGTTCACTCCCTGGGTGAAGTAACGTAAAACAGCCAATCACCGTTCAACCGTTCAGTGAACCGCAGCTTGGAGGAGAAAGTGATTGTTGCCGTTTGTGACTCCCGGAGCGCTATATCTATATATAATATATAAATATCTATATAATATAATATATACGATATATATAATATCATGGCACAAAGCGGTGTGCGCCTCCGGATTATATTATTAACCCATAAACGACGGGCATTCCGACGTCTCTCCCTCTTCCACAACAGGTACAGACACACATCTCGGCCATGGTTGATGAGAATGAATTGGCATGAATGACCGTTGGCAGGCAAAACGCTCCGCGACAAAATTCGCCCCGCGACACGTTAAGTGCACACAAATAAGCACACATTAAGCACAGCGACAGATTTCGCTGTGTCGCGCTACAACATTCGCTGAGTCGCGCTACACGGCGACATTTGTGTCTTTTGGTGTGAACGCACAGTAAGAACAAATGTGGCAACATCATTTAGCAGAACAGAGAAGATGTACTACCTGGCTGGTACCAACAGAGAGAATCAATTTCACCTGTACAAGTGGTGTAATATGATAGCTGCTTTTGACAAACTTTGAATTTAACTTTTTTAAATGGTATCGGAATGCTGCTAAACTGTAGACTAAACTTTTATCCTGTTTTGTATTGTGTAACCTTCTAGACTTCTGGCTAGAACGTGCTCTACTCTGAAAATAAATTGATTGCATAGTGCTACTGCCATTAAACAAAGTGGTTTTCAAACAAACAATAAGGGCATTTATTGAGAGCAAAACACAACACAGGAAATTGCACATAAAACCCTGCAGATTTGTTCTGAACTTCTAGACTTTTCCTTCTAGAAGCCAGGTAACGCTGTGTATCATTTAGCACCCCCGTCTTCCCAATGGAATGTCCCGCTGTTACACAGGCAGTTTTCCCCACATGGCAATTCAACCTTTAAAAAGGTGAAGTTGACTAAATGTCTTTCTATCGACGATCCGAATCATCAAAGGTTCAGGGTCACCCTGAGTCTCTACTTCTATTCTTGTTAAAAATAAACAGAATGGACACTAAGAATGTGAAATCTTGAACTGTGCTGCTATGCGTAATTTGGGTTTTAAAAAGGACAAGACCGCTTCCAAGCACCAGGTCAAATGATGGATTAAAAATGGCTTATCTGCAAAGGAGCAGCTGGCTGATGGGCAGACAGCAGCTGGAAACTTTTCACACACACACACACACACACACACACACACACACACACACACACACACACACACACACACACACACACACACACACACACACACACACACACACACACACACACACACACACACACACACACACACACACACACGATTACTGGGGCAATGCTTTTAAATGTTACATCGAGTAGCATTGGTTCCTGGTGAGTGAAAGTAGGACAGCAGTTCAGTTTTTCTCAACATGCCTGTATTTATCCCTTTGTTGAGGTTTTATCTAAATGGTTATATCTCATATATCAATACTTTGTCATTTATAACATGAGACGCACAAGGGCAACGCCTGCACAGCCACTTTGGCAGTGCTTTTCAATATGTTAATGGTTCTATTTCTCCAAGCACTACGGCCAACACGAGCAGAGCATCAAGAATGTTTGCCACTGAACAACCCTGTGATAATAACCAACCTTTAAATTAGAATACACTTTGAGGCCGGATACAGTTGTTTTATGATCCTGCTTGTCATGTCATTTCTGAACAATGAAGGCTAATAGAATGGACCTAAGCTTTTGTGGTAGGGCAGTAGCCATGGTAGCAAGAGCTCACGCTAAACCTTCTGGTGTTACTGATTTATTAGTCAAGTCCACAATGTATTTATCATAACATTGTATTGAACATAACATTGCATTGTACTACAGATACAATTATCTGTGGTACTACTATTATTACCACGTCGCTCATAACTGCTCATTACTCATACTCACTGTTTAGTCAAAATGTTCAGGCTGCAACATGTAGCTTAATTGAGTAAACTGCACTCTAGCCCGTAACTCTCACAGACAGTGCCAAAGTTGATTATGTTTCCTCTACAGAGCAGACAGAAAGGCCCCATAATGAGCCATGATTGTATTGTGAGACTGGGGCTGGTCTCGCCACAAACTTTACCCTTGGTCAAAACTGCAAGTTAAAAAGAGACAAGAGGGCGGGGCTCAACAACATTTACAACAAAAACACTGTGCTGTTTTCCACAGCTCTCATTAGAAGACTGCATATGAAGAGACTGGATAAAAAGATATTTTGATATATTGCTGCATGTGACTGCTGAGGTAGTCTACTTGTGGAGACGAGACCTCTCAGACATTTGGGATATTTAAAGTCTGACCACCGACACAATGTTCTGGAATTTCTGCGGAAGACCATATTTTTGTGAATAAAACCTTTTGGCTAAACAAGTAGAGGATGATGAGAGGAAGATGATGGTGCTGCTGCTACAATGTCCATTAGAGTCAGTTCAGAGTACCTGGCTGAAATATCCCATGGTATTCCTATTCCCCCAAGTGAAGGCCCCAAATAGTTCTGCTCTTTGAAGACGGGTAAACATTCAAATCCGCCGGCTACCTCAAAGGCGCACACACTCTCAAACCAAAGAGACACAATTATGCCGATATACACTTTTTCAAGCCAAGTATGAATACATGCATGTTTAATTAATATTTGAAAGTGGGGAAACTCAAATAAAAAGCAGGGAGAACATCACCCATGAGCTGCTTATCATCATAATCATCATGATCATGTAATTAAAATGCACACATCAAACGCAGCCCCTTCCTCCTCTAAAAATTATAAGTGTCCGTATTTCTGCTCCAACGGCCAACCACTGCAACGTGACACCCGCATCTAAAAAGGCAGAAAACAAACAGCACCATTACAATTATGCTCTGGAATTCAGTCTCCCAACTGCCGTAGCTGATGCAATAATGCCTGCACCATGCTGTTCCTCCAAAGAGGAACCTTCCTTAATTAGGAACGCCAGCAGGCAATGAGACTGGGGTGTGTTGGTGTGGTCCCCCCAGGCAAAGGTAAAATATTTACCCCACACTCCTCTACCTAAACCTGCAGAGAGGGGATGGCGTGAACTTTCTGACGATCAGGCCCTACAATGGCATCCCAGGAGTCGTCAAAAGTCTCCGGTACGGTTTATTATTGTCTGGCAGTATTTAAATTACCCTTGACTGTGTCAATCATCACTTTTATCCCCCCGTAAGGGATTCATATTATTAGGATTTTTCTTCAACCACAAAAGGTCAACATAGCTCGATTCCATGTATATGACATCAGCCCATTCACACTCTTGGTTTTTTTGGCTAGCTTGTGGCCAAACACTACACTGTGGCCTGAATCCCTGTTTTGATTCAATGTTTTCAAAACGGCATATCTTGACACCCACAGGCACAAGAGAGCCCAATAGAAAGGCTGACTTGATCATCTCTTTCACACGTACACACGTACACACACACACACGTAAACACAGACACAAACAACACAGAAGGCCAGATCAGAGGGGCCTCATACGTGCCTCCGTCCCTAATAATAACAGTAGAAGACAACATGGAGGAAGTGACAGAGAGCCGTGTCCTGTTATCTTCGTCTCCGACTGACTCTCAGGGAGGGTTCCTCTGGCTGGTTCCCTCTATCCTTGAGCCGACTCCAGGAGTTCCTCCTCTGTATGACTCATCCACACAGAAATACCATTCTGAGGCTTACAGCTGGGAAGCTACAACTAAAAGGCTGTCTTCAATCTGTAATTTTTCCCTGGATTCCCACACACTAGTCCTGACAAGACTGGGAAGGTGAAAAGGAATACACGCTTTGTCCAGAGTCTCCAATATCCCGTTTGAGCCCGCATAATATTTTCAGATTACACTGTGAAATTTAAGACCAGCAGCAGACTGGACAAATGTGACAGACTGAGGGGAAACCAGCCTGGAGCATGCAAAAGAGGGGGAAGGATAGAGGAGACGGGAGAACGGGAGAGATATATCACTTTTCAAAGCTCCGGAGTTTGGATGCCAATCTGTCTTCCAACCTTTTTTAGATGAAGGGACTGGGTGTCTGCACGGTCTGAGCGGTCTGAGCCCAGTTGCCTTCCATCTGACCCTCCATTAACTGGACAATTCATCCTCGAGGGGGGGGGGGGTGATTAAAAAGTAAGCTATGAGGGATTCAGAATTGGTAGATTTGGTGATGGTTTGTGCTCAAGGTTTTACAGAGCAATTTTGTTTTATAGGAGCAGTTGTTTTAGCTGCAGGGTAAAAAAAAAAAATATTTGTATTATGTAATACATTTGTGTTTGTTTTACATTCAAACAATGTCAAAAGTTGTTATTTCAGTTGCGACCCTCGCCGTCATACTGAAATGGTTGTTTTTAATGAGAGGAACCACTATTCTCAATAGTTGAAAACGGAATGGTTCTTTCTTTGTGGACAAATCTATTTGTGCTGCTGGACGGATTTTGTTCTACTTTAGCTGGAGCAGACCAGTACAGTGTCACCCACATTCTATTTCCAGACTAGGAGTCTCCAGTGCAAAACCAACGTTTCATTTCAGCTCATTCCAAAGCAAAAAAATGGCATGTCAGGAACCTTTAAATAACTGCTGTAAGTGTGATCTATTTCACACTAACCCACATTCATTCCCAAAAGTAGAAATGTCCATAACAAGAATATCAGCAACTCCGTTTCACCTGCCTGCAGTGTAACTGTGCCACGATTCACTCAATATTGACAAAGTAGATTAATGACTAGCTTTATCACATGGTCCAATTAGCCGGATAGAGTGGATCGGTAGAAGAGTGCGAAAGAGAATAAGTACTTCTCTGAAAATGCTGCAGTCGGAAATGAGGCTGTCAACAGGCAGTCAGATTCAAATTTAACTACCAAAGACTCAATACATTTTTTTATCATCATCAAGTTGAAATGTGCTTAAAAGGGAAACCGACGCCAGACTTTTGGGCTAGTCCCCAACCAATATCAACATACAAGAAATGCACTTCTGCTAGACACTCAATTTCCCTTTAGGGGTAGGGCTTTATGGCCAGCTTTCACTGTCTCCACTCTAAGCCATCAGATTTGGGGGGTGTTACCTGGTAACCTTAATCAGCCAGTAACTATTTGTGAATCATATGTGTTTATTCTGTAATAGGACCAGGTTTATTTTATATTATATCCTATGTTTTTAAAACTTTGTGCATTTAAGTCATGATTTGGACCAGGACATATTTTAAATCACAGGACATATTTGTAACCCACTCACTCACTTTTTATCCCAAATAAATTGTCTCTTATTTTTTATTTCACTTTAATATGTACACTAAAGGTTATGAAACAAACGCCATAAACAAAGCCAAAGTCAAGCCATTTACAGAACAAAGGATTGAGAACTTTGAATGACCATATAAATGCCGGCTCCCCTTATTTCCAACCAACTCAGAAGCAAACCAGACATCTCCCAGTGGTACCACGTCTGGGTCTCGGGTTTCAAGCCCAAAAGGGAGGGCTGAGAGCTGGACGCACCGGATCTGCCCTGGCCCGCTCTGACATCAGCCATGCTGGCAAAGCAAATTCAGACGTCCCTCTCTTCCAACAGACCACAACGAGGGTCTTTTTTCTCTTTCTCTGGAAGACCAATAATCATAGAGCATGGGAAACGTGTCCCTGCACTACTATAAACAGACACTGGGGAACAATGGATTCAGTGGTGGGAGAGATGGACCACATAAAATGGAGCAGCAATGAGACAGCATTGTAGTTTTTATAGTGTGTGTGTGTCAGTGTGTGTTTGTGTGTGTGCGCGCCAGGGGCATAGCTTATTGGCTTTGAGCTATAATCAATCAAGCTTAAGGACACAAAAGGAGATGTGGCCGTATGCTGACATTTCATTGACCATCTCCCAACACCAGGTTTTGTCCGAGGTCTGTAGCTGGAAGTGGCCGTCTGGTGATGATCACTGGGGCCTTTGGTTATTGATTACGATTTCAGCCTGCTTAAAATATCCATGCTGTCCCGGTCATTAGGTCAAGGTAGGAGAAAGGAGGCGTGGCTAGGGGACAGGAGGAGTCGTTGCAGGATCAGTAAATTAAACCTCTCTTCATCACAGCATATGTTTTTTACGAGAAGTGGGAGCAAGGAGGTCCAGTGGGTGGCCGAGTAGTGTGATGTATTTGTAGTGCAAGAAGGGTCTTAACTTCATGCAGACTGCAAATGTAGAAATTCACATATTTTGACTATATTAAAGTAAGTCTATTTGTAAGTACATTCACTCTCAAAATAGTAAACACAAATGAAGAGTACTGTTAAAATTAGATTAATTGCTTTTAGTAGTGAAGTATGCCTAGATAATTATCGGAAACTGCTTGTGAGAGACAAAATTCTTGACAGCTACTAGTGGTGGTGATGTGTGGTGTATGTTGAAATGGAGGTGCATCAAGAGGTTGTCACAAGGCTGAAAAAGAAGCTAAAACCCAGGCATCATTGACTTTTTGTCCCAAGTGAGGGCTCTCATGGCGGTGACATCCACTTAGAAGTCTCCTCTCTGAGAACATCAATTATTGATCTGATGGACTTCATGACTCCATAGCTTACATGCCTTAGTAACGAATCTCTTTAACAAACCTTGACAGGACGCTTAAGAGTCGCTGAGGGACAGGCTGTGCTATTGGCTGTGTGCATCTTGGCTCTGCAGCTAAACGGACCAGTAAAGGATCAGGGGGTTGTGGCCAATGGTCGAGTGCACAATGCGACAGTAGTGTCCCTGGGTTTTGTATGCAAATTATTTTGATATTTTGCTTTTGTTACCTGAGGTTTAATACAATATAGAATTGGGGAGTACTTTGGACACCTAGCAAGCAACAGCTTGTAGGGCCAGATTGTGCATGTGGTCAGTGGAGCTTCAGAGAAGAGGAAGTCCAAGTGGCAGATGTCACATTGTTTGGGCAAATGGGGGAAATGAGAAGCAGCAAGAGACCCGACTTAGAAGGATGTTTACACTCATCTTAAAAAGCTTTGCTCACCATTAAACACATAAACAGCTTACGTCCGCCAGATGAATCGGCTGAACATAGTTCCCAAAGATTAGACAAGTTAGCGCAGTGCAAGCTGACAAACCCCCCGCCTTTGCATATTCCTGCGATGACCTCAAACCATCCTTTTACTCTCCCATCCCCTAAATCGCCATCCTTAAGGGATTTACACATAATCCGGCCACACTGGGTGGCAGGAAGTAGCAGTACCTACAGCATGCCACTAGCCACACAGCCAGCCAGTGGCATTACTCATTATTGTTTTTACATGGCCAAACATCCCTATTGTATCAATTTCGCCAATCATTGCTATCAATAGTTTACTTTGACTTTCAAAATATTTTGGTTGTATTTGTGCCTCCGGCTGTCTTAGCAAACCCTAACCCTAGCCAGTATCAATAAAAAAAAATTTAAAAGCATGTTAATGCATTAAGATTCCATTAAAAAAGACATCTGAATCGTATGCATTCAAGGGCGCATTAGTTAATCATGTGTTATGCATACTGCTGTATAATGTTATACATTAATTATAAAAAAAAAGATTCTGCCACATTATAGAATGATACAACATTCAAACATTCTAGCATGAGCATAAATAATTGAATAAAGTGCCAATTGAAGCATTACAGAAATTGAATACAGAAAACTAATTTAAATTCTATAAATAAATCGCAATACAAAACAATATCCCAAGAAGAATTAAATCTGCATGTTACTATTGTTGTAATATCGTATTCATGATGTCTGTGCTACTTTCAAACCTCAGGAACTTTAAACTTTATACCACTGCTGATCTGCTGTGCTTAGTTAACTGCATGGTGGGCAGGAGAGAAATCTGATCACTCAAGTGGTCACACAGATGTGTGTAGTGACACAGGACAACATGGCATAACTGACTGCAATCAGTCCCAGACCCTATCGATATCTGGGCACAGGATGCCATATCCGAACCAGGTCTTAGTTTTACGGTTTAGTTTGAGGTATGGCAGGGGAAGGGGGCGTGATTTAGGGGTGCAGGAAAGAGGGCTGGGGGAGGGGGACTTGGGGGGGCTTTAGTGATGTCTGACCTAGACCAAAGCTTTTGTCCAGGACTATAAAAGCCCAGTAGGCCAGTGTGGGGCCTTTCTTTTCACCTAGTTTATTAAAAGAGAAAGAGGCGTTGGCCACAGATGGTGTTGTCAATATCCACCCACCCTCCAACGCACAAATAAGCTGACATGCATACATACACCCATACAAATGTTAAATACATGAGGCTAAGGCACAAATCCGCCACCTGCATAACCCCCAAATCCATCGTACTACAGACATGCAGAGTTGTGGAGTAAGGTCGATGTGAGATGGGTGTAGGGAATTGATTATCCTTAACTACTCGCTCCAGGAGAGAGCCCTCCCTTTGCTTCCATGGACATCTCCAAAGATATCATCTCCCTTATACAATTGGCAGAAGCATTAACTACATTGAATAACTGCAAATAAAAGTAATTGTACAAATGGAAACCACAGGCAAAATAACAAGCAGGCATAAACTTAATATATATGCCATCTTTTGCTGCATAACAGATGACAAAATGTCATGTTGAGGGTTAAAAATGTAGGGGTTTCATGACATCAGGTCAGGGTGGCCACAGTGACAGATGGCTTCAAAGCCCTCCTCAGCTCGCCCCAAATTACAAAGTCAATATTTACAGACAGAAGAGGCAACAGTGATGATTTTGGAGGTCTTAAACAGCTGACGGATGAGGACCATGGCTGGGTTTAATAAAGAAGAGAAGGCAGAGATCCCTATGCAGATACATTAAACATATGAATAGAAAGGAATGTTCATTTAATTTCTTTCAGAGGAATACTTATTTAGCCTACTATAGTTATTAGTCATAATGTGCATCCTTTTACCAAATTCTGTCCGGTTTAATGGAATAATAGTTCAAACACCGCAGCATTTCAAGGACTCTTGTAAATAAAGAGCATCTCATGGTGTTGCGTTAATTCATTGTCATGAGTGACATGGAGGCAGTAGCACTGGACTGTCAGTGACATATCATTACACTTTCTGGGAAAGGGTACGGGTGTCAGGTGGTGATCTACGGGGCACATGTAACATTGAGACGTTTTTCATTGCTGTGTAATAGGCCTGTGCCTCTTGTGCACCATGAAAGGGTCTGCAATGATGATGAAATATTGGCATGACATAGGTTGGCTACAGCACAATGTGTAGCTGCAATACACAATGATCAACATGGAATGCCAAAATAAGATTGCATGTTGTACAAATGTCTCCTCCCAAGAATACTTCAGTAATATTCTGTGAAGTCTTTGCAATGTTTTTGTCCTCAAAAATTGAGTCAGTAGGATGACTATCAGGGACAGCCAGAATTATTAAAGTGGAGAGCTTAGAAAGCTATTTCATAAATCAGTGTTTTTTTGTCTAGCTTCCTAACCATCAATTAGACCAATATATAATAGAATTATCTGTTATCGACTGTTTGTCATTAAATATATACATCTTCAGTAATACATTCAGGTGAAGCAGATCATTGCTATTGTTGCTGAAGTAAAACAAGCTATGACCATTAATTATGTGTGTATCCAATCAAAGTTGGAAATAATGACCCTTGCATTGGGTCTGATTCGACTCTTTCATCTGCCTGCATGCAAATTCACCCAAAATCTGGGGACTGCTCTACTCTTGACGAAAGGGGGTCTAATTTCAAACGTTAAAAGGGGTAGGTCAAAGAGGGCAGCCTTTACGATGCTTCAGGAGAGGACCCCTGTCAGGGGCTTAAGGGGCCCTGCCATCGGAGTCATGACCTCCAAGGCTACGAACACCAAGCCACAGTCAGGCATCAAACCAACAGTTTGCCCAAGAGAAAACTAGAGAGCGTTGCTGAGCTGTGTTCCTTCGGTCCTGCAGGAAACAGACCACGGACTGAATACCAATGCATCCACCACATTTCTCTGTCCCATTTCATATGGCAACAGGAAATGAGAGCATCAGAGATGGGAGAGGGGGAATTGAAACCCATGGTCCATTAGAACATTTTCTTCATTACCTCCAACCATTAAACTCAGGTGGAACGTAAGCAAGAAGTGGACAAAATGCGTATCCAGGTTGCATTTATTAGAAGAGAATATTATTACGACCTTGGATGCAGAGAATTAAATCCATCCTAAATTCCATCTGTGGTAAAGCAAAAGGGGGAAAGGCCGTAAGAAGATGCTTAAGAATTGGATTCTTGTTTGCCAGCTGAATGTCAGATTAAGCTTATCATCCCACTCTGCACGCTCTAGTTGTCGGAGTTGTGAGTTGTCAGAACACTGTTTAAGCGTAATAATAGGTAATGATTCATGGTTCTCTGGTCTGTACCAAGGGAAAATGCAGCCATCAACTTCACGAGACACTAGGAAGGAAGGGAGATGATGGCTTGTGAGGACGACATGTCACCCACAGCACACAGGTTTCACACCATCATGAGGACATGCAGCAAAAGCATTGACTGAACCAAACCTGGCTGCGGGATGTTTGACCAAAACAAAAAGGTCAAACTGCCTAGATGCATGCAGATCAACATTCAAGTCTGAAAACGTCCAACATACCAAATAAGCCATTCTAGTGCCCTTCAACACTTCCACATGATTCTTTAGCTGCAAATCTAATACTATTAAAATGTATATATAATGAAACCAGTGATAAGATTTCAATGCAAAAAGGAGTGTTGCATAACTGTCTAACTTCCAATACAAGAAATCAAATATAAAAATAATAAACAAAAATATTTTAAATACAAGTCAGAGGTAACACACACAGTAATGTTTTATTTAGCAAACAAATGCTAAATCTGTTCTCATACAAGTAACAGTTAAAATCAACTGCACATGATTATTAGGCTACTCAACAAAGCATGACATGACAGAATCCTTTCTTGCTCAGCACCCCATATGTGGGGGGCAACCTGTCTAGTAAAGAATGAAAGTCATTAGTCATTGGAGACCGAAAGAGATTAAACATACACTAGACATTTTGGGAATAAAACCCCCTACCTTTGTTTGACCTTTTATCTGTATTAAGGGTTGGGCAATGGGGACACAGAACAGGGGATATTTCAGTGTGCTATAGCACTGGAGAATTTAACTATATGGATGAGGGCCAAATCCCTATGGTTACAGACGGGGAGAAAGGAACTACTTTTCTCTGTTCAACCGAGTCTCAGGATTAACTATTGCTGTGCTGTTTCCAGGGGGCTTAAAGGAAACGGGGGACCTAAAACGACTTAGCCTCTTACTTTCGTTTACTTCTGCACCTACTATCCAAATAGAAAAAAAAAATCACATATGAGGGAGTGCCATGGTTGAAGGATAAAAGGCTGCATAAGTATTATTATGCATTCTTATTCAACTGCTCAACCTTGAGTGCAATGCTGCCTAAATAGTTATACTGAAAGCTACAGAAATGTGCCATCTTGAAAGTAGGTGCAGAATGTTGTGCAATACCTGATAGAATAACGGATATATTCTACAAACAAAAATTGCTGGCTGGCCTGTGGCTCTCTTTGTTTACAAAAATAGTACAATCGACACTCCCACAACTCCTCCCACCCAACCAGCAGAGCAGCACTAGTTTGCGTCACACAATTGCATAGCCAGTTAGTGGTCAGAGCACTGTTATGTCGTTTTTATAATTCCAAGTCTCTCGCCTAATAACTGTGAGGGGCTCAATGTCACAACTTTAACTCTGTTTAAGTTGTACCTAAACCTATCCACCTGAAACCTAATATCTAGCTTTAACATGGCTTAACTTGTTTGCCATCCAAGGGCAATTCTGCTTGTCCAGATAGTGCTGCAATTAACCTCAGAGCTGAAACTGCATCAAAATGCCATGTCAAGTACAGGAATGGGTTAAAATCGACAATGTTAATTAAAAAGGCTAGGGTAGGATGAGGATGAAACTAACCAGGCAACAAGTATCGTGCGAGCTGCGTGAACTCAGCCCTACTTTTAGACATACTTGTAGTTAGCACAATGCTACTTATCACCATGTCACCGAATATATTTGTTTGGAGTTTGATAATTGTTCAAATGGAATTTCCTTCGTCGGAAATGGAACTTCCCACGGTCACATGAACACACCATTGTGAGCTAGAGGGAAAGACGGGAAAATGAACGTCTCTTCGTCAAACACATACGCACGCACCACACACACGTTAAAGCAGTCGACTCTCTGAACCTATTTTATACAGTTTAGGATCTGATTAGTGACTTTTCATTACAACAAGTGAGAGGTGAATCTACTGTATATTGATAAGGGTTTTGCTCCCAATAACGGTGCAAGAATACAATTATAAAGCTTTCTGACGATAAACGTTACCCAATTCATTGTAAACTGAAATACGTGAAATCACAATGCTTAAGTAAACTGATGAACGTCACCCAACTGGTGTGTTTAGATGAAATACCCAAAAATATTGAATCACATACAAATCATTGCGATGACTGAACTAGTCGAATCTGGCGACAGGTTTCCATATTTGTAAGACTGCACCGCACACAATTACAAGCATGTCTGCGCAAACAATGTATGTCCTTACCTTTTACTTGACTTTCATAGTCCGCAATGATTTCTTTGTCCTTTTTGTACCTCGGCGTGGACATTTTCAGGCTTTTCTCTGCTGAGAGCAGTAAAGTTATTCTAAACTATTTGTCAACAAATGGAATAATGTCCAGTCTCACGCCTGTAGCATCCGACATACACACGGTATGCCTCTTAAACTTACTAGAAAAAAAATGAAATTAATTTACAATAAGCACGGGAGCAAACTTTGCCCTCGGCTAGGTAAAATTCAGACATTCATTGTTCTTCTTCCCAGGACTCGAGGATGAAGACTAACTCAATTCCGCCGCTGCGGAATTCTGGTCCAACCAATGAATTCACTGAACTATTGGCTCTGCCGCTGCGATCTGTTCTGCTGCTTTGAGTCGGCGCAAAGGCTCGCTACTAAAAAAAAACTTACTAAGTTTCAAAGTCTTCACCACAGACTTTCGCGGTTCGAGTTGTACGCAAGGTTGTACCTAATAAAAACGGACTAGCATCCATTAACGTTACTCAAATGGAATTAAGTTCCTGTTGGGAGCTCCCAGTACAGAGCTAGGCTTCCACCAGTGCGCCCTCTCCCTCGACGTTTTCCAGGCAGGCACGGGGCAGGTCAACTGCACCACAGCTGCTGGAGACTCACAGGAGAAAATAGGGATTGGTGAGACTGTAGCGCACAGAGTGGACAGAAATGGAACAGCAGAGTAATTCCAAAATGACCACACACACCCGTAAACGCCAATGGCATTGCTGCGTTAAGTATTTCGTTTGCCATATCTTCCTTGGGTGATAAAAAAATAACTTATTAATCAGATGTTATTTTACTGCATTTGTGCTTCAGAAGCTGAAGCCCTCCAATGCACGTCTATTCAGGTAATAAAATAACCTGCAACGACATCTGCTGGATAAAAATGGACAAGCCGACCAACGACAATATTTTATTGCACGCTTTCCATGCACTACAACATAGAAAATTAACGTAGCAAACAAACGTTATGTTTTGAATAAGAAGAAATATAGCAAAAAAAAATAAACAATAAATATTCAGGTTTTACAGAAAACAAAATACTTCTGGCTCAATCAAATAAATTCATTCTAACCTGCAAATATTTTTTTTCTAAAAGAGTAGTGTACTTCAAATCACTATATCAATTATGAATAATAGAAACATACGTATAAAAGTATATTAAATGTATACAACTGTGACACCATTTAAAGGCAATCATCATTCCCTGCCTTGATACTGCACTCATTGTAATACTATAAATAGTCATACCAAGATTATTAGGCTTGTGGAGCATTTAAAAACAATAGGCCGTCAACTTGCCATCTTTGACAGATCGATACAATTTCTACCATCATAAATATATTGTTTAATATATTGCCACCATCACAGTTTAATAACACAAAAATGACTGTTACACCAAAATACATTAGCCTATTTCTCCACAAAGGCAACAAGTCAATCGGGCATATGACAACACTCTCACATATGTTGTTATATCATCTGTTATAGATGCATGGACAGCCTCCCGGTACAACGGTGTACTTCACTTAAATAACAACAATAATTGTTTCCTTTTTTCTTTGTGTAACTTATACAAACAGGGGATGCAACAGTAAACACTTTTCACTTAAATATTTAAATAGCCTGATTAGGATGACATGAACATGTCCTTAGTGGATAGAGATGGGTCTGAAAAAGCACCAGTTCTCCTGAAGTCGGTTACATTCTGTGCTTCCACTGTTACCCCATTACCAGCAACAATGCATGTTACAAATATTAGCACATTTCTCTGCTGCAAACAAAGACTGTGTGTCTTTGTGCCTGGACACAATCTGTCACACAAAATTTGAGAATATCTTTGAAATGCTCAAAACCCTGGTGGGGCGGAGATTACCAATTGTTGGTTTTCATTGGTTAGACATTTTTAAAGAAGGTCTCCTCTATGACTTCAGTGAATCTGTCTTTCATCTGTTGACGGAAAGTAGTGTACCATTCTATCAATCTTTTCCTCCGCTCCATCCTTTGATTCTGATCCATCCTTCTTTCCTTCTCCAAAATGGCCGGCAGTTCCTTCCAGTCCCTAAGGAAGATGAAGGGTGCTCCCGCAGCTTTTAGCAGACGCAGTGGCGAGCTGGGCCCTGTGACACAGGCACCAGGGTTCTGAACATCCTCAACGATGGGGACGGAGCCATAAGCACACGCCTCGAAGATGCGGTAGCACTCTGTGTTGATCCCTACCGGACAGAGTGTCAGATCACTCTGGGACAGAGCTGTCTGGTAGCGACCCAAACTGTCCACTGTCTCCTGAGGAAGCCACCTAAGGACAGATTGAGACACAGGACGGATATAAACGGCTTGAAACCACTTTGGAAAATATGCTAATCATATTCCATTGGATAGCTGAAAATAATGTAAAAATCAACAATGTGAACATTAAACCACATCCAATGTAAACCTAGCAATTCTTGCAGCTCTTCATTCTACTCCATTTTAGAAAAAAACAGTTGAGGTTATTATTTGTATTTGAATGACATAAGCATCTTCATCGTAATGACATATGATGCCACCAGTAACTGACAAAAATTAGTGATTACTTACTTGTCCCTTGCAGTGGTGATACAGTCTTTCTCAATGTCAGCTTGTTTCAGAACCTGCACTAGAGTTTCTCTCGAGGAATTTTTGTAAACTGTGCCCTGGAAGTTGCAGAGGTATGGTCTGATAGAGGTCACCATCTGCAAACTGGGTCTGATAATGGGGAACTGTCTATATCTGTAAAGATACAATCAGAGTTTCACGCAATTGTATTGAGTGACAAATCAGTTCAAGTTAGAAGCATGTGTTTAGGGCTGATTGCAAATGGTAAATATAAGGCAAACATACGTGGCAACCCCGAGAGGCCACTGGAAGACATCGATGTTATTCACCCAGGGGCTGTCGTACACCACAAACAGCAACTCCACAAAGCCCCCGTTCCTCTTTAAGTACGGGCTGATCCAATCATTGACGCAGTGCTCATTACCCAACAGCACTACAGCCACATGAGAGACAGTGCGGGCCTGCACCAGAGCATGGACATGTTCCAGCCACCGTGTGGAGTAGGAGATCTTCTGCTGCTCACGGCCATTCAGAACCAGAACTAGGCTGTTCATGTCAAGAGGAACATGTCCCTGGACAACCGCAGGACCCGTGTAGAAGCTAAAGAAAGGAGTATAAGTTAGGGACCATTCAATTGTACTGGTTCATTTGTTATAATTTGTTATCGTTATGTGTGTACTGTGATAAGTGTGGATACAAGGATTGAGGTATATGTAATAAGTAAAGCACCTGAAATCTATTTTCCCTGACTGAAGCTCCCCCTCCCTCCATTGGGCTACTTTGTCTGTAGGATGCAGCGGTCCGTCTAGTATGTGTTCCCACAGGTAAAGTCCTGAGGAAAAGAGGAATGTTGATGAACAGTTGCATGGAAGGTAAAATCAAAATCAAATCGGATTACAAAAAAGTTAGACATGTATAGCATAACAACCTGTTTACATTATTAATATATATAGCTACAATAAAAAAATATTTACATCAACCTAAATATGTCATTGATATGTGTCGGTTCACCTACCTATGGCGGCTTTCCCCCATATTTGGACCTTGTATCGTTTGGGCTTATTCTTGTTGATTTGTGCCAAATGCTTTTGGAAAGCCTCTCTCTTTCTATTGAGAGCAGAATTGTACTCCACCTCTTCGTCTTCCCATGGGTTCCATTCCTCGTCTTCAATGAATGGTGCAACTGCACCGCCTGTATAAAATGTATTATATGTATTAGATAGTATGCAAACACTCGAAACAAAATATCAGATTACGTCAACACCATTTTTAATACGCTTTTTTAGCGATTGGTTACCTGGAGGGCCTACTGTATTTTTC
The DNA here is from genome assembly GCF_964030765.1 of Micromesistius poutassou. Lineage (NCBI taxonomy): Eukaryota > Metazoa > Chordata > Actinopteri > Gadiformes > Gadidae > Micromesistius > Micromesistius poutassou. The sequence goes on along the minus strand of NC_140283.1, from coordinate 9,477,997 downwards.
TTCACCACCCTGTGGACACGGGAAATTATTTTGGTACCGAAGAATACATTGTATGCAGCATAGAGCGAAAATCCCACATATGCAAAAACTATAAAAAGCAACAATTTTCGTTTGGGTATTTTCATTTTTGTATTTCCTCTGTCATGTTACCATTTTGGATTTCATTGCTAGTTTTGCGTAAGCACTTCCTTCATTGTTTACATCCTGAGGACCCCGATTGGCCTATATGTGCCTGTATCTGTTTGTGGGTTATAGGATTTATATGATTACTTTTCCTCTTGTTAATAATGCATTCTAGCATAATTCAGTCAACATTTATTCCGCCATTTAAAGTAAACAGAAAATATTTTAAGGTGAAATCTTGAGCCCCGGTTTATGTATTTATTTTGGGCGTGTTATGGAACGTGTAGCGAGCATCATGTATCAGTAGGACCACAGAAAGTGTGACACACACCGTTCGCTTCTGGCAGCCGCTCGTAGCAAGCGCTAGTAAGGTCGGCGTGTCCTCGGTTAAAAACCGATAATAATTTTGTTCAAAATGATGTCAATCGCTGCTCGTCGCGGCGCTATTGGCTCATGCCTGCAATTCGCAAAACCCACGGTTAATGCTTCGGGGTTTTCTCGGCTCGTCAAGGATTTCGTCCCCGCTGCTAGTGCTAATGGTAAGGTCGCGGCAAGCTAACTATTTCGGTGTGTCCTGTGCTGGGTTTTGTCTCGAAATCGAATGTTTATTTTCTATTTCTAGATATATAATACATTGTTTTGTATTTATGTAACCTACATGTTGAGAGGGTTACGTCTTCTAAGTTACGTAGTGCTTCTTGTTCAGTTTATATATCTTGTCTAATTCGAATGTCAAACGATTTTCCTACTTGATATTTCTGGCCACGTAATCGTTGTTTATGGTTTTATTGTCATGTTGTGGATGGTGATTTAGCCTCCCATAATCAGCCATGTTAACCACATTATTAGGCCTGTTCGAGATCCGCTTTTATCTTCACAATTTTGTTTCCGTTTTCAATTCACAGGCGCTACTGGAATCCGCCTCGCCCACACAGACATCAAGGTTCCTGACTTCTCAGACTACCGACGCCCCGAAGTTCAGGACCCAAATAAGTCCTCTCAGGACAGCAGCGAAGCAAGAAAGGTGTTCTCCTACCTAGTCACCGGGGCAACCACTGTGGTGACCGTCTATGCTGCCAAAACGGTTGTCAGCCAGTTTGTGTCCTCTATGAGTGCATCTGCTGATGTCTTGGCTTTGTCCAAAATCGAAGTCAAGTTGTCTGATATTCCCGAGGGCAAGAATATGACCTTCAAGTGGAGAGGAAAACCCCTGTTTGTACGCCACCGCACGGAGAAGGAGATTGCTGCAGAGGAGGCTGTGAACCTGGGAGAGCTGCGTGACCCCGAGCACGACAAGGATCGGGTGCAAAAACCCAAATGGGTCATTGTCCTTGGTGTGTGCACCCATCTGGGGTGTGTGCCCATTGCCAACGCAGGAGACTATGGAGGCTACTACTGTCCTTGCCACGGCTCCCACTACGATGCATCTGGAAGAATTAGGAAGGGGCCTGCCCCTCTTAATCTGGAGGTGCCATTTTATGAATTTGTTGACGAAGACACAGTTGTTGTGGGTTAGATTAGACCCCTAACAGCTTCATTCCTTATGTGTGTATATAAATGGGTCTGTCTGGGAAACTGAGGTCGCCAATATACCTTAATAAAAGTATATTTATGCTACCGCAATGTTCGGTCAGTCTTATTTTTTTCACTCATGGTGTCAAAGAACTGCAAATACACCTGGAGTGTACTCCATAATGGTGAACGTAAATGCCAGGGAAATCATAATTTCTTAACAAAGTCATCTTATTTGGGACAGAACTGTGTATGCTCATGAAACTAGATATTATAGTGCAGTACTACAGGTATAATAGTGCAGTATACTGAGTCCTATGTATTAATTATAGTACTCTGAACTACACATAATACAATACAAAGTACTCTGCCAGATTGGACCAACAGAAGGATGGGAATTCCGAGCATTGAAATTGGTACCAACATGCAATTACATTTAAAACCTACCAATATGTTTGCCACATTGGCAGGTTACAATTAGAAATATTTAATGTTTTGTTTAATACCATAGGAAATTCCCATTATCTTTTATTTTGTATAAAGAATACATAATTCAAAAATCAAAACCACATTCAAAAATGTGGTTTATTAATGTTCAGGCCAAAGGTATGACCCTACCACCCGCATAAACAAATTGCAATATAGCTGCCTAGCATACATCTCTTTAGAATCAATCTGATCCATCCAGTAAACATTGACCCTTTGACCAAACATTGACCCCACAGCACAACTTAAGATAGTCCTTTGACAGTAATCTGTCAAACCTCAATCAAACCCATTAAAAAGCCCAAAAGACACAACCTTAATTGGATTTTCTTTCTGATGATCATAAATATCGTACAATCTCCCAGAGTCTAGTCTACATAATGAACCTCAGCTTGAAGCTCCTTGGTGATGTACCCAAGCAGGGCAGCAGTAACCTGCTGCTTCATGGTGGAATTGCCCATCACTAGAGCAGTTAGCTGGGCTAGGTCTGTCCACTGCATGTTGCCGAGGATAGCCATGACATCTTCGTACAGTCTCTGTTGCTGCTGGGGGGCCAGTTCCATGATAATCTGGGGCAGTGGTTTGAACTGTCCACTTGTCATCCAACACCCCAGGAGGCCACCAACAGCACCACCTTTCATGAACGGAAAAGCAAGGAAATGTTTTTACATTTTAGTAAATCAAAGTAAATTAATCTGCTGACAATAATCAACCCTTGTTATATATTAACCCTCCAACTAGCAGGAAATCCAAACTTTGTTTCTATGTTGAATAATACAGAGTAATATAGCCCGATTTATACTGGATTAGCGTTTCAAATAAGGATATACATACCTACAGCAATACCAAGGGGACCTCCAAGCATCCCACCTGCAAAGGCAAGTCCACCGGCGGCGGCGGAACCTTTCATTGAGCCCTTTACTGCGGTCTTTATTTGCTGATTGGCAGACAACTCACAGCAGAGCTTCATGACATCGTTAATTGGAGGCATTCTGTAAAATCATATGAAGAGTTTACAAGGACATGTAATTTGTAGCGTCGACATTGTTTACTTGCTTTTTGATACATAATAGTAAAGATCATCATTTGTCTGACTTATTCATAAGTCAGCAGTACAAATCATTGTAGGCCTACAAAAAGTCTGTAGATAATACCAAACGTCCACGATTCACATATAGAGCTTTTATTTAAGGTAATTTTCACGAACAGTTCATTTTCATTTTCGGTTCAGTTCGGCAACTCGATCGTCATATTGACATCGTCAACAGATGTGCGAACGACCTCTATACACTTTAAAACACGGATATATTCACAAAAATACGTTCACCTACTTGATAAGGCTGTGTTCATAAACAGCCGGTTCGTGGTCTTTTTATTACAAAACTCTGAAGGATTCACATCAGATGTCTGATCTCACGCATGGTCGCAATGCTTGATGGGAGATGTTTTTGTCAGAATCGCATAAATCAAGTGTAAGCGACTGTTACATTTGATACACTTAATACTCATAATTGTATTTACATGATATTTGCACATAGCTGTAATTTTCCATTACTAATGTACATCAAATCCTGTCCGATTTTAAATAAAGTTATATAAATTATTTACCCAGAGTACATCGGGGTCCAAGCAGAGAAACATGGCGCAGGATCAGTGACGACCGTCGGATGGAATACCTTTCTGTGGATGTTTTTGTGGTCGTACGAAAATCCTGAAATGAGAGTGAAATGATATCACTTCTAAAATTGTGGATAATCAGCACTGCCCCCTTGATGAATACGACAAGAACGGGTGTCAGGAATATCTGTGATTGCATTCATAAACACTTCTTTAGGACTCACAACCCTTGAGGATTGTTTTGGAGCAATATTCTTTCATTTTCATTTGATGCACACTACGCGTGGGACGACAATGGCTGACAAAAGTAAAAGGAATATTGATCCTCAAGTGAGAGTTGATAGGCTTCGAGAGGAACATGAACAGGTAAATTAGTTTCAATACGATTGCTGTCCACTTCTGCAGTCAGCAAACTCAGTGTCCATGCTCGTAGGCACGCGGTGGAGCAGCAAGCGTTTTTGTAAGTCGGTTTGGGTGTCCAAGATGCACGACTTTGGACTACTGACGACTGTTTTTTATTGTTATTATTTGTATGTGTATTTACCGGACGTTGTGCATAATACTTCAATGGGATCGGGTGAGTCGTCCTGAGACGGTTGCACGTTTTCCAGAAGCTTCTTTTCCTGCAGTCACATGTCGAGGTCATGTTTATGTAGCTGACTAGAAACCATGTTGTTTAAAGCACAGATCCGCCCCCCGGGTTAATAATATCAAGAAGTCTTTTTGTGAGAATATATGTGCACAAACACGACCCAAACGAAGGTTTTAGCGATTATGTGGAGTTTGTAGATCCGCTCATGCCCTTCTGTTTACATTGTTTTTTTTATGTAACCATCTACCAAACGTCCATGATCTCTCCCCCCCGGCCATATAAACTACTGGAAATATGCGTTTTCAGCTTACTATCCAACCCAACTTTTACTTTCAAAGTGACGGTGTGTAATGGAACGTCAAAATCAACAATGCATAGCGCCATCTCTGGTCAAACGCCTGCAGGTATAGTTTTTGACGTTACACGCCAATCCCAATCATAGAACAGTAGTACGGCGCAGCCCTAAAGGTTTGTTTAAATGGTCACTCATTTAAAACACATTTTTAACCTTGAGCAAGAGTCAACTAGGTCTTGTTTTGGTCTGATCAATTATGTCTCATTTATTTGCCTAATGACCACGTATGTAATTCCACCACAATGTTCCCTGGACAATTTATAGGGATTTAGAGTGTACTTTACTGATTAGGACAGATCGATTTATAAATATTTTCCATCAACAGGTTGTGAAAGGCTGTGATGAGCAAATTCTGCACTGGTGAGTCCTTTTCCACATGAAATAGATATGCAAGAGAAGAAAGTGTCTGTTAGCTGATATTAAACATATACAAAGCTATACTGAAGTCAATGCATTCCCTCAGACAGCTTAAGAATATGGTTCTCACCAGACATCTTTGCTTATGTCACATTCTGACCTTTGGGTTGAATTTCCCTGCAAAGTCCTGTGGTCGAACAAACAGAACTCCTGCACAGGATAGGCTACCAGTTGCTTAAACTGACAGACTAGACTGTTCAACTGAGCTGTATTCTCGCAATGTCTCGCAAACCTTGCAAGGCATGTTTTGTCAAATTCTTGAACATTTGGACACATTTTTATGGGTTAATTTAAAGCCTCATCAATAGCTACTTAAAAATAAAATACTTACAACCGTGGTATGGCTCACAGTAGCCTTAATATCTCTGGCTTTGTTCATTGTCTATTACTCATTTATTATCAAGATTTTCATGACAAATATAAGTAGAGGTTTAATGGATTAAAGGTGCCACGACATGCCACCAGGTGTGGTGTGATTAGCCATTACAAGCCGTTTTGGAAATCAGCCCCTTAAGACATCACAGGTGTGCGTGTCCACCTAGATGTGTGATGGATAGATGAGAAACATTTGCTACAGTCCACTGGGTAGGCTGATAGACTGATCTATCCAGCACACATCTAGGTGGACAAGCCCACTTTCTGCCCCTTATGAAGTCAATTTGCAAAACGGCTTGTAACACCACACCTGGTGGCATGTCATGGCACCTTTTAAGAACAGGCTGCTATGTTAAATTGTTTAACCTACTCTAACATAGCTGATTAATTAAAATAGTACGTACATTAGTTTTTGATTTGTAGGTTCAGTCTAGGTAGCTAGAAATGATGGCCGTGGGAAAAATGCAGCGTGAGCATGCTTATTAGCTTAGGTAGCCCGTCCGGAGCTGGTAACTCAGTTGGTCACAGCACTGGCATCAATTTATAAACGGTTACTTGCAAACCGCTGTCCTTAGTTACCAAACCATTGTCGATGGTTCTTTTTTACAAAATACATTTCAATTAATGTACACGCCCAATGAGAACCTTTCCAAAAATCCTTGAAGGACTTCAACATTAAACAAGTTTAAGAACAAAAATGTGTGATGTTTCCACAATAGGGAGTATCTGCTTGAGTTTTGTTCGATCACAAATATTGGCACAAAACTCCTCACAATGTCCCAACAGGAAGAAGGTTTCGGGGGATTATGAAGCCCTGGACGACCGACTGCGTACCCTTCCAGACCACCTGTCCTATGATGTCATGGTAAGGGTAATCATCTCTGATGAACACATAGAAAAATAAACACTACATTAGGATCATACAGTGTACACACACACTATTATTTTTGCTTTGCTTTTGAAAATTATCATTCTCTAACGCTGTATTTACAAAGACCAGTGGTCTATGCCTTGCTAATTAGAGGTTTGTTCTTGTAGATGTTGATTTCTCCAAAACTTTGTTTTATTATCCACTACAACAGGTTCCCTTTGGGCCTCTGGCATTCATGCCGGGGAAACTGGTCCACACCAATGAGGTGACGGTGTTGCTTGGTGACAACTGGTTTGCCAAATGCTCTGCCAAGCAGGCTCAGAGAATCGTTGATCACAGGGTGAAATGTGAGTTTGTATTTGGAATATTGAGGGTCTAGCCTGCCACAATATGAATTAAATTGAATCTACAATGCGACAAATGCGTAAAACAATTGAATTTATTAAGCAGATGCTTTTATCCAAAGCTATTTCCATGTGAGGCTGAGAATAATCAAAGCATCCAATCAGTCAAGTGTATTTTTATGATTGAGAGCTGTTCAGAGCTGTGCAAATTGTATTGAGCTCGGGCTCCATAAGTTCTGTTTTAATGTTGTATTACTCAATACTTCCATTCCTTGACCAGCAGAGGGCACTGACATCTCAACGCTAGAGTGGGGGTTTGCATGTTTATTTATGGAAGAATTGGTTTGTGTGGACACTGAGGTGCTTACAGAATGCTTTGCAAATTCAAAATGCTATTTATTAAAACAGAACAAAAAATACAGTTTGTTAAAACACTTTAACTTAGCTTTTTATGAAGCAGGTACCATTCTCCGGCACATACTTTTTTTTTTTAATTTAACACACTGATTGGTTTTAGTAGACCAATCAATTGGGATAATGTTGATTTAAGTCTGTCACCTTGGGAATGACGTGTTATTTATCATTATATATTTCATTTTACATGGCTTCTGCTGGTAGTTGCAGCCGAGCCCAGAGACGAAGGAAATGGATGGGTAGCTTCCAAAACATGCAACATATTTCATAAATGCGCTGCTGTACTGCACACAATGCTCCCCATGGCGGCCAATCATTCCAGGCTTTAAAAGCTCATATGAAGTCAAATGAGCCTAAGTAAGGATTTTTTAATATGAACATTATTAGCGTGTTAAGCGAAGCATGAATGTGCTGCCACGGCCTCCCCCCGCACCCCCCACCCCCCTTCTCTTCTTCTCCTCCTTTTTCTCCCTGACCCTGCCCACCCCACTATTAAAACCTAAGTGCTGCAAATCAAACAGAGCTGGCCGAGATGTGTCAGGGCTCGGCTGACTTGTCAGGCCTTCAGCGTTTGACCTTTCTTCTGTGCATAGTCCACACACTGACTGGAGAGGCTCGCCATTACCATAGAAACGGGCAGGAGGGGTGCCACTGCCATTAGTAATAGAGGCCTTAATTGTTGTGAAGATGTAATGATCCGGAGTTGTATGTTGGCAGGAAATATTCAAAGCCCACATCTGCCCTACAGTATGAAAATGTAAATTTAAGGGCAGAAAGATGTTCATCTTTTTCTTTTCATTAGCATTTGGACCACTTGATTTACACAGAACAGAAAACTTGTATGCAAGCTCTGATGCCTGTGTTCTTTGTGTGTTTGCTTACACCCTTCACAGACGTGAAGGGTGAACTCGACGACTTGCTCAAGACTAGGAAGAATTTTGAAGCCAGAGTTGGGTTCACAGAGGATCTCAAAGAACTATCGGTGGGTTTTTATACCCACCTAAAATAGATTCCACATGACATATAAAGCCAAGCACTGACCTACTAACCGGCCTTTCCTCTAGAACAAAGGAAGCTACGTTGACATCCGCGAAGAGGTTCGCAGCAAAGAAACGGTTGTCAACAAAGGTAATTTCCCTTTCCTTTTTCTTTATGTAAATAGAAATAGACTCAAATACTTGCATATTACACTGCTACAAATGAGGTGCCCTTGGTCATATTGGATCACATCTAGCATACTCTATGAGTAGCATCATAGAGTATAATTCCTGCATATTTTTAAGAATAATTTTCCACTATTTACAGGGAAGCAGAGGGTAGCCCATAAACCCCACTCTAAGCCTAAGTTGGATGCAGTGTTGGATTTGGAGGCGGTAGAAGAGGAGGGTAAAGGAGTAGAGGCCAATGAAGAATACTGCAAGATACTCTCTGAGAAGGAGCTCTGGGCCAGGCTGGACCAGCTAGAGAAACTGGAGGAGCAGCAGGACGAAGAGGACAGGTACACACACACACAGTGGATTGGAGCCTGCCGTGATGAGCCGCCATGTGCCCATTCAGGGAAGTGCCTCAGCTTTTATGGGCTTGGTTATTCTAAGCAGTTTGGTTTGCGACAAGGAAATGTCTTTCATGCTAGAAATTAGGGATCAAAATGTCTAAAAAAAAAAAAGTGCAGCAAAGGGAAGCTGAAATATATCTGAATGAGCTATGAGTGTACTCTCGTACTCACCATATTGTGTTGTATATGCAGTCATTCTGTCATCAGTGTAGTCAATGTTGCAAATCAACCCAAGGATGTAAATCAACACAATAATATGAGTCAAGAACCTTTGACCCATCGTGGATTGATTCTGTCAAGTTATTATTGGGATTTGGTGCGCATCACTGAACCCTAACCCTTAATAGTGATCGAAACCTTGTTACCTTGTGGCGTGGCCATGTATGCGAGATAATGAATATGTAAATCCCTCAAATGAATAATAAATAAACATAAGGGGGTTACTCTGGTTGCCTGACTGACTTTTGAAGTGAATGTAAACACACAACGTTTCTTGAACTTGAATCAGCCAAGACTGCTGATAACTGCTACGATACACTATAATTTGTTTCCCCTCAAGTCGTAAGGGTAGCTCATGCAGCTCATTATTCAGAATATAAAAAAAATCTTTCTTCATGTCAATTATTAGTTTAAGGCATTTTCATAAGAAACGCAACAAACTTTTAGGTTTCTGTAGCGGTTATTTTTTGAACATACAATATCAATATATAACAATAATGCACTATTATATTGATTGATGGATAATCTGTCCGGTTGTGGTTGTTGGGCAGACTGTCTGACACCGGGGACACCAATGGAGAGGACACCACCTCCTCCTCTTCCTCTGAAGAAGAGAAGGAGGCAGACTGCAGCCAGCCAGAGAAGGGGCCCGGTCCAAAGACTAGCTGGGACACCAACGGCCCTGCCAACGGTCGGCTCCTCAGCCAGGCGGCGCCTGGTGGCGACGCGACAAAGGATGAAGACGAGCAGGAGGAAGAAGAGGATTGCTTGCCCACCATCTATTTCTCTCACACGGTTGAGCCAAAAAAGGTCAGTCTTCATTATTTGAATTAATTGCATTTCGAAAAATAACAAATATAAGGAAGAACCTATTTTCCTCTCCTTCCATCCACCACTGTGTATCTGCTTTACCACGCCCCCTCCCAGGTGAGAATATGCACCGGAAAGAACACCACTCTGAAGTTCAGCGAGCGGAAAGAGCACTCACTCACTCACTCCAAGAGGAAGAAGAAGAACAATGGCACCAACGGCCACTCCCACCATGAGCACCACAAGATCACCTCGCCAGTAGACATTTACAGGTACAGTAACACGCCCCACCGAGTACATTCAAACACGTCTCTTCACTGTACCACTTGGGGTGGTTCATACAGCGGTTGAAGGGCATTCCCTGATAAATAACCAGAACACTGCTGTCAGTAAGAGGAAGATGATCTGTCCGTTTTTAGGGAGCAAAATGTAAGTCGATGTACGAGTACATCTAGACTTTAGGCCGCTCCTGGCTTATTTCTGACCGAGCAGGGTATCGCTACTCTACGGTTGATGTAAGCTGGTTGACATATATCTTTTTGTTCCTTTCTCTGTCAGGCTGTTTGTGGACGTGAAGAACGGGGAGCCCGTCCCGAGGAAGTCCATCCTCAAGTCCCGCAGCAGGGAGAACAGCGTGTGCAGCGACACCAGCGAGAGCAGCGCCGCCGACTTTGACGAGCGGCGGCTGGTCTGCCGCGGCGCCGGCCACGACGACGCGCCGCACAGCGACACCAGCGACGGCCACACGGAGGAGGACAGCCCCACCACACTTCCACACACCCCGAGTTGCTTCGAGGTTTGACCCCCCCCCGTAACCCTTGTTTTGTGTTTTTCAACTGTGCTGTAACCGAGAACACAGAATACTGCTCCGGGCTTTCGCAGTGAAAGAATGACTTATCGACTGGATGTTTTTTTTTTTGTTTGTTGTTGTCTTCAGGCTTTTTCAGGCACAGTGGTGGAGAAGGATCCCATGCCCACAGCCGTTCCTCATCTCACCATTGCTCCACCTGCTTTGCCGACAATACTGGAAAGGAAACAGGAAGAGGGGACCACGGACGCGGCCCCCCCTGTGGAGCCCCCCAAGAGGGTTTCAAAGTTCAAAGCAGGGCGGCTGCACAGGTGAAGCGTAAAGAGGAAGTTGTTGTGATCCATACTTTGCCCTTCAACACCCTTTGTTTTTTTCTGGGGTGGCGGGGCCGGCCGTGGGGGGTAGGGGTTGTGTAGTACTCCTAATGGGAAACATTAAATCGGCAACTCATATATGGCAATTATTTTAGGTGTTTTTGTTTGTTTGTTTGTTTTAGCTCACCTGCTTCTGCAATAAAATGGCACTTAACACTTGTCACTCATGCCTTAGTGCTTGTCCTGGTAAGTAGTGGCTCCTGTGGCAGAGCCTTAACATGTGTAGTGACAAGTCAGTGTTTTAACCGCTTTTTCGTTTGATCCCATACGTTGTCTGCAATATTGAGGCAAAAGCTTTGCAACTTTAAGATTCATCGTTTTCCTTTCGGTTTTATTACACAGGATCATGTGATAACTGGTTCTTATTCCTTGTGACATGTCGATTGAATGTATTGTCCACTGATGTGAACAGCTTTATATATGGAAAAGATATTTCTTGTTTCTAAGTTAGTGAGAAAATAAATAATTTTGGTAACCTGTGTGGTTTCTTTTTGCTTGACAATATTTTATTTTTGGAACTTCAACCTGAGTCAAGAGTCTTGACTTGATGTTGAAGGTGGTTTTGAATTCGACATGATGGGTATGCAAAGGAGCACATAAAAACAGATCAACTTCACTCTTCAAAGTAGCTTTAATTAAACTTGCAGCTACCAAGTTAAAAGACTATCTTTTCACTTTTTTATCAAGTGTATTTTGTGTGAACTCTGATAAGAAGCTTTGAAACTTGTCCTGGGGTGACTGCCCCCCTCGCCCCACCTCCTCCCTCATCAGGATTATTTCTCCAATATGAAAATCCAGGTAGCATGAGACAGATTAGCCAATGCTTAACCTAGTAGCATTGGGTTGTCGAGACACAAATCAGTAGACTTAATGTGGGTTAAGATGTGAAGGGCTGTACTGGAACAGGACAAGCATTTGGATTGCAAAGACACCTAGAATGTGCACGATGTAATAGCCTGGAACACAACAGAAAATCTACATGCAGGGATTAGAAGGGATTTTAAGTGCTGTGCGATGAAGGATCCAAGCGGGTATTGTTGTCCGGACAGGTGCAAGGGCCAGAGCGAGTCGCTCTTGGCTCCTGGTGTCAGGCTTCTGGATTAGCCAATTGTGTACTTGTTAAACTGCACCTTACCCATGTTATAAATCCAACTACAAACATGAATCTGAAGTGGCTTATCGTTTGACATTAACTCTTCGTCTCTGATGCACAAGTGTATCAGGTGAGCAATTAGTTTACTATTAAGTATTTTCTTTGGGATTTTTGGGCCATGAGCGTGCTGGCTCTAGATTCAATTTATTACAATTCAAGTTTAAATCAAACAAATCTTTAAAAGTTGTTGGTGCTTTTCTGTATGTTAGTGATCTATATATAGGCATATATATATATATATATTTCATAATGAAATAAATTGCAGAAAATCGAAATCTAAGTCTGGGATCTGTCATTCCTGTCTTGAATATTATAGGTTCTTTCGACTATTACATTACATCGATTAGGCCACATGTATGTGTGGAATGTGTTTACAGTTGAATCAATTATGATTCACTAAATGATCAGTAGGCCTACATTGACATTCGGAAATGAATACGCTCCTATAGCTTCAGCATCACTTTACAGTGTATGCTTACTAATAGGCCTACTTCAAATAGCATTCAATGTGGTTTGCACGACGGTCACACATGTAATAGCCTACGTCTCGTAGATAACGGTATGTAACATGTAGTCAATTAAAACATATGTAGTAGCATAGTAAATTAATATTTATCATTCCAAAAAACTAGGACAAACGTGAAAGATCGCACTTTTAAAATGTGCTTCCCTTCAAAGTTCTTAAAATGTATCGTAAAAAAAAAGAATACCGGACTTTCAAAGCGCGGTTAATGTCCCTTTAACACGCGGGGTGTTAGTTCACTCTCCACCTGTGGCCAGATGAGGGAGACATCTCGCTTTAGGACATCACCACCCAAGTATCCCAATTAAATGTCGGGAAATTTCATTAGCGCTTGTTTGTACTGGAATTATTGCAGAAAACACGCCACTGCCTGCGTCTCGCGGACGTGCCCGCAGCTTGAGTGAAGGGACTACAGCGGGAATCTGAGCACGGCTGGACAGCGTGAGCCTACACTCAACACTCTCTCTTACACACACACACACACACACACACACACACACACACACACACACACACACACACACACACACACACACACACACACACACACACACACACACACACACACATACACACACATACACATGCATACGTACGTACAGCAGTCAGTCATGCAGCTCATCACTCGTCACTGAACTCCGGCTGTCACTTCGCGTCCTCTACGTCTCGCATTGCCCAGGTAAGATTCACTCTTACCGCAGTTGTTTCTTTTAGTTTAGTTATTTGCGGAAGTAAATAAGTTTCAACCAAGTCGTATTTTTTGCTCATGATCTGAGCGGAGTTTCGGAGTGAACATGCACGCATGTTTTTGCATCTCATTGGCTGATTCGAGCTAAAAGTAAGTAATCTCTAGTGTTTAAAGGTGTTTGTCCTATTGTCTAAACATATCAACCAAATAATGTCATGTTGTCTTAACTCAGAGTAGGTCTATGCGTATGACCCACAATTCGTTTCGTTTTAAATAAAGCGATGCACACAGTTTTGTTCAACTAATCCTGACTTCTCGTTTCATAAATTATTCTCAAATTAGATTGAATCCGTTTTCCCTGTAATTAACTCAGTTCTTTGAAGCCTATACGTGCATTAGGGTATTTGTAACACCTATTCTAGTGTTGTATTAATTCGGGTGTCTGTTACAAAAAAAACAACCTATTGGAGTTTCTATGTCTAACTGTAGCCCTATAACGTTGTGCCTATTTATACAGCTTGCCTCGCTGTTGATGGGTGTATTGTTCCGTTTGAACTCAGTACGGTAATTTAAATGTACCATTGCATCGGCCTTTCTTTTTGTACTTCTGTGTTAGACGACTGTCCCTAAATCGTGGTCACCTGTACGGTGTTCTTTAGCTAGCTGCAAAACCATGCACCCTCAGCCTCTGCTCCCCCCCCCCTCCCCCTCCTCCTTTTCCAAATGCTCTCCTTTGAAGCGATGATGCCCCATCTGTCATATGTGAGCAAAAAGAGACCATGCTCTGCTCTTCTCAATTACTGAATTCTCCTCTTGCCAGCTCCAGTGGGACAGGAGGAGGAGCAGGTGGGTGGCAGTCAGTACGATCAATCAACATGAAATATTCAGATTTTGTTTATACTGAACATAGCCTACTAGTTATTTACTATACTAGCGGCTGCCTTTGTTGAACCAAAAACACCTTGCCCCCTGAGTACATTTGTGTGTTGGGATTTTTTTTCTCATAACTATGGGAGGGAGTTAGTGACACTATTCAGGAGTGAAAATATGCGTTTGTAAAGAGGTTAACTGATTTAATCAGGATCCTTCTTGGCTGGTATAGAGAGGCCCATTGAATTTATTGCTGCCATAAGGAGAGGGGGAGCTGTTGTGAGAGAGAGTGAGTGAATGAAACTGTATCAAATGTTGCACCACAGCCCTTTTCTCATTATACTGCAAGAAAGTCACACGGCTTACATGACAAAGCTCTGCTTGGCAACTTTCTCCCCCCGAAGGAAGCACTTGTTTGAACATGGAACACATGATTTTAATTTCTGTAATCCATGCTCAAATCAACAGACCAGATGAACTTTTTGGCACCCCCACAACCACATTAAATAGGATTTCTCAGAAAAAGTCTTAGCTATTTGTCAAAGGCTTAAACTCATTCTGAAAATACAACAAGGGGGAAGTTCCTCCAAATGATTTTTGGTGTGGTGTGTGGCAATCTAGGAAATTTTTCAATTTGGGCAAGGGCAGCAAATCAAAACATATCATTCAAAACTCTTGGAAACTTTTCGTCTCTTGAATGTCTTCCTTGTGATTATTTTATCTCTATGATGTTGCCTGGTGAAATTTGCCCGGGTACCATGGCCCTAAGTGTTTGAGCTATGAGGCAATAGAGTGAAAAGCATATCCCCCCTCGTATGAGAACACAACAGTGAATAATTAATAACCTTGCTCCCAATTCCAGGAAAACAATAGCATATTGTAGGAACACTGCACTAATTTAACTAGCAGGGGCGGGGTGGTGGGGGGCTCCCAAAAGCTTCTACAAATTGTGGAATGTATTGCCATTGTTGCAAAGTATGTCTGTGTGTTGTTCTGTGTGAACGATGCTGCACGTTCTGCTTCTTCTCGGTTGTTTTTGCTAAAATAGCGCCGGTGTGTGTGTGATGCACGAGTCGGAGTATATAGTGGTTGTGTACATTCTTGTGTTGCATTGTAATCGTGTTTGCCTTTGGGATTTATCAGAACCCATTAAACAGCCTACTTTCACCTGCTGGCAGGATGTGGGATGGAGACACAGCGCACATGCAGGAAGCTATTTTCCACGGGCCTCCTCTCCTGGCTGTCAGCTCCCATTAAGAGGGAAGGTGTCATATCTGTAGCACAGCTGAGTGCAGATGGCAGAGTGGAGCGGATGGCTCACCGATTTAAACAATGATTAATGAACAGAGATGGAAAACAAATTACATTGGACTATCGGAGGCAGGGAATTGTTTTTATGAAAATGTTAATTGTGTCTGCCAGGCTGATATAAAGGAAGGAGGGGGGGGGGGGGGGGCGGTGGGGTGGTGGTGGAGGTGGGGTGGGTGGGAGGCAGGGGGGTAGGGGTGGGGGTATGGGGGGGTGCTGGGAGGATGGCGAAGGGGCAAACGTGGCAAACGCTATCCGAGGGGCTCGCTGATAGAATGTCTACTGCTCCCCCACGTCGCATCATCTCTTTGTCTCAGCATGCGATGTTTAATACCATACCTTGGCTCCGAGGTCTCTGATCTGTCGTAACCTTCCAGGCATGGCTGTTTTATGATGAACCCTGCAAAGTGTTGTCGGCCACTACCGCACCAATTAGCGCTATCTCTAATAATAAGTGGTGCTAAGTGACGGGAGAAGGCGCCCTGGTTCTAGTTGTAATTATTGCAGGCGGGTGCAGCTGCACTACTTAGGGAGATGACGATAATTATTGATCTTTTTTCATCGCGGGTTGATTATTTAAGAGCATCATACACTCATCAGAGTAATCAGGAGAGAGTGATTAGTGAGAATCCACAAGGCCAACAGCTGCCACATTAAACACTTGCCTCTGTTGCCAACACACAGTGGCAGGGCTCGTTCGCGGCACACGAGACGAAGTACTTCACCTTCATCTGCGGGCACCCACCTACACCCACACAATCACACACACACACACACAATCACACACACACTCAGACGCACGCTTGCGTGTGTTGGTTAGAAAGTCAGGGCAGAGGTCACCGAGACAACAAGTAAACAGCCCGCTCTGGACCAAAAAAAGCAGGTTGTCATGTCGAGGTGTTTTTCCCAATTGCCTCGATATACACGTTACGAGGACCTCAGACGTCGTGTAGGATGAGAGACCCAGGTCTTCAGAGTTATCAAAAGCGTGACACCGTGGTGGTGCAATGTCCTCTGCTTCCTCCGAACCGTCGCACTGCTGATGTGAAGGAGATGAGACTGGGACAGAAAGTGTTGGATTGTGCCATTGAGCGTGTTGCCTTTGTGTTGCCGTGTTGCGTGTTGCGTGTTGACTCATGACGTAACTCTGAAGAACCCACAGTCGTTCCAGCCGCATGCCACGCTCCCATGTCCGGCGTCAAGAGCATGGCGCTTGCTGCCGTGTGATGCCTGAGAGACTAAAGGCTAATTCTTTTAGCCCAGATGTTTGCCTGAACACAATCCTGGGATCCTACTGGGTTGATGAGCTCAATCAATGAAATGATTTAATAGATGATTTTTGTCCCTGTAATTACAGTGTGTAAACTACTTAGCTTGGATTGCAAAGGAAGTCATTTTCTAATTACGCTGATACCCCGTTGTCTAATGGTGAATGTTTTGCTGTTTTTCGAGAGTGTCTGTGAGAGAGCGAGAGAGAGAGAGGGAGCGAGCAAGAGAGATAGTGGGGAAGAGATACAGAGATAGATGTATAGAAAAATGGATGAATGGAGAGACTGCGGAAGGCGAGATATCCATACACATATATCACATGTTCTATATGAGAGAGGGCTGGGCAGTGGCACTGTATGATGGTCCTATGCTGTACTACCAGGACTGAAAAAATATTATCACAACAGCAAGATGGCTGCCAAATGAGTGACTTCATTGAATTATCAGCCCAGTTAATGTGCCTTGGATTTTATTCTAAGTCATAGCTTAATGAGATACTGTTAGGGGCATTACCAAACTCCTGCTGTGATTTTGTGATGACTTGTTTAATGACTTTTGTTTTAATGCCTCAGAGTGTGTTTGAGATAAAAAATATGAAAGTAATATGCACAATAGTATTTGCACACCCCCACCTCACCTCATAATATGCTGTCAAACTGATTTAAAGGCGGGTAACATTTCAACTTGCTTGTAGCTTAAAATAACCTGGACATGTCAGTAGCCTGTGCTGATCGATGGCGATTTAAATCATTTTATCAGTAAAATCCCATCCGATAACCGATATATTCTAAAAATAAAAAAATCTTTCTGTGTGTTTACAAGAATATGAACCCTCACAAAACCCCTCCCACTCACGGCACCCAGCCACAGAGCTCCTCTAGTTCGTGTCTCACATTTGCATAGCCAGTTAGAGTCAGAACACTGTTGTTGACTTCTGTTGTTGACTGAAGTCTCCTACCGCCTACTTACTGGGAGGGGCTCCATCGTACACATTGCACTTTCACGGCAAGTTAAATCTATACAACTTTATTGACAGTGGAGGTTGTTTTTGCACAACTGGAGATGTGTACATTGCAAGAAAGTGAAATATGTCAATATGTTGGAATGGCTCCATTCTGTGAAATCAGTTGGAGTTCTATTGGAGATGGCTGCCTTCCTGCAGAGTCCAACCATCTGAGACTGACTCTGCCATGTGGATAAGCATCTTCTGTTGCAAGGCATCCCCAACACACGCTACACAAACATCCCATAATATGCCCAAGCTTTGTTTCCTTCCAGAAAGAACAGGTGGTCTGGGCAAACAAGAGCAACTGTTTACACATAAGTGATTTCATATATATATATATATCCTTGGCTGCTTTATTTCCAGTGTAACAGTGTGTACCGGTATTCACAAGCAGGGAACCAGAGAAGACACACCACTTGCTTTACACAGTGATTTATTTTATAGATCGTCTTTCTTTTTACTATTTATTGTAGTACAAAAATATGTGACTTGTTCCAACTAAGAAAATCAGACATGAAATATTCAGATTGTATGTCATACCATCCACGCCTTATGGAAAATATTGTACATCAGAAGAAAATCAACTAAGAAAAAACCGACATTCAAAAATCAATCATCATGGTGGTGCTTTTTTTGGTCCTCTAGTGGCTACTTAGACACATGTGTGTGAAGAGGAGGCTTTTTGGGAGTGGGGGTGGCTCGGTCAGTTTTGGGCTAGTTTTATCCCCAGCCTGAATATAGCCCCAGTCCCACCGGTGTCTACACAGCTGGGCACCACTAAGCTATCCTGCTCCTTTGAGTCTAATTCCAAACTAACTGCCCTATAGCTTTTCCTTTTTTTTTATATTCCTTCCGGCCGTGAGGATTTATTTTCTCTCAGTGTTCATTATATTTAAGGCCAGTAATAAGCATTCTTGCACTAAACAAAACTAAATTTAATCAGGAGACCTCCATGAAAATATAACACAGAATAGCTGACTCCCAAGGAACTGTGAATCACTCGTGCACTCATGTGCTCACTGTACTTTTTTATTTTTAACAAGCATCAAGCCACATTCTTACTGTGATGAGAGAAAAAAAGAAAAGAGTGGCATATATTTACTTTATCCACAACAAATGTGTATGTATTCCTTTATGAGTGTTTTAGCTATTACTCACAAGGAGCTAGTTTGTTAGTGCTGTGTGTGCTCTTTCTGTGCTCTGTGCTTCTGCAGTAATGAATGTAGTGGGTGAGACTATTCTGTCTCCGTCAGGCTTTTGGGGGGTCTGCAGAGAAACTACTATTGCCTTTCATTAATCTGCCTGTCTGAAAGTGTATGGTGTCATCTTCTAGCTCTGGGTCATGGTGGACCAGCATGTTGCTTCTATCCTCTGCCTGCTATACCTTAACCAGTCAGTGTATAGACTGGCATGCTGGTCGGTCTGTCTGTCTGTTGGTCTGTCTGGCTGTAGCATAGTGGGTGGCATGCATGGCAGTCCTACAAGAATTGTCAATAATCAATTCTACTTTTGTTATCAGTGTGTTGTAAACCAAAGGCTTTTCAGGCACTTTGTTATACACAAATATTCATTTAGAAAATAAAAAGAATGTGTCTAAAATAAAATACTGTTTGTTTTCAGATGTGTTCAGATTGAATACCAATTGTAGAACATTAACTGCAACAGGCTTGTAGATACATTTGCATTTATGTTGTATATAGGTCAAAGTGAAACTATTGGTTGTAGGCTAAGGATGCAATTTGCTATGAGGTGAAATCATTTCTGGCCCAGATAGAATTCTCTTCTCACAGAGCTGTGGCAATAAAGTAAAATTTTCTCTTTTTTTTACAGAAAGTCTCATCATTATTATTACATATTATTTGGATTTAGGATAGTGGTAATATATATTAAAATGGAAAGTAAAATGACAGGACAATCAATTGTACTTCCTTAATAAAATACTCAAGTTCTGTATTTACAGCAATAACAATCAGGTGGCTTGGTGCATGTGCAATGCACATGCATCCCTTAAACCACACCTACATGGCAGCTACCTTGACACCTTTCCGCTTAACCGCAATCAATCTCCATCTCGGGTTGAACTGGAAGACACTAATTTGCTCTGACAGAGATAACACACTTGACAGCATTGCACTGTGTTCTGCTCTCCACCACCCCTGCAGCTGTCAGTCCGTACACGTTGACAGTCTGTCGTGTATGTGTCCGCAATGCGATCCATGCACGGTGCACACCCACACATATGAGTGCACCCTCACACTCATTTAGGCACGATCAGACATTCATGGGAAAACAGTCATACACATTCAAAGCATACACATGCACCATGCTGGCTATCGCATAAACACACATACACACACCGACACACACACACCGACACACACACACACACACACACACACACACACACACACACACACACACACACACACACACACACACGCACTGCTGAACGTGCTGATGTCTTGCTATATTCCTACACTTTTTATATATCAGTAGACTAACAAAGCTTGGACTAAAACAGTGTTTTGTTCTCTTGTATATCACAAAAGTTCATGCCAGTGATTACTTATTCATTTCCAGTTATACTGATGCCTGATCGGCACATTCATCATAAATGAAAATGTGACCCACGCGGCCAATTGCTGCGAACAGGCTAACACTTTATCGCTGTGTTTTTGTACACATAATTTTTCCTGACTGACTGAGGTTGCAGTCCAGGATGATGTAATCCTGTGTTAATTCATGGTGGACAGTGCAGGCTTTGTTCCATGCCCTTTGGTGTTACACTAGAGCCGTGCAGGGCTGGCTTATGTGACCTCTGCTATTGTAGCGCGTTCTGAATTTGAAGCTTTGTTTGTTGCTACAGAGGAATTGCTAAAGGGAGTTGGCTCTGGGGATAAATGTTAGGCATATTTCTGAAAGGCAAGCTCTCTGTTCATTAAATTGTCATACACTTTGGTTTCATTTTATTGTTATATTAAATTGTTTGTTTAATATGGTGACATAATTTGCCATGGTAAAGGTTTGATTTAAATATGTATCAGGCCTGCCAAATTCTTTAACTTTGATGGGGTTTATTTTGTATACTGTTCCACAAATGTGTGAAATGCAACAGTCAGGCCAAAAGGAAGCAAGGCTTTGATGTTTATGCTGCCTCTGTATTGTCTTTCAGTGCATTGTGAAAGAGACAACAGTTTCAACATGCACTTAAAAAACACTCATATTTGTAAAGGAAGTCTTTGAGGTCTACTTATTCAGCATTTTCACCATCACTAACAATGATCTAAAAACCACAGACGTACCAAACACAGGATGAGAGTCAAATCTTGCCTTGCTTTGTTTCCTGATTAACAAGTGCCAGTTATTCTAATTGTTATAGCATTGTTGTGTGAGAAAATAACCACCATCATCATTTTTTCATTTTGCATTCAAATCAATGTACTGTTCTGCTGTAAAAAAAAATATTTTGAAATGTTATCTTTGTCCTCTACTAAGACCTGTTCTCCTTTCTTTTTCTTTTTAGGTCAGATCTCATTCTGCTCTACAGTGAAATATAGCAGATGAGCAACAAAACAAATTCTACCTGATCTAAGTAGCTGTTAACAATCAGCATAGTGTTCACTTCCAGCCCTCTGCCCGTCCCAGATAGCCATTCCTGACCGTCACACTGAAACATTACCTGATCCTCAAAAGGAGAGCCTCATTAACCTGGCAACCCACCCAATTAAGAGCCAGATGGCGCTTTTGGCCAATCAGATAATGGATGCTAGAATTCTGAGCAGCATGAATGGAAGAGTGGAGCTTCCCCAATTCATGCGCGTCGCCAACCAGAGCATTGTCACGCAGGCGATCTCTGGCCACGAAGACACCCACAAGAACCGGAAGTACCCCTGCCCGCTGTGTGGGAAGCGCTTCCGCTTCAACAGCATCCTGTCCCTCCATATGCGCACACACACCGGGGAGAAGCCCTTCAAATGTCCTTACTGTGACCACCGGGCCGCACAGAAGGGCAATCTCAAGATCCACCTCCGCACCCACAAGCAGGGCATTGTGGGAAAAGGCCGCGGACGGATCAGGGAGGAGAATAGGTTGCTTCATGAGCTTGAGGAGAGGGCGATACTTAGGGACCGGCAGATGAGAGGCAGCTACGTTGGCCATCAGCAGGGATCCCTCCTAGCCCAGCTGCAGAAGCAGCCTCCGCCCCAGAATGCCCCTACACAACCCCCGCAGCTCTCCCTCACCCCCTCTGGTACAGCCGAGAGCCTGTCTCATACCTCCGTGCCTACCACGGGGACGAGCGTCCACGATGAGGCCACGCAGCCCCAGCCCACCGGCGGCTTCCGCTGCTCCTTCTGCCGAGGCAAGTTCAGGAAACAACAGGAGCTGGAGCGCCACATTCGAATCCTGCACAAACCCTATAAGTGCACCCTGTGCGAGTTTGCCGCCACGCATGAGGAAGAGCTGATCAGCCACGTGGAGACGGCTCACATCACCGCTGACTCGGCCCAGGGACAGAAGCCCGCAGTAGGGGGTGGGGACAAGGCGAAGCCCGCCGGTGAATTCCCCTGTGAGGTGTGCGGCCAGACCTTCAGCCAGGCCTGGTTCCTCAAAGGTCACATGAGGAAACACAAGGACTCCTTCGAACACTGCTGTCAGATCTGCGGCCGGCGCTTCAAAGAGCCATGGTTTCTGAAGAACCACATGAAGGTCCACCTCAACAAGCTGGCAGCCAAGAGCAAGCTCTCTGCTGAGCACGAGATGTCTGTGAAGCTGAGTAGCCTAGCGCAGGAGCCCCCCGCCAACCTGTACACCCAGTACATATCCAACATACACAACAGGTTCCTGTCTGCAGACAGAGCTGAGCAGCAGGACTATAACCCCATCCTGGCCACAGCTGGCGTCGAGGTAAAGGTCAGGGAGATGCTTGGGAGAATGATGGCCTCATCACAGCCAGCCCTAGGCACAGAGGGAGAGGAGCGATCGCTGCTTGGTATGAATCATGTGCGCCCACCGTTGGGTTTAAGCAGTATGGAATACCTTCAGAAGGCGATGACTGAAGCAGACACCATCAATGGCAGCGCATACCCAGGCTGGCAGGTCATGGCCACACCAGGCCAGGCAGTAGAGCCAGGCTTTGTGGCAAATGAAACAGCATTGCAACAGCAGCAGCAGCAGCAGCAGCAGCAGAAGTGCTCCTACTTGGCGGAGAGGTGTCATTCTGGGGAGGAGAAGAAGGTGTGTGTGAGAGAGAGCGACACTAGGATCCTCAGCAGGCCGACCAGCCCAGGCAGCCTCCACCATCACAGAGCCACAGAGGTCCCCCCCGAGGTCAGCTCATCCCACCCTGTCAGGGATCAGGAACAACATCCGCCGTGCTCGTCCCCAATCGCAGGTAATATGGTTGTTTTTTAACACAACACACAGTTCTACTGTATGTTAGGATTATAAGAATTATCAAAAGGTGCGCTTCTTATGATGTCGATTCGAGGTCAGACGTCAAATATTCATTCTATGCTTTTTTGGCATCATGTTTCTAGAGTGAAATCAAACACAAACATTTACTCAGAACATTCTTTATAATGTAGGGAGACAGCTTAAGAAATAATATGAAGGAGAACAATTAAAATATGTCATTTTCAAGTATCAAGTGTCAGAGAACAGGAATCAGGACCACTAATAACGCAGCTCCACATATGCTATATGACAACCCCCAACTAGCATGACTTGATTCTGCTCCTTTTTAAATAAAGAAAGCCGCATTGTGTTGAAGTGCAGACATAATTAGTATCCTCTACTTTATATCAGTCACATCCCCACCCCTTGCCTACAGGGGCACAAGATGTTAATGCATGCCATCTGGTGCTTTTAATGATTTGATATATACCACCCAGTGACTTTTATGATTTGATCTACCACCTGGTATTTTTATTGATTGTCTTCTGCTCCACCTGGCGGTTCCGTTCCCTGGCTAAATGCCTCTCTCGTCATGGCACCCTGCTAACATGTTATCATGAGACTAAATTGCTGTTATAATAGTGCCGTTAAGAACAAAGGAAAACTTTTTCGGGTTCCTTTTACTTTTTTGGTGTCTGCTCTTTAACAGCCATTACGCCGGCAAGCGGAGGTTAGAGGATGTCTGTTGCTATGTGTATCCGTTAGTCTGACACTCCCGCGGGACCGAGTATCCTCTTGAATTATGGCCGTGCACCAAAGATAAATGGATCAGCGCTAATCTCATTATGTGTTTTTGTTTCCATATTGTACACACTCATGGGTATCTGCGTATTTACATAGTAATGTTCACAGTCTAATGTGAAACCTCACATTGGATCCTCTCGTCAAAAAGAGCAGAAAAAAAAACCAAAACGTTTTTTGAAAGGAAACTCTTGTTGTTGTGGTCGTTGTTGATACTTTCCCCCTCTCCTCCCGGTATCTCGGAGAACATACCGTGTCGCCATGGAGCCGACACTCGCTGATAGCCGCGGATAGCCGAGGGTTTAAGAGCTCCGGGATCTTCTGGGATGTTACATTCAGTATCAGACTGTAATTTCAGTCAATATTAAGCATGGAAGCTAATTCATTGTAAAGGTCAGGCGTCATTGCTTTAGTCAATGATGGATCCCCCCCCCTCCCCCTTGTCCTCCTCTCGCTTTACCCCCCTCCCCTCCCCTCCCCTCCCCTCCCCTCCGTCCCTCCCCGTCCCTCTGCCGTCTCTTCTCTCTGTTCTTAGTCCTGTGTAATGGTAGACTCACTCTGGGGGCTTAGCGCGGCATTGTTTAGCTCTGACAATATATCCCAGAGACCTCTGCAGCTGCTCTCGGTGCTCACAATGACAGATTAATTAACACAATCACACGCTGCTGGCCCCGGCTCAACACGGCAGGTCTGCGGCGGGACAGATAGGTAAATCCTACGCACACGCCGAGCGTCGACGCACCACTTGATGAGGGCTCTAATAACGGGGGATAAGTTTGAGGCTGGGTGGAGGAGGTTTTTTTTTTTTGGTGGGGGGGGGGGGGGGGGGGGGGGCGGCGGTGATCAAGGCTGTCTGTCTGGCGAAACGGTCGAGAGGGAGAGAGAGAGAGAGGGAAAAGAAAGTGGAGATGGTGAGGGGGGGAAGGAGGGGGGGAGTGGGGGGGGGGGGGGGATGAGGGTTTGGGAGATGGAGGAATTTCTAATTCAGGAGAGCAGGGGATGCTGAGGAGGAATTACCAGTGCCAGATGTTGGTGGTTTGAGGAACATTGATTAGCCCCCAGTATGAGCCGCCTGCTGCATTATTCATGGTTAAGTCAGACGTCGGTGGTCAAGCAGTTATCGATGGACTCAACGCGGATGGTAAATAGGGCCCGCGTCACAGATAGAGACAGCTTCTTTTACATGCGGCTCTGGATTTTTGAAATCGAAATACACACATACACAAAGTAAACAAAGTAGGCCTACATCAGAGCTTGAGTGTTGGTTCAATAGATGGATGGTATTGAAATGGTCCCCCCCCCCCATGTACATCTTATTAAGACATACCATTTATTTATTTATATTCGCCACGATGAGTGACATTTTAATATGAGGTTTTGAATAACTCATCGTCTTAAAAAGGATCAACTCATGAGAGTGGAACGTGCTTTGGGCTTCTGACCTACATAGGACCGGCTGGATCTCCACTCGGAAAACGCAAACGCGGCTGACAAACACAAAACGTCCTGACAGTTATTAATTAGTCCCATTCAGCACTCTTAACCCCAAGGTCAATGAGCAGACAGTATGTAATGATGTTGTCCCCACCCGTCTTTTGTCTCCCGTTCCCGTCTCGGAATACTGTAGCCGCTAAGCCTCCGATAACCTCGGACGATAACCACGTTCAAGAGAAAAAACCCAACCCTGTTAGATTGCAACGTTCACATTAGTCTGGCTGATGAATTGGAAATCACTGCCTCTGATTGATGATGACATTAGTCTTTGTGTATGTAGTGAAAAAGCTCAACCGGTCTTAAACTTTCTCTAAGTTGCCGCAATATATTTCCTCACATAAATAATAACGCTCTCAATCAGAGATGGGATTTACAGATATAGGAGCCATTTGGATGGGTTTGCCTAAACAGGATTACCTGTTGGCTTCTTCTCAGCTTCTTCTCACTTGTGTCTTTTTAATCCTCTTTTTAATTATTATTGCAGATATGAGGCTCAAATTAAGCTCAAAATGCTTGTTTTCCTAGCATGGAGATAAAAAGATTTACCCAGGGAGTTCTGAACACCTGCCTTGAAATATTGTTCCACCATCTCCTGAATGCCATTTGGCTTAATTGACTTGGAAGCGTCCCAAATGCGTCATTGACTATGTGGTCTAATTAATATTAATAATATATGCTATTATAAACATCAAAGAACATCTGGTGTCCCTGTTTTCTCGGCACTCTTGTATGTGTCTCTCTCTCTCTCTCTCTCTCTCTCTCTCTCTCTCTCTCTCTCTCTCTCTCTCTTTCAGTTGATTTCATCTTAAACTAATATATCACTGTATAGCAGCGTTTTGGATTCTGCCTACTGCATCCCATATGAACAGGAACAAGAGTGTACATCCCACATTGAACCTTCTTTGAGCTCTTCCACAACGTCCATGCCACACGGCTATGTTGGCATACGCATACAGCATGTCAGCCGGTGATTGCATTGACTGTGATGCATGGCGTTAAATCTCAAAAAAGCTATTTCCATACGATACAAATGACTCTGTCTCTCTGCCCAGCTGTATTTCCCCCCCTTCCCCACCCTATAGCTACATTTTTCTTGGGATATTTATTACATTATTTTGATATTTGTCTCCGCACGTATATCCAGTATGGGTGGCTAACTCCAAGGCATCACTTCATTAGATTGTGTGCCGTAGGTGAGAGAAGGCTGGGGTTTGTAATGACGCCGTAATTGCAGTTTGGGGTTGATAGATATGAGATCTAAAATTACTCCCACATATAATGTGAGCCTCCATAGTGTAGGTAAATCCTAAACTGATTAGCATGAACCATGCAGGCAATCACAAAGATGGCAAACGTCCAAAGGAAAGGAAAAGGGGGGGGTGGAGGGAAAAAGCCTATGGTCTTTGTGTTACTTTATTGCTCTCACATAAACACACACACTCTCACACACACACACACACACACACACACACACACACACACACACACACACACACACACACACACACACACACACACACACATACATATACACACACACACACACACAAGCAAACCGGCAAATGGGTTTAGGAAGCTCCACGGTGAAGGATGAGGTCAGATATGTCTATTTGTGTGTGTGTGTGTGTGTATGTGTGTTCACTCTCTGCATTGGGAGCTGGCTGGTAATGTCACAGTAATTTACACCACATCATAATTGAGATGTAGAGTGTGTCCTGACTCCTGACACTGAATGAGTTCCATTAAGATGTTTTGTTTATTGCGTTGTTGTTGTTTGTTTGTTAGTGGAGACCAGGGTGTGGCATGGCTAAGATCTACTTTCCTGCACTCATACAGGCACAATCATGCACACACATTTGCACACACACATGCACGCACATGCATACTCACACACACTTTTGCATGCACACACACACACACACACACACACACACACACACACACACACACACACACACACACACAAACGTCTAAAGTTCAAGGTCATTCACTATAAAAGGTTTGGCATTTTAGCTGTTATTTCTCCATAATTTGTATCAGTTTTCTGCTCTGTTTAATTAATATGTGTTACTATTTGGAAGTGTAATTTAAACATGAATAATTCTTCACTATTTGTCTCATTAAATGGCAGCTACTTTGGGGTTCCTGATCGAAACAGGCACCCCTTGAGATCACCTTACAGATTTTGATTTACTTTTGGGTCAGGTCTTTAGGTGTGTACAAAATGTATATTTCTCGAGTGTGGATGAATCATAGTTGTGCGTCAGATATTAGTCTATTAAAGAAGAACAATAAGGCATCAATATGCACAGAATTAAATTAATGGTGGTAGGTTTATCTCTCTACCCCAGACGGGTCCCTAAAAGACACAGTATAATGTATGACCTGACCTTCAAATGCCAGGAGAGTGTTGGGCAATAAACTGCCAATATTTGTGGCTTAATGGCATCGGATGACTTTTACTGTAATTGGAACAGCGACGAAACAGCTGGGCTGTTTAAAGACAGTGCGAAGCTGGGGTCTCAGACAATCACTAACTCGACACCGTTGCCAAGAGTGTGTTTAACCCTGTAGATTGCCGCTGCAAGGCATATTAGGATTTAAATGGAGGTAAAGTGTAAGAATATAAGCAACAGAAAAAAACATTTGGTTAACATGAGGGGGTAAAATATCTAGGCTTGTATCGGATGAACAATGTCATCACAAAAAAAGACTAAAATCCTTTTTTTATCGTTTGCTTTGATACATTTGGTACAATGTGAGTAATGGACCCAGCGTATTAAGCCGACCCCCATTTTTCTAATATGAAACCAAAAAATAAACTCTGATACTTTTTTTTTTTTTTTCATCAACGATTTACATGTAACACTCTATTTTCAACTGTAAAACTATGTTATTGGTTTTGATGGAATGGGGTCCTGTTTGCAGCCTTCCCCTACTTGTTTCGTAGTGTGACTGGATAATTATTTTCGGAAGAATCTTGTTTGCTGTTAACATCTTTGAGTGTATTTATTGCACATGGTGCCGTCCACACTGTAAAATGATGAATCACTGGAGCTGAAAGCTGATTACAAGCTTGATTTACTGCAGGGCAGGGCTTAAATCATTCAACTCAGCTTTGTGTGGGATTGCAACATTTTTCATGTTTAGAAGAAAGGAATCATATGCCCTGCAATGTACACACAGTTTTCAAGACGAATTTCTCATTCTGCCCCATATGCATACACTTACACCCCCTAATCCTATTGCCCTCTCACATGCTTTCTGTGCTATTATTCTCTGTGACAGGTGACAAGGCCTACAGGTGTCTGCTCCCTAGCGACTTCCCCAGCACGCAGCCGGCCTCGCTGGGCTTCCACTTGGACCGCTACCCCTTTCCTCACTGGCCCAACAGCCGGGACCTCAAGTCCCCTCCACGGCCCAATACCGCCCCCCACTCCGCCAGCCCCAACCCAAAGCCTAAGCCCGCCCCCAAGCCCAGACCCGCGTCCAGGGAGAACTGGAGCCCGGCGTCGGCGCACCACCTCCACCACGGGCCGGAGGCCCACGACGACGGCCCCGTGCCCCACGCCAAGCGCCCCGACCACCACGCCGGAGACCTGGACCTCGCAGACGACTTCCGTCGCGTCCGCGGCAAGTCCCAGCAGAAGGAGCCTCTGGATCTGTCCGTCCGTCCGGAGAGCAGCGGCTCTTGCTTCGCAGACGGCCCTCCCGTCTACGGTAACGGACTCCCTCCGGGCAGCGTGCCCAGGCTGCAGAGCTATGCCGAGGCCCTGGCGGTGATGCCCGCCTATCACGCCGACCCGATCGCACCGGCGGCCAAGGAAGCCCGTGGGTCCGTCGGTCGCGACGGCGAAGACTTGTTCGACCGCCCCGGGCGCGACCGGGAGGGAGACGAGGGAGGGGAACGCGCAGAGTCTGAGAAGTGGAAGATGTCGAGGAGCGGCGGGGCCGCGCGGGCCGAGGAGCGAGGCCAGAGGAAGGCGGATCTCCAGGGGGCCCACGCAGCCGCTCAGCCTCCCCAGCCAGGGGAGGGTCTGTGGGGCGGGGAGCAGCAGACCGTGTCCCCCATCGCGTCTCTGGAGAAGTTCACCCCTGGGGCCGATCATTTGCTGCCACAGCACCGGAGCCTGCTCTCTGCCCTCAGGGGCCCCGGGGGGTCCAAAAACATGGCCACTAATGGGTACGGCCTCGGCTCTGTTGGTGAAGGGATCCTGGAGACGGAAGCAGCAGCAGGTGAGATGTCAATGAACAAGAGCTCCATCCCAGAGTAATCTCCAGCGCTTTATTGTCACATCAAGTCAGCCAGTGTTTAGCTGTCAATGCAGGTCGCATTTTAAAGGGAACACTGCCACCCAGTGGAGAGGAATATGATCCTGCATACACCTTTCTTGCCTGGCTTATCAGATGGGTTTGGCCATACCATCCGAATATAACACAACCGTAGGTGAATTAAGGTTGATGTTATGTAGTAACATTTACATAACATTAACAAGGCGTCAAATATGAGAGCCAGTGTTGGATGGTCGGTTGTCATGACAGCAGCCAACAGCTGCGTACGTACAACAATCAACAGCAGGCCTGAGCCAATGACATTACACGGCATAACATTGGATATCTGATCCCCCGAAACAAATCCCACCGATTATGGAGATGATTTAGAACAAGAGCAAAGTTCTGTTTTCACCACACCTTCTCGCGAAACCCCCTCAAACGAGGACTGAAGAAGTCCCAGGTGCGATGCGTTTATGAGCGCTCTATACTTTAAGTGATGATGTGATCTCCCTATTGGACGGGTTACCCATCAGCCCCCTCAGACTCTCACACACACACACACACACACACACACACACACACACACACACACACACGTAAACACACACACACACACACACACACACACACACACACACACACACACACACGTGCACACACACACACACCTGCACCTGCACGTACACGCACACGCACACACACACACACACACACACACACACACACACACACACACACACACACATAATCACACACACACACACACACACACACACATGTACACACAGGAGTGTGCGGAGTGCTCTCCGAGTGCAGATTTAATAATGCTGTCGGCTCCCAGAGTGGGGAATCAACAGCTGGGGTCTTTGATATGCATGTATTATGAGTGCAACACGATACACCTTTCCCTCTGATCCCCCCCCCACCTCCCCCAACCCTCTTATTGGGAAACCCAATATGCTCACGTGAAAGACAGGGAAAGTGCCTGTCAAGTCCATTAGAGATCAACAAACATCTGCTCCCTTTTACCATTCAACCAGGAAGATGCAGTTGTCCTATTCAGATGTACAGATGGTTATTATAATATGGCAAGGATCCATCCTCTTCCATTCATTTGTTTTTTGGCGGCTTTTACTCGACTGCGTGATTCTTTTCACTCCTTTTCAGGATGGAGGAGCACAAAGCCAGGGAGTTTAAAGTTTGTCTGGTGGTAACCCACGTCTGAGTCCCATACGCGGCGCAGATTTCCTCTTAAGTGTTAGTGGTGTTTCTTGGACGAATCAACCATGGCTAAGACTTCCAGGGTTTAATCAGCGGAGTCTAGGCAGAGTAAAACCCCCACCTTTCTCCTAAAATCTAAGTCACTTGATGACTCCCCAGCCTTTCTGCTCAGAGCTCAGAAGTGTCTGAGCGCTCGAGTACAAGTTTGTCGTCGTATAATCATCCTGCTGTTATCCTCCCCAACTCTTATGTTTTGTACTTTAATTGCCTCCGTTCCCCTCCAGGGAGAACGTTGTTCCGGGCCCTCATGACGAGATGAACATCTGACACGAGGAGTGGCGACGGTAAACTGACATTGAGAGTATGCTTAGTGTCCTCTAAACAAAGCAGGTGGTCACAGCTTATTTTTCTTTTCTTTTTTTTCCCCAACCACCTTACTTACTCTGCCAGCCTGTCTTATCTGCAGTGCTGACCAGGTGGCTTTGTCAAGGGCTTGTCTCCTGTCGCCCCCGTCGCCTCCATAGAGCGTGCCACACTCACTGTGGCACGGTGACATATTGCGGGGCACTTTGGACATGGAGTGATGTGTTTGCGATGGCAGCTCAGATCGGCTGTACTTTGCCAGTAGTGGTAATTGGCCAGATGGTGACCCCTGGTTGAACCTGTCTGCATGCTCATTAGTCTCAGAGTCGTCCCCTTGGTTTTTTTAAACCGACAGCGCAGCTTTCTGCACTTATGGGACGCGGCCACTAGATGGCGACGGATACCACTTTAATTGCCACTGGTGAGACGGTACTCCGGTCTCCACTGTTGGTGATCAAATCACGTGATTTCGGGAAAGACAGGAACGCTGTGTTACTGACGCCATTGTAAAAAAAAAATCTTGTTGTTGGAGAACTGTTGTGTAAAAGTGACCAGTCATTGTGACGGGTGAGAATTCACCCCTACCAGATATGGTAGAAATCCGACCGAACCACTCTCAGAGAGACACATGAGAGCAAGTGAAAGTGAAAAGATCAATAAAGAACGGATTAAGAATGAAAGAAAGTGGTGTGATGAGAGACACGGACAGACAGAGAGAGAGAGAGAGAGAGAGAGAGAGAGAGAGAGAGAGAGAGAGAGAGAGAGAGAGAGAGAGAGAGAGAGAGAGACAGACAGACACCCCCCCCTCCCCCTGTTTTGAAAAGAGATGGGCCATTATCTCATTATTGTCTGACCGGGGCTGCTATACACCCCTCTTGCAGGGAGGGGTGACAGAGAGCGAGCGAAAAAGAAGAAGGCAAAAAAGTGTGAGAGAGAGAGAGAGAGAGACAGAGAGAGAGCGAGCGAGGAAGAGAGAGAGAGAGAGAGAGAGAGAGAGAGGGAGAGAGGGAGAGAAAGGGAGCAGGAGAAAGATGAGCGTAGATGGAGATGGATGGCGGGACGGCGGGGTGAAAGAGGAGCAGTACCGGGCCCCACGTCTCTGCGAGCAGATGTCGTTGGAGGGCAGCGAGAGGGCAGCGCGGGCCTGCCTTTGTGGCGCGTTTCTCCCCATAGAGATAATGAAGGGTGGAGCACACGGGGAAGGACGTGCAGTCATCACTCACTGTCTGTGTGCCATCAGAGCTCCAGCGCTGGTGTCATCCGTCACCATTCAGCTCCTCTGGCCCGCGAGGCCGCGCCACTGTCATCATGGTCATTATCTCCGCCTGCGAGACACACTGCACACACACACACACACATGCACATGCACACACGCACACACACACATATCCGTAAAAAACACACACTCACACGCACACTCAGACGTAAAAGCCCACTCACGTCAGTGAAAACACACTCGTAAACCCCCCCCCCCCCCCAACCACTACACACACACACACACACACACACATATACACACACATATACACACACACACCTCCACAAAGAGGTGGTGGATCAATGTAGGGGGGTGGTGCACGTAAACACAAACGCCCGGCATCACCATAGCACAAAACGCACAATATTCTTCATCTTGTGACAATGGGTTTTTCGTTGTTTTTTTTTGCCTGTGCATACAAACATACACTTCCAGGTCCCATATTTGTGGACATACCCAGCACTCCCATTGGTGTGTGTGTATGTCTATATGTGTGTGTGTGGGTAGTGTGTGTAAATGTGTGTGTAGTGGGGGGGGGGGGGGTGGTTGCAGCCAGGTGGGAGGAGTCTTTGGCTGCATGGGCCTATGAACGGATGATCATGTGTTGGGGAGATGGATGGCCTGGAGCCCACCGCTGTCTCCTCTAATTGTAAAATATTAGTTACATTAGAACCTGGCCTGTGATTAATGGAACTTATTTGGAGGCTGCCCTCTGCCGGACCTCCCCTCTCCTCCAGGGGGAGGGGGGGACAAGGGACAATGAGGAGGGGGAGGAGCCGCGGAGAAATCGGAGAAACGTATAGAGACGGATCGAGAGAGAGAGAGAGCGAGAGTAAGAGAGAGAGAGAGAGAGAGAGAGTAAGAGAGAGAGAGAGAATGCATTCAGTAAGCCCCGTTGTAGATTTGAGACTTTCCTGCATTCTTTCAGTACGTTCAGTCAAAGCGTGACCACTACCGGATTATTTATTACAGGAAAGCACACTTGTTTTTTTGTTAGGTTTTTTGGACCGGAATCTGAGTCATGAGTGAGACAAATCCTTTCCATCAGAGTAACAATTTTGGGCAGTGTGCTAACAAGCTGTGATCAATGTGTCATTCCTTGATATAAAAAACTTGAACTCTTATACTTTGAACTTTGTTTAATCTTAAAAATAAATGATGGGTCTGGGTTTTCCTTTGGTCAGGCCGTCAGGGCTGGAGCAGTCCGTTTGGACATAATGCAAACCGCTCGCTACCTGGCAGTAGACAATGCTTCTCTTTTACTCTCGTCCTGACAGCTTCCTGCTTCCACTGACGGATAAGCCCCCTCTCTTCCCCCTCTCTCTCCCTCTTTCCCTCTCCCTCTTTTTATCTCTCTTTTCATAGTCCCCCTCTCTCCATTTTTCTGTGGCAGTTATTTTGTGTATTTTGTGGGCATGTGTTCATTTTTTTACGTTTGGTGTGTGTGTGTGTGTGTGTGTGTTTGCGCACGCGGCGCGCGTGTGTGTATGCAGATGTCATTTACAGCCATCAGGTTATTATATACCAACAGATGGAGCATTACCTTTTATTGCTCGCACCTTCTGTGAGTTTTCTCCCTTTCCCCTCCCTCCTAAAAAAAGAGTTTACTTGTAAATGAGCAGGGAAGAATGTTCAGTCTTCTGCCGTCCTCTTCCTCCCACCCTTGATGACTGCTCGGTAATAACCTGGAAGGGCAGCAAGAGGAGGGGCAGCAGGGTTTTTGGGAAGTGATCTGTGGTGACATCAGCGCACACTGGTTTACTGTAACTTGTGAATCATTGAGACTCTGGAAGAAGAGGCAGAGAGCAGGGGGCCACGGCAGGAAGTAGTGATCAGTGGGATAACAACAACGTTGTTATCCCACTGTTATAATATACATGTTATAATATGCAGACGGTGGTTCATAACCATAATACTGATCCGAACTGTTAAGGGGGGAAAGAGCATGATATCATTCCCTTTGCAAGTTTTGACCAACCCAAACACACACACACACACACACACACACACACACACACACACACACACACACACACCCACAAGGACACACGCACACACACACACACCCACAAGGACACACGCACACACACACACACACACAAAGACACACGCACACACACATACACACACACACACACACACACACACACACACACACACACACACACACACACACACACACACACACACACACACAAAGACACACGCACACACACATACACACACACACACACACACACACACACACACACACACACACACACACACACACACCAAGAAGCTGTTGTATCTGTTTGTGGTTTGTGTTTTATGGGTATATTGTGGTTCCTCTCTGTCATGCGACTGTATTATTAGTTCTGGTGGAGCTTTATAGTAAGAGCCAAGGCCAGCAGCAGACAGGAAGCTGAGACAAGCCTGGCCTCTCAGCTGCAGTCTGTCATCCCTCAGTCCCCCCTGTTCACCCACCATCACCGTGTGTGTGTGTGTGTCTGTGTGTGTGTGGATATGTGTGTGAGTGCACGTGTGTCCACAACAGAAGCATGTGTAAAAAAACAGGAAATGAAATACAAAAGAAACAAGCTAAAATGGATATAAACAGGAAGAGGGAAGAATTCTGGCCGTGAATGAATTTAAATCAAATTTGAGGCAATGTCCCTTGTCACCTTTCACCATTGAGAAGAGATAATATTTGTTGTCGTAGTGCAGCAGGTGGGCATCCTGGCATCCTGCTCCAGGGGGCGGGGCCTACCGGTAGACGATAGGGGACGGTAGTGGCGATGCGGACGTGGCAATCACAGAACATCACAGAACACCACAGAACATCACAGAACATCACAGAACACCACAGAACATCACAGAACATCACAGAACACCACAGAACCTCACAGAACATCACAGAACCTCACAGAACCTCACAGAACACACTGCACTCCCCCCTCTCTCCCGCTGCACCGGAATGCAAACCACAAACGACACTTTCACTTTCACACCAACAACAACAACAACAACAACAGCAACAACAACAGCATGACCCTCCCGGGACCGCGCCCCCCCCCCCCGGTACTGACTGAGATGCTCTGCCTCACTGTGTTCGCAGCGCGGAAGCCCTTCCAGTGCAGGTTCTGCCCCTACAGCGCCTCGCAGAAGGGGAACCTGAAGACCCACGTGGTGTGCGTCCACCGCAGGCCCTTCGACAACAGCCTCTACCCCGACCGCCGCCTGCGTCGCTCGCACCACGCCGCGCACCTGCGGCCCTCGCCTCCGCCGCCACCCCCGCCCCCAACCCCGGCCAACCCCCAGGGCGTCATGGGAGGAGGAGGAGGAGGAGGAGGAGGAGGGGACACCCACGCCCTGCCAGCCAGGGACCACGGGATCACGCTGGCGTCACTTTGCAGGACGTAATGGCGGGCCCATGGCGTGGCAGGCGCGAAAAATTGAGACTGAAACACACAGAGACAAAGACGGAGTGAATTCACGCCGGACGAACTGTTGGACGTCGTTGTAGTTTGAGTGAGGGCCGGGGCAGGGCGGGGCGGGGCCGGGAGGGGGGGGGGGGGGGGGAGGAGGGGGGATTGTGGGGGTGGGGGAGAGCAGGGTTACTGCTGAATCTCACGTAAGAGATTTATGAATTAAAGGTGAGCAGAACAATGAAAAGGTGTTGAATGTACATTCCAGTGTTGAACAGACGCAGTATGTATTTATCTGTAGCGAGGAAGCTGTATAATAAAGCTTGTTGTGACGTGAAAAGTGCAGAGAAGGGTGTTTAGTGCCATTCCTTTTCTACCCTGGAAATACTGGAATCAAACCTTTAATGAGCGCCGACGCACATTTAACTGCTCAACAATCGTCTGGGCAGGGAAGATCGTCCAAGCCCATAAGAACCATATTTGTTTCCGTCTTTAA
>NC_140283.1:9426599-9436599 GCF_964030765.1 Micromesistius poutassou | reverse complement strand
AGTGTGTCTTCTTATTCAGATAAATTCAAATAACAAATAACAGTGCCCAAAACAAGGAGTGCAACACAGCAAGCTTCCTTTTGAATGTGTATCTGGTCAAACCCTTACGAGTGGAAACTTTGCCCCACTGGATCGTCCTCCATGCTGATTGGAAGTGACAGCCACATCCTTGACAAACACACCTGTCATTGGTTCAAGTCACATCACATTTTCAGTTCCATAGATGGAAGATGTTCTGCATGTCTCTCTCTCTCTCTCTCTCTGTGCTAGTGTGTGTGGGTGTGTGTTTGTGTGTGTCTGTGTGTGTCTTTACAGTGGAGTTCTGCTTATCTCAGTGTGTACGCAGGTTTATTTATGTGTGTAGGTGTCTGTGAGTGCCACCATGTGTGAATGAGAAAAATGGCTTTTCCCATCATTTCTGCTCAACGTGTGTCCATTTTCATTATGCTTTCTGATATGAATCTGGAGGCTGGCTTGGCAGCGTGCCTCACAGAATGTTAAGGGCTTTTTCTTGTGACACACCTTACGATAATGCATCAATGTTTTCAAAATGGGGCTTTGTGTGTAACTACCTCCGACGGAGAAATGCAGCAGTGCAAAAACACATCCCATAGCATCCAATAGTGTTTAATGTGCCAGAACCAGCCCATCGCCCCCGTGTGTGTGTGTGTGTGTGTGTGTGTGTGTGTGTGTGTGTGTGTGTGTGTGTGTGTGTGTCCGTGCGTGTGTGTGTGCGTGCGTGCATGCGCACGCGCGTGTGTGTCTGTATGCAGTCAAACATGATGTGTGTGTGTTTGTGTGTATGCGCAGTGAAAGACAGTTTGTGTGTGTGCCTGTGTGTGTGTGTGTGTGTGTGTGTGTGTGTGCGTGTAGGTGCATGTGTGTGCCTGTGTGTGTGTGTGTGTGTGTGTGTGTATGTGTGTGTGGAGGGGAGAGGGACATGGACGTGCATAGGTTAGTGTTTAAGCTGACCAGACATGCTCTGCTCCCCCTTCTCCCCTGCCCTCCCCCTCTCTCTCTCTCTGTCTCTCTCTCTCTCTCTCTCTCTCTCTCTCTCTCTCTCTCTCTCTCTCTCTCTCTGCAGTGGTGTGGCAGAGTTTTGGGGAGGGGCTGCTTATGGGGACCGAGGGAGGGGGGAGGTGATGAGCGGCTGCAATAATAAGCAGATTTTAATGATTAACTATAAATCAGAGGCTGAGGCCTCTGCTGCGGGAGACTGAGGGGGACGACAGCTCCTGACTCACACACCTCGCAAATGCCTTGCTGATGATGTGTATGTGCTTCAGATCATCAATCACCGGACAGACACACACACACACACACACACACACTCCCACACACATACACACACACACACACACACACACACACACACCCCTACCCCCCCGACACACACACACACACACACAAACACACGGACCATCCTCCCACACTCACACAAACACACAGACACCGATCACAAGAACATGTTCACCACACATATGTACTGCTACAGAACAGCATTGGTCATGCGTACGTGCAGAGAGTCGGTGCTACGTGTGCGGGGTGCACATGTTCACCAACACACATACACACACACGCAACACACACACACGCACACACTCACGCACACACACACACACACAGGGACAAAGGAACACGCAGCAGCGGCAGCAGCACACACATGTTTTTTGTCTCTAACGTCCCCTCCCCGGCGGCAGGGGACAAATCAATCATAGGTACAGAAGTTCAAGGGGGTAAGAGATTGTCTGCTGGCTTTTTCCCCATGCTATTGATCCTATTTTACTGGCATCACCGGCCCGCTGTCAGCTCGTCGTCGCTCGGAACCCCGGGACAGCCATGGATTGAAAGTGGATGATTGAGAGAGGAGGCAGGGTGACATTCATCGTGTCACACACACACACACACACACACATACACATTGACTTGCAACCCACCCCCCCCCAGCAATCCAATGACATTGGAAGAATAGGATCACATGGGTGGGGACAAAAGAATCCGGCCAATCCAGGGTTGACAGCCAGGGACGCTGTCCGTTTTGATGAATAATGTTTTCCTTTCTTTCTTTCATTCCTTCTTTTCTTCCTGCTTTATGTTTTATTCCGGTCTCCCCCCCCCCCCGCACATCTCTCCCCCCCTCTCCCTCCCTCATATGTCCAACTGTCTGAAGGTGTTGGAGCTGCCACCTGCCTGCTGATGTCATGAAGGAAGACATTCTACACCCCCCTCCACCCTGGAGCTGCGTGGGAGACGCCAAAGAGTGAAGCTATTGTCTTCCTCTGATCC
The DNA here is from genome assembly GCF_964030765.1 of Micromesistius poutassou. Lineage (NCBI taxonomy): Eukaryota > Metazoa > Chordata > Actinopteri > Gadiformes > Gadidae > Micromesistius > Micromesistius poutassou. The sequence continues at coordinate 9,434,313 of NC_140283.1, read as the reverse complement.
GGATAAGGCCCAACATGTTTATTTATGTTTCTACTGTATGCTGCTGGTGGTTCTTCCTCTGAGCAGACCTTAATGAGGGAATTCATATTTCCAATGTTCCACGGCAGAGGACACTCCCTGTCTTTGATTACTACTCGATTAGTCACACGTTAATCTGTTTATCTGAAATCAAAATGTTACAATCATTGGTGGACGTGAGTTTTTTTTTGTGCTAATGTGTACTAATACTAATACGGTTTTGCATATCCGACTCGGAGCCTAAAGTATTTACTCACGTTAACAGAGTCAGCTCCGTTTTTATCAATCTACATGTATTGTATTATTCAAACAAATATTGCAAATATAAAACAATTCAATCCAAAGGGATGAAGGCTATGGCAACAATAAGTAAACATATCGTATTATAAAAGAATACCGTAAATAATGTGCTCAGAAAATGATCAAGAAAAATAATGATGAACAACTGTAAAATATTCTGCCGAAATGCTAGTGTATGGCAGTAGATCAAAAGCAGGTTATTTGTCATGTTATATTTTCAGTATGACGATATGCAAAATGACTTGGAGATTGATGGGTGCTTCATCCATCTTTGCTGTTGTTGTCTGCTTGATTAAAAATGTTGCCAAACGCAAAATCTATAACAGTGCCTATTTGTGCCCTTGTGATCCACTTTTCAGCGTTCGTCTAATTCGGGCGATTTATTTATCTTCACAATGAATAAATATGTCTCCCCCAGTCAACTTTGTTTATGTAGCTCTTGGTCAAATTTACAGCCTCCACGGGCCTTGCATGCCTAAATATAAAGGATGAACCGCAGTAACGGCCAATCACAATAATCAAACAGTAACCGCATGAATCATAGCTCATAGCTATAGGAAGATAAAATCCCCAGCATGTAGCATATTATCCATAATAATACATACATACATCTTTTCGAGCATCTGATTCATAGTGTGATCGTAATGAGAGAAGACGCTAGCAAAAAGAGTCTATCATCGTGCTCCATTGTGTCCGCCATTGTAACCACGCCAACAACTGCTTGTCTCCGTGTGGACAAAGGACACATGATCCACAGAGGCAAACAGGCCGAGGAGGATCACAGAGGAGGGACTGTCTTGTAGGTCAAACGGTCCCAGAGAGCTGAGGGAGGACACAGAGACACAGACATGGAGGGCCAGGAGTCCACAGCAACTTCAGAGACGTGTGGAAATAAGAAAAAGTTAGGTGTACATAGTTGAATAGCTCACATACACACACACACACACACACACACACACACACACATGCACGTACACAAGCACCAGTGCACACACGCAAACTCGCATACACACACACACATACAAAGCCGGATACAATCGTATCATTGAGAGCTTAACTTACAGAAGGCAGAAGGAAAGAATGCTGTGCAATCATTGACGTGGTTCGTGTGATGGGTCTGGGAGTAAATGATTGCCCAATGGTCGCTGTTCTTACTCCATCCACCAGGATACTGCCACAGAACCGCAGGGCCGAGCAGGGCTACGTCACATGGTGGAGGAATTGACGCCGGCCGTATACCGCAGTATCATCGACTGCACTAGGTCAGGAACTCCTGGAAACAGTTGGAAGACGTCTTTCTATTGTGGAATACCGCTGTCACCTACTGCATGCATGGCTGGCGGTTGATTTGAGTCACTTCATGTCCAGGTCCATTCTGGGATTGGTCATTGGTCACTCATGCGGTCTTCATGGTTGCAGCAACAGTGAGCCACGCGGTGAAGACAGACCCACGTCATTCACCCTCCGTTTATCTACACCCTTCCTTCTCTCTTCTCTCCCCCCTCCCTTCTCTCTTTCTCTCCCCCCTCCATCTCTCTCCCTCCCTCTCTTCTCTCTCTCTCTCTCTCTCTCTCTCCCTCCTGTCCCCTCCCTCTCTCTCCCTCTCTCTCTCCCTCTTTTTTCTCTCTTTCTCTCCTCTCACTCACTCTCTGTCTGTCTCTGTCTCTGTCTCTGTCTCTCTCTCCTCGTCTCTCTCTCTCTCTCTCTCTCTCTCTCTCTCTCTCTCGCTCACTCTCTCTCTCTCTCTCTCTCTCTCTCTCTCTCTCTCTCTCTCTCTCTCTCTCTCTCTTTCTCTCTCTCTCTCTCTCTCAAGGGAATCAAAAGGGTAACTGTGTAATAGTAAGACAAAAATCTTTAAAATCTTTAAATAGGCCTATTAAAGGACAATACTGGTCTGGGTGATCAGAGCATCGTAACTTTCTCTCCAGGCTTTACTAAAACGTCTGTTATCAATTAAATTAGTCAAAATCACTTTGTTGTGCCGATTCTGCCAAAGATCCTTTTGGGTGAACGTTCCTGCCCGAAATGGACAAATAACAATATTGCAATTTGGGGACATTTTGTACAATACTTTGTATGACTGTTATGCTGTCCATAAACTGTACGTACGGACTGACATTGATTCCAAGAGACAAAAGTGCAAATACTCTTTTACAGAAAAAGAGTAGTTTTTACAAATGATAACTTGTGTTTTAATGAGCCAAAAAAGAGTCACAGTGATTTGATCAACCAGGGCGATATTGTCCTTTAAGGGTGTTTTTATCTAATTCAAAATGTAAGAAATTCGAAAAAGGTCTATGAGTTTATCAATTAATTAGTAATCTAAATTATAAGAATGTCAGTCACCCATACGTCTCCACTCAATCAATGTACCATATATATCTACATTTAAATATTAGATTGACATTTTAATCTTCATTAGCTGTATGCTCGCTAGGAAGTTAGCTCCCATCAGACCATAAAAGCTAGACCCATACATACAATCAACAGTGTGAATCTGTAAAGTGATCCATCCAACGGCACAGGCCGTGTGGAATGGGGGCCACCACAAGCCAGTGATGCGGTTAGGTGGTTGTGTATGCGGGGATGATGCATCAGCAGACGCTCAGACTGTGTTTACGGACGACACGAAGCTCCGGCTTGGCTCTTGGCCTGAGAAGTTACTGGTTATTCCCAGCCACGAGCAGGGGTTTCCTGTAACGTGACACCAGGTGGCTGTGACGGGATGTAGCATCTTGCTGAAGACACAAGCGTGGAACTGAGGGCCGTATGGTCGTGCCTGCGTCATACTGTTAGCTTCTTAGCTTGTTGTGTAACATCAGGCCTCCGACTGTGCGTGTATATATATATATATATATATATATATATATATATATATATATATATTTATATTTATAGAGAGAGAGAGAGAGAAAGAGAGAGAGAGAGAGACCTATTTGTCTTTGTTAAGTCTGTGCATGTGTCTTATTATTATTATTATTATCATTATGTGTCTTATACATATTATTGTTTGAATTTGAAGGCCTGTTTGTATGTCCGTATGTCCGCAAGCCCTTATGTAATAAAGTCCTGTTAAAAACGATGTGTGTTCATACACAGACAGAAGCATACAGATAGATGCATAATTCGCTCAGAAAAAAAAGCAAGAAAGCTAGATGGATAAATAAACAGATGCATAACGAGAAATATAGATGGATAGATAGATCGATCAATATATATTTACATAGAAAGATAGATAGAGAGACAGACAGACGGACAAACAGACAGACAGACAGACAGACAGACAGACAGATAGATAGATAGATAGATAGATAGATAGAAAGATACATCCATACATAGATGGATAGATAGATAGATGATAGATGGAAAGATGATAGATGGATAGATGATAGATGGATAGATAGACAGATACATAGATGGCTAAGCGAAGGGATAGAGGGACAGACAGCCATGCAGACAGACTGAAGGACACTCAGAGAGATGGATCTACTTATAAACGGGTAGCAGTGGAGAAAACAAGTTATCTCACGGAAAACCTCCAACTCATTATGTCGATATGCTTTTATGCCGAGCTCCAGGCGTCCATTTTGTTTGTTTGTAAATTGTCTATCAGGATAATATCACAGGTCAGACAGAGTTCTCAGATCTCTGGCTTTAGGACACAGCTGGTCATGTTCATAAATATTGATTGAGCTGTCTCGGGCCCTATAGGGACATCATGCAAATTGTCAGAGTTAAGGATATGTCTCTATAAAAGGCATGTTTTCTCTAAACATTACCTCCTGGCTGCCCGCAGCACGTATAGATTTTCCTTCTTCCAGGCATTGTGCATCTGTTTCCTTTCAGCATGAAACATGACTGTCAAGATATAGGCTGTCTGTTCCTATGTATATGCGGTGCATCTATCGTCGCACTGCATGGTCACACTCGTTCCCAGTGTGTTTGTGCTCTCCTGATGGAGTGCCTATAAACACTAATGTGTGCGTGTGTGTGTATGTGTGCATGTGCGTGTGTGTGTGTGTGTGTGTGGCGCATACCCCATATTGCGTTTGCAATTCCACGCGGACACATTCTGAATATTTATGTGCGTTTACGTGTGCGTATAGAAAAAAATGCCGTTGTTTTCACCCTTGCACCCCTCACCCCCCCCGCAACCCCCCCCCCCCCCCCCCCCCAAAAGGGCCTTGACGTGATCCCAACGTCCGACGCTAATAGCTAATGGGAGGGCAGCATCGCTTCTGAACCCGCCCTGCCCCTCCCCCCCCCCCCCCCCCCCACACACACACACACACACACACACAACTCCACTCACACCCCTGGGAGGGGAAGAGTTTTCTGGTGAGAACACACCTTTAATTGTCCGCCCCGTCGACGTGTTAAAGGAAGCCATGCATTTTATTACATCATCACTCTCTCCGTGGTGCAGACTTCCCCCCCAGTGACCGGCCCTCTGAAAACCGGCATTCTGCTTAATGGACCCAGTGTTGGCCAACGCCGATCCCGGGCTCCCGCTCACCTGATGAAATATGTATGGGACTTTTTAAAGGAATGCGGCCGCTTTACATGAAATGCGCAGGGAGCCGTTCCACTTTGGCGGTAGTTTCATTTTGTTTAAAAATTCATCACCTTCCCCCACCCCCCCCCCTCCGCCCGCCCCCCTTCTACGTACGCAGACTATTCAATTAGCATCATAAATACTGCGTGTCTGCTGTCATGGATTTAAGTCCGCTGCGCTGGTTGCGGCAACACAGCAGAGGAGCGGTGTAGTCTCATGTCTGGATGATGATGCTGACCCTTACTGCTGCCCACATCCACCCTCCCCCCCCCTCCACATCCACCTCTCCCATCCAGAAGCAAAGTGCACGTTTGGGTCAGTTTACCCAGTGATGAGGCATCTGCAGAGTTATGAAGGCTGAGAGTGGGGAAAGCAAGTATAGTTATTATGTTGGTTATTATGTCGGTGTTATGGTGTGATGTGGTTTTTATTGTCACTGCTTTCCCGGGGCAACTTGTTGCGGTAATGGGAAGATATTCCACCGTGTATAAACATAACACCGCATCATTTCCTAGCTCTGGGAGTTAGTGCAGCCGTACCGGTCTAGTAGCTTTGGGTGCTGCTACCCAGCCCTCTCGGCCCTGGGTTTGAACCCCATAACCGAGGTTGTCTTTGGGTAATCCTTGAGCGACATGCCTTACACACACGCCTGCTAATTAAGGACATGTATCTAAACAAAAGAAAGACAACGCAGTAAGTGGTGGAGGATAAAAGCACCTAAATGCTAAATTACTAAACAGTACAGAGAGCTCAAGAAACCAGTGCTGGCTGAAATCACACATTTTGAAAGGTCCCCTATTTTTGTCCATGGTGCCTTCTTCCCCTGATCTGAGAGTGCATTGGAGGGCGGGGGGTGGGGGTGGGGGTGGGGGCTCTGCCTAATTAGGGACAGAAACCATGTCGTAAACACTGACATGATTTCTCCTTGAGCGAATTGAGAGATCGGAGATGGCTCCTCAGACAGCGCACTCTTCGGTGGACCTTATTGATTCCCGGGCTCCGTGACGGAGATCAATGAAAAGAAACAGGCGGAGACAAAGAGTGGCATTTAAGGTTGCAGCGGCGCTGACATTTCCTCCATCACTGTCACGGCCGCCGCCCGAGAGTGGCGGCGGACGGGCAAATATTAAAACATTTCTCATCTGTTGTTGCGGGATTATTGGCAGCAGAAATTGTTTTCTCTCTCTCCCCCCCCCCTTCTCCCGATGTGATACCCAGGCTGAACTCCCGGCCCACCATCTCCGGGGACTGCAGATTGGTGTCTGTGACATATTGGCGCCGGCGTTTACACGCACCTGCCACTCACTCCCGAACGGCCCAGGAGAGAGCAGGGGGCTGGAGAGGGCAGATAGGAGCGGAGGAAGCTGTCGCCGGGCGGCTGTCACGGTGGGCGGGGTGCGGTGAAAACTCATCACTGATAAGGCGCCGCTCGCGTTGGGTCCCCGGCTGCGTAAAGTGCAGCCGTTAGTCAGCAAACGCCTCATGGACTTAATGCACTGCGGTGGTTAAGTGTATGTATGGAATTGGGGGATCTTACGTGTTTCAATGGACTGGCGGGATTGTGATGTGTGTGTTTAGATTTTGATCTGTATGTAGATGTGTAGTTGGTGTGTATGTGTGTGTATGTGTGTCTGTGTGTGTGTGTGCGTGTGTATGTCAGGAGGGATGGGGAGGGCTTGGGGTTGCAGGTCTGTGCGTTTGAATGTGCATCTATCTGTGTTTGTCCCTGTTTACTTTGGTATGTATGTGTATGTGTGTGTGTGTGTGTATGTGCGTGCGTGTGTGTGTGTGTGCATGCAGGTTCCTACCATACTATACACGGGAGTCCAAAAATCGGCGGCGGTATCCTTCCGGTGAACTCCTGGGTCCTGAACTCTGGGTGACACCGGCCGCTGTGGGGTCATACGTCTATTGGTGGGACAAATGACATTATGCTACACTAAGAGAATTACATGGAGGATGTCCCCTGGAGTCACCCGGCTGGACCATCACTCATCATTACGCGGGGGGGTGGGGCGGGTGGGGGGCATGGTGGGGGTGAGGGGGGCGGGGGGGGGCACTCTGCTTCACGCAGAGTCTCGCTGCTTGTCTGGTAGGCGTCTTGTTAAAAAGGGGCTCTTGGTCCGACATCCCTCTCTCGCGCGTGCGGTCTAACTTTCTTTCTTATTAGTAGGAGTGGAAAAAAGAGGAGGGGTTAGGGGGGGGAAGATGGATTATGGATATTACATGGAAGTCGAGGGCAGAGTACATGCATGCCATGAGGTCATTTTGCTTTACCAGTCAAGCACTCTGTAATAAGTTGTACTTTAATTGCTTAGGGGAGCGCTCTCCCTCGCCTTGATCACCGCTCTTCTCCTGACCGCTCTATAAATCTGTCCGTTGCGATATTAAATGGATCTCCGCTCGCGCTGCGCTGCTTACTTCCTCCTACATCTCTGCAACTTTTCCCTCTCGAATCTTCCCTCCTGCTCCTCTCCTCTATTTCCCTCTCCCTCCCTCGCTCCCTCTCTCTCCCCCTCCCCCCCCCCCCTCCCCGGTGATGTTTGATCGCAGTGAAAACAGGAGAGCAAACAGCAGGTGAAGCTGCACGGGCGCACGGCTGTGCCATCTGCTGCGGTCATGTGACCCCCTCTGCAAACCCACTCTGACGCCATGACGCCCCATCACACCTCACTCATCCATCAATCACCGCCAAGGAGCGAGGGAGAGAGACAGAGAGAGAGAGAGAGAGAGACAGAGAGAGAGAGAGAGAGAGAGAGAGACAGAGAGAGAGAGAGAGACTGAGAGAGACAGAGAGAGAGAGAGAGAGAGTGAGTGAGTGAGTGAGTGAGAGAGGAAGGG
>NC_140283.1:9394056-9426399 GCF_964030765.1 Micromesistius poutassou | reverse complement strand
CCATTCTAAATAATTGGCTACAGTATTCCGAGCATCCTTCTCCTCCTGCTCTCCTCTGGCCGTGTCTATAAAGCTCACTCAAGCAGAAGTCCAATCATTTAGGCCTCTCCCTCCAGCCCCTCATTAACCCCAAAGTGTCAACCATCTCATTAACACCACCCCTCCCCTCCCCACCGTCCCTCTCCCCTCTTGCCGGGCTCCATCACTAGGAAACCGTTGCTTCCAAACACACAACACAAGAAGAAAGGACCAAGCAGCAGGCAGCAGAAGAAGAAAACAACAACAACCTCCAAATGGCCGTTAAGGCGGCTCTGAGAGAGAGAGAGAGAGGGGCATATACATCTCCGGACTCAATGAGGTCTAGGGAAACTCCAGACATTCAGGGGAGGGGGGGTTATAAAAAAGGTTCTGCACATTATCATGGGCTAGCGGTCCGAATCTGGACGTCTTTCAATTATCACCCTTTGTTAAAGGCTTTATTCTGCTTGTCACATGTGAGTCATCGCTAGGGTTCTGGCAAAAGCGTTTGCGCCAATGTATCCTAAACGACGGAGGGCCGGAGCGAGTCTCGGGCGGTAATGAGTTTGTGTGAGAAGACGGGGTCAGGACACAGTGTGTGTGTGTGTGTTAATTAATCTGTTCCCGGGTGGGAGGAACTGAAGCGAGATGATGAGATTTAAGAGAGTAAATGGGTGCGCTGCTCTCGAGCTGTCCTCCACTGAGTGAGTGAGCAGGGTTAGAGGCTGGGCAAATGGCCGTTTCCATAGCAACCCCCGGATAACTTGAGAGCCCCCGAGTCACTCAGTCAGTCAGTCATGACAAGCTGGCCCAAGGAACATTAAACACAAAGAACATGGTGTCCCCGGGCGTGTTTAGATAAGACAAATGTATACGATAGCCTTTTTCATGTACATGCGCGGGTGTTTGCATGTGTTTAGGAGGAGCCTAAACCACCAGCAGCACAATCCCGTTTCAAAACATCTCCTTTTGATTCATTATGAATGATCATTAATATTAAATCCTTGTCTTAACATGGAACGGATTTGTTCCATGTTAACTGTAGAACATAGAACTGATTTGTGTTCGCTGCTATAACGGCAGTCTGCCGTCCTCGTCACCTGCCAGCGCCACTGTTAAGATTCAAAGGCCCGCACGGAGAGAATAACATCTGTCCATGTTTCAGTCAGCTTGTCTCATTGCGCTCGTATAAGATCTGCCTTCTTTTTTTTTATTTGTATGTATTTTTTTTATTTCTTCCATCGGACAGCCTTACAGTCCAGGTGGGATCCGAAGCTGCTGTCTGTGCCCAGGGCTCCTGGTGGCATCCCAGCCCCCTGTGGTAATCAGCCCACTACCTGCTGTTGCAGCAGCCTTCTCCTCCTCCTCCCTCCCTCCCTCCCTCCCTCTTTCTCTGGTGGCTCGTTTCAGTAACATCTGGCTGTTTACATGCAGTACACACCACCTGCCAGACGGCACACACAGGCAGCGGGGAACCGTGCTACCGTGGAAACAATGCGCCAACAATTACGGAGATCACAGGGAATATATACGTACGGGCGACACTGCACTTGTCGGGGTCAGCAGCGTTTGTCGGGTGCCGACATAATCTAGGGGTTAATTACTGTGATGTGTGTAAATGCCAGGCGTTCGTTTCATAGGAATTCTTGGTTTGTATTTACAAAAGGGAGGAGAATGTCTTTAAAAAGAGCTTGGTGTATGGGTTTGTAACCCCCCCTAATGTTGTATGATTTCTTCTGAGGTGGAGATGTGATTTGATTGGCATTAGAACAATGGTTTGCTCATTTTAGAACAAACCATTGCTAGAGATATGTATTTTACCAGAGCTAGAGATATTTAAGGCATCCATAAAAATATATTCTTGAGTTATGCGCCATCGAGATCATTTTATACCCAGTGGAGGATTATCAATCTGCTCTGAGCATGTGCCACTTGAATTATTATTTTCTGGATAAAACAGCAAACTCACAATCTGTCTGGCCTATCTTCCTAAAAACAGCACAAACCACCGTATATGTATTCTGAGCACAATTTCTTAAACTGATGAATATAAAATACAACACAGAAGCTTGATGCAGCAGTTAAGTCCATTTAATCATAGAAGCACAAGGCATTAACATATTTGTATTCTATTTTATCAAATAACATTTATAAAACTATTGTGCAAAACAATGTCATTTTTGTCTTCTTCAAAGGCTCTGCACCAGTGGATAGTCATAGTCCTCTTAAATTAGGAAATATAACAAGTATGCATAAATTGAACAGCAAGTTGTAAGCTTATATACTGTATGTACATTTTACAGAGACCCAGATACACTGCCCCTTACTAAATGTTAAAGAATGAGGCAGCCTTTACAATCAACAAGAAAATGAAATGCTATACAAAGTAAACTATATAGACAGGTGATTAAATTATCTTGCTGTCTGGCAGATCCTTCTTAAGAGCTTTCCCAGGCATTTGAATGTTCTTTTAAGTGTCAAAATGTTAAATTCAAATACCAAGGACATTTAATAATGTGGACAAGACTATAAAAAAACATTTGCAGTGAACCTTGATTTTACATGCAGACTATCAGCAAATAAAAAAAATACACAAAATCTTTTAAATAAATACGATTACTAGATATCAAGAAACTAGTCAACCCTCTAGTCAAAACAGTTGCCATTATCGTCAAGTTTTTTGTCCTTTTTGTCTTCCCCTACCAATGGTGTACAAAGCAATGGAGATTAAAACACTGGTGATATAATGCCCTTCAGGCGGAATATATCCTTAACCCATACATTGAAATGATGCCACACACATGTGAAATGTGTAATGAAAGTAGAGAAAGAAAAGGTTGAAATAGGCCAATGGATATAAACACCTTGTGCTAAATAGTTCATGGTGTTGTGCATTTTCATACAAATAATCTGTTGGGTGGGTGGGGGTGGGGGGGAGGGGTGTTGCTTGCCAGTTACTCTACATATATGTCTTGTACTTTGAAAGCTGAATGTAAATTAGTGTTTCTCTAGCTCACACACATATAGCAGATGGTCCTCTGGGGACTTTCCATGGCTCTTGCTGAGGTGGAGCTTGATAGCGTGCTTACTGGCAAATTTACGGATACAGAGCTGGCAATGGTACACTGTCCCATTACTACTGCTGTCATCCAGTGATTGGGGAGGGATGAAAGACTCCATGGGCAAGAGTTTTTCCGTCAGAGCCTGGGAGTCCCTAACAGTCTGTTTGGGGGACATCTTGGCGAGGTCTTTGATTCTAAAACCCAAGTGAGCCTCCAAATGACATATATACGCTGCTGGGGTACGGATCTGTGAGGCGCAGTCGCCGCAGTAGAACACCGGCTGCCCTGAATCCAGGTTTTTCAGGAACTTGGTTCTACCAGTTCTTCTCAGCTGGTATTTGACGTTAGCCAGCCAATGGCTGATAGTAGTCATTGATAGGCCCGTGAAACGGGAAACATGCATCCTCTCCTGTGGGCTTAGGTCATTGATGATGTACTTCCCCTCTGTGGTCTGTTTCAGGCTGGAAGCAAACTGGGCCTGCAGGAGAAGCAGGTGCTGGGGATTCCAGTTGGAATGTCGGCCTTTGCGCTTGTGGCTGTGCAGAGCCCCCTCTGCGTCCTCTGCGGTGGAGCCCACGACCGGACCCCTGTCTGGGATCCGTGACCTTGACGGTGGCTTAGCCACATCCTGGGACTGCGTCAGGTTTCTCAACATGTCGGAGATGTCAGACAAGGCGTTCTCATGTAGAGGGCTGCTGGATGTGTAAGGAGACACCACTGTTAGCTTAGCAGGGGTCACTATTGAGCATGGGGAGATGGAAGAGGTGGCTGAACATGGGGTCAGAGGGGTGGAACCCAGGGAACTGTTTCTGTCGTTTTTGCCTTTCGTCAGATCCATTGGTTGGTCGTCGCTGGGCTTGGAGATGCTACGGTCTACAATGGATTCTGGCTTTTTCGTCTGGGTTTGGGGAGCTGCCACGGCAGCCCTTTCAGCCATGCTCTGGCTCAGCCTGGAGAGGAGGCTCAGAGGATCTTGGTTCGGCAGCGAAGGCTTGGCCGCCTTGCCCAAGTGAATGTTCATCACAGACTGAAGTGCACTTAGAGGGTTGACAAACGGCTGTTCTGGGGGAGGATGACCAGTGATAATAGTAGTGCTGCTGTTCAGGGCGGGTGCCGGCGGAGACTTCACAGTCGCGTCCCGCTTGGGTTCGGTTGCCGGGGAGGCGCGGTCATCGTAGCTTCCCTTCTCACTGTTTGCTGGAGTGACGGCCCTCCAGTCATGAGGCAGGTCAGCTCCTCCTCCCTTTGTGTACTCTGCCGTTTCACTGCTGCAGGGAGAGAGCCGCTGCTCCGTCTTCGGGGAGGACCTTCTTACTCTCTGCTCCACTTTGGCCACTTTTTCGCTGACCTTTTTAACCAGCTCTTCCATGGCCTGGAAGTTGTTATTAGGGAGGGGGGAGGACTGGGTTGAGGGTGGAGAGATGAGAGGCTGGTTCTTCGCTAGGGAGGAGAGGGTTCCTTCCCCGGTGAACATGAACTTCAGGGAATTCTTGTCAGTGTTGACATTGGGGAGTTTAAGGACGTTGGGGAACTGGTAGGCTGCATGGATGCTAGGGTAGCCTCCCCAGCTAGGGTTACCACTCTGGGCCTTGTTAATCGCAGATGTAACAGTGTTTTCTAGGGACTTGAGGATGTCTAACCCCCCCTTGGGACTGCCCTTGAGATCCTCCTCAGTGAGATAATTATATTTAGAGATGTCAAACTTTTCCTCTTTCTCTCCATCAAAATCCTTCTCCTCCATAATCGTCTCTTTCTCATTTATGAGAGGCTCATCAGCGGTGCACTCTTCTTCTACCTCCTCTTTCTTGATCTCTTTGAGAGGAGGGGGGGAGGCGGCAGGCGAAGTGCCAGCAGTCGTGGGTGGTGGAGGGGAGAAGGTGGAAGGTGCGAGTGGGACCGACTGCACCCTTTCCTCTGTGGGGGTGGCAATTCTAGCTGGGCTAGGGGAGGTGGACTCTGCAAAAGGCTTGGCCCTCTTGCCAACTGAGCTAGTCACCCTCAGGAAGTGACCGGTCACCATCATATGTGACCGTAGCTCTTGCAGTGTGTTATGGGAGCTCCCACACTCCATGCACTTAAGGATCTGGGCCTTGTTAGACTCAAACTGCCAAGCATAGCTGGCACCGTTTTGGTGTCCGTGGCGGTTATTGGAGTTAGTGTAAGGGGAGGCCCTCTGTGTTGATTCGCTGTTATCCACCTGTGAGTGCTTTCCTTTCGGGGTTCCTTCTCTAGACCGCGGGGCTGCAGTGAGATCCAAGCCCACGTATCCCCTTTTCTTTGAGGAGATTATTTTGGCTGCCACCGGGGCCACGGGCTCCTTCAGAGGCACTTTCTGGTAGTGTTTGGTCTTGATCATATGGACACTGAGGTCCTGGAGGGATTCAAACGAATGGCCGCAGTACATACACTTCAGAACCTTCTGGGCGTCCTCCTTGCCTTCCATCTCCAGTAGGGAACGCTTACGGGGCTTGGACCAACGCTTTGAACCATTCCCAGCCCGGTCGTGGTTGTCGTCGCGGTAGTGGCCTGTATCATTCATGTGCACAGTCAGATCCACCAGGGTGTCGTACGCAGCGCTGCAGCCCTTACAGCGGAACTTACTGGCCCCTGTGAAGATGGAACCAAACAGCCGGGGGTTCTGTCTGTGCAGTTGGACTGTGCTGAACAGGCTGCCCTCGGAGCCCTGGGCAGGGATGCGGCTCTGCAGAGTGTTCTGCTGTAGTGTTTTGGCTATGGCGGTTTGGTGCCAATCATAGCTGTTACTGCTGCAACTGCTGCTGCTACTGGTGCTGTTGCTACGAGACTGCTTCTCCACAGGAACCGTGGGCGGCGCCTGGGTCGGCGTGGGGACAAAGTTCAGGGGTGACCACAGGGAGCTGGTCAGGAAACTTGAATAGATGGCCTTCATTTGCTCCAGAGTGTCCACGCCGATCACAGGAGGCAGCAGCAGCGGCGCCGCTCCATCGGTGGACGCCACCACCGGGCTGCTCTCGGCCTTACCAGAGGGGCTTTCAAAGTCTGAGAGACGGTCACTGGCTTCGCTCACGTGCGAGTCGCTGTCCATCTCAGGAACAGAGTACTCCGCGGTCCCCACTGATTCACGGTCACACCCCGGCTCTTTAGTCGCCTCCCTGCCATGTTCCACCAAGTCATCAGTCCCAGGGGGGTCACCCTGGGGGGCCGGCACTGGGCCCTCCGCCTTCCCCTCCTCGTCACCTGCAGCGGGCTCAGGTCCATCCTCGGGAGAATAGGCTGCGAGAGAAACGGGAGACAAAGAGCAGAAAAAGGATGAGTTAAATCGCAGGCAGTGAACACAGTACGTTAGAATAACTGGAGAAAAAGTTTCCCTGCTATGTGTGCCTGAGGACTCCCAGGGACAAATGAGCCATCTGTGTGGGAGCCTTTAAAGCCGAGCTGAGAAATTACAGTCATCCCATTTCACCTCATCAACCATTGAGGTGTTATTTTCCTCCAGGCGAGTCTGTATTTATATACTACCCCAGCCACACGGAACTTATGCCTTCTCTACTTTCACTCCTTCTATTGCAGGAAAACAAAAAAGAAATATCTTGGCAAAAACATAATGCGCCATTTTATTTATCTCAGGGCGCAACAGCTTGAAATGAAAACTAAATCTGAAATTAATGAAGCCCAATCTCGCTGTGGCATTCTCCTCTGGGGTAATAAATGAGTTGGATCAACCCCCATCTGTCAGTTAATATGTCTGATGCTTCTTCATCAGCCTCTTCTCTGGGTTTGCACACTGTGCACACACACACACAAGCAAACACACCCACACAAGCACACACACGCACGCACGCACACACACACACACACACACACACACACACACACACACACACACACACACACACACACACACACACACACACACACACACACACACACACACACACACACACACACACACACACACACGTGCAAGCAAACACATACATACACAAACACAAACATGCAAACGCGCACACACAGTGACGTGATGTCACTCTTTAAAAGGAGAAGATGTCAGACAACTTATAGTAGACAAGGATAGAAGACCAAAATATTCACATGTTGGATAGATGTCCCCCAGCCAAACAAAAATATATCCAGAGTTTGTATCATTCAAAGGTGCTGCAAAACGGGTGCTTGATGTCATGTAAATACATCACTCTAGGCACTGAATACACCCCATCGCGTCAACATCAACAGAGTAATGAATGAATGAATTGAATCGTTCAGAGTTAAGCGGGATTAAAAGAGTGGGACAAATATACAGAGTGAATAAGAAGGTGTCTGTGACGTGCGTGTGTGTGTGTGTGTGTGTGTGTGTGTGTGGGGGTCAGAGAGGAGGGTTGAACCACATAAGCAACCTGTCACTTTGCATGTGGGCAATCTACAGCTCACCTCAAGACAAGCATGCACTCTTGTGTGTGTGTGCTTGTGTGTGTTTGTGTGTGTGTGTTATTCACACACACAAACTAACGTCTGTGTGTGAGCTGTGAAAGTGTCCTGCTGGGCCATGCCTGGTTCTGACTCATCTCAGAAGGACAATGTGCCCCCCCCCCCCCTCGTATGCCCCCTCTGAACGGTGACAGACTCCCGACACGACAGGCCCATCCCCGGCACCCTGCACACACACACACACACACACACACACACACACACACACACACACACACACACACACGCGTCGACCCGCCCACCCACACGGTTCATCGGGACCCCCTTGTGTACAGTGTGTGGGGGGGGGGGGGGTTTGCCTCTCCATTCCAGACACTTCCCGCTCTATACCGGAGAACGCAACCAAAACCCATTATAGGAGGAACAAACAAACAAACTAGCTCTCTGAACCTCGGAGGCGGGGCGGTAACGAAACACCATGAGCCGGAGTGTGAGGTGTGGGTGCACGTCGACGGCTGGTGTTAAAACGTGGGCCCAGCACGAGAGCACCGCTCAGAATCTATTCGGCGCACACAAACAAACAAACAAACTATAAATGCGCCCGTGGAAATAAAGACGCACTCACGCAAGCGACCGCACGCAGACACAAACGCACATCAGTCATACACACACACACACACACACACAGATATATCCACACATATACCCCCCCCACACACACACACACAAACATCCAGTCTAAACAGAAATGTCATAGCTGAAATAGCTCCCATTTCCAGTGCTAACAGCCAATCTCCAGGCGGCGGCGCGGCTGGCGCGGCTCTGATTTGGGCCCCGGGGGCAGCGTCAGCAGGCCGGCCCGCTGAGGGGCCAGGCCTAATGGAGACCTGGCAGGTGCGGCCCCGGTCTCCGTCCTCCCGGAGATTTGGTTTGTCACCGGGTATCCATTACCTGCCATTCTGCGCTGATGGGGCCCGACAGCCCTGATCAAAAGATGTCGTCGGGGCCCCCAGCGCTGCTTGGCAGTCCGTGGCATGTCGTTTGTAAAAGAAGGGGGGCCGAGACCGGGTGTAAATAAAATGACATGATCACTTCGCCGGACCCTCATGTCCCGGACACAATTATGATAATGTGGACGTGGATGGCGGGGCAGGGGAGCAGGGGGGGGAGGGGAGGTAAATCGCTCACGCTTGGACAAACAGGCAAGGGAGGGGGGCTGAAGTATATCACAAAACACACACCCTCCTCCTCCTCCTCCTCCTCCTCTCTAAATCCCCTTTCTCCTTCCTGCTCACTGTCCGGCGCCTTCTCAGTGTTCTGTGTTTTTTGGACGTGCCATTTCTAAAGCGTGATGCGTCCCGTCAGGCGGAGGCGCCGGCCAGCGCGTTAACATCTTGACCAGCTGCTTCGCTGACGTCCCATCCAATCAGCTGAGCCCTCACCCCCCCGCCCCCCCTCCCCCCTGGCCCCCCCTCCCCTCTCAAGGTTGTCAGGGCCACTTTACTCTTCTCATCAGGAGACCGGGCCTACCGAGTACTCCACCTTAAGTTGTCAAACAACTACCGGGCGCATCCCATTTCACTGCACACTATCACTATTCTTTAAATCGTCAAAGATCTCTCTCTTTCTCTCCCTCTCCCTGTCTCCCTCTGTTTTTCTCTCTCTCCCTCTCCCTGTCTCTCCCAGTCGCTCCCGCGTGCACGTTGGTACATTTATAGCGCCGTCCCTATAGGTTATTGTTAATTTGTTGTTAAGGCCTGATGATGCGAAATGGCGATAGCCTCTGTGTGTGTGTGCGTGTGCGTGTGTGTGTGCGTGTGTGTGTGTGTGTGTGTGTGTGTGTGTGTGGGAGGGGGAGAGAAAGAGAGGCAAGTGGAGGAGAGATTGAGATAGCAAGGGAGGTCTTAGAGAACTGGCTATAAAAACCCGGAGAGTGCAGTGGTGCTCCCAGGCAATTTAAAATGCAAAACAAAAACCATTATGTCTGAGGACTATCTGTTAATTTAATCCCCAATGACTGATAATCCATCACACAAGGCGACAACCACATCCAATTATTCTCCCAGGCTTGACTGACAACAGAGGTGATTTATCAAGCTAATAAAAGGTGAAGGCAGCATAGAGGCTCATTCAGAGACAGAAAAAAACAAAAAATTGAATAAAACACTAGATGCAGTCATCGCTAATATCCAGACATAAACTGTACGGCCAGTGTATGCATTTGCCTGATGTGTGTGTGTATGTGTGTGTGTGTCTGTGTGTGCGCGTGTACGGTCAGATTAATGCATATTGTAATGATAAAATGTGACAATGCCATGTGGGGAGAAGACAAGAATCATTAGGTTCCGTGAATGAATACTGAGCTGTGGAAGCGAATGCATTTGTGTGTGTGTGGGGTGTGTACCATCTTAGTCTACACACACTGCCACAAACACACACACACACACACACACACACACACACACACCCACACCCACACCACATTAACACAAATTCCACTTAAGTGTGCAGATTCAAACACTACCCCCGACTCCCACTGCCACATCACACACACACACACACACACACACACACACACACGTACACACACACACACACACACACACACACGTACACACACACACACACACACGCACACACACACACACACACACACACACACACACACACACACCCGCACACACACACACACACACACACACACACACAAACACGCACATGCAGGCAGGCAGGCAGGCGATGAGGAAAGACAGTGATATCTTGGCATGCAGAAGGCATTCCTGCCGAGTATCATTTTCATAAACATAAGGGGCGCAGACGAGAGGAAGAGCTCCTGTGATAGAGCACTGCGGCAGCTCTGCTGTGACCATCAGGAGCAGCAGACACGGAGACGCGCTGGGGGCGGAGCCGGGTGATTAAGCAGGAAGGTGCTCTACTTCCTGTTAAGATAAGGACCCTCGCTGATCAGCCCCCCCATCCGCATTTTCCTCCATTTTTTTTCACGCCGTGCTGGGCTTTATCAGTCTTTGGAGTGTTGTTGTAACCGGCGGCAGAGCGATATATATACGGCAAAATGGGTGATTGGGATGTTTATAATCAATCACTGTTTCAACCTGTGAAAACGCAGTTCAGCGTTGAGGAATCCAAGCAGGTGTTGTTACACTGAATTCTAGGGTCATTTATGTGGTAGAAGAGGAACATTTGTATTAGTATTTTATTTTAATATGTCCTTATTGTCCCTGAAAATGTTAAACTCAATTTCAACCAACATTATTCAATGTTATTTTATGACGACACACTCATGTTGTTGTAGATATGATGAAAGGACCCTCAGTGATAATATATTATTTGATTATCATTCATTCCCAGCTCAGAAAATATATTTTATTTTTGATACTATAGCAAAGCACAGAAATATAATAATGTAAAACATATACAATAAATATATATATATATATTTACATATAACATCTGAAGCGTACCATCTACATTGCTATTTATTTGTTGAGTGTAGTGTAAATCACTCATCTAAATGCAGTGAGACTTTTCCCCACCGTTCAAAGCTGCCAATACCGTACTCGCTACTAAATATTAATGACGTTAGCGCTCAGCCGAGAGATGAAAGGAGTGAGTGTTGGCAGACTCACCACGACGTCACTGTAAAATAAAATAATATAAATGCATGCTTTGGTTCACACAGTAACAAACACAAGTTGTTGTTGTTTACACAAGCGAATGTGCGAATGTGTTGGAGGCTATCATGGACTACGCAGGATATGGCAGTCATCTTGTTAACAACTTGGTGTGCATATGCCCAGACGACTGCACTGTAAACAGTGAGCCCAGCCAAGAGGCAGGAAGCAGGGCGTCACGGTGGTCCCGTTAAAACGTGAAAGAGAAAAAGGCTTTTGGTATTTTATTTTTGAACACTCCTTACAACACTCCTCACAAATATTGTTTCAATTGGAAGAACAAATGTAGGGACGTAATAAATGAGGGTGTACTTAATGTGTACTAGAAAAATGCAAATTGCTGAAGAGGCTAGCTTCAACCGTGGAACAAAGGTGACAAGATCAGGTTGCCAGGGGGTCAACCGAACTATTCTCAAGTCTGAGAGAGTGAGAGTGAGAGAGAGAGAGAGAGCGAGCGAGCGAGCGAGCGAGAGAGAGAGAGAGAGAGAGAGAGAGAGAGAGAGAGAGAGAGAGAGAATTGAAAGATCAGGGAGTGAGGGAGACGAGGGGCTGAGGAAGAAGGAGAGAAAATATGTGTCACAACATGACGTGGCCTTCTCTTTCCAGACATGTACAGTGCTTCAACTGGGCCCTGACGCCCTTAAACCAACACAGGCCCCTCAGCGGGGGGGGCTCTCACCGACAGGAAACGGCCCCCCTAACAACTACGGACCAGGAAGTCACCTCAGCCTGCATCAAAAAAATAAATAACCTCACAATGCACCGAGCTCAACTCCCTCTCAAGTTCCCCAGCAGCTGAGAACTCTTTAAATAGATTAGAATAATTTCAGTCAGACAACAGCCTCATTCTGTCAAAATACTTGCAGATCAGTGAAGTACCTGCTTTTCCTCTGTACGAAAAAAATAACATTGTCAAACTAATGCACTCAATCAAATTCAGGACTGCTCTAGTTTCTCTTTGATCCTTTCAGCCCCTTGCTCCGAGTCCCACGCAGAAATATGTAACAGGTAATCACTGCTCATTAAAGAATTAACTAGAACTGACGTCAAGTCCATTTTGTGAAATACAAATTGAAGGGAGGGTGGCAGATTTTCGGGCCTTTATGCCCAGAGCGAATACACAAGCTGCTTGCTAGCCTAGTGTGTGAGTGTGTGTGTGCTATATGCCCCCCCACCCCCCCACCTCCCGTTGGCATTGTGAATACATTATGTCCGCCGATTGTAGTGCAGGATGTGTGCGGAGAGGGATGAGAAAAACAGACATCGTTGTTCACGCTGTAGGTGTGCTGGTGGTGGACCTAAATATACATCGTGGTACATAAGACCGCATGTGTGTATGTAAACACACACGTCCTCACACAAGCCTTCCCTCGACCACGGCGCTAGCGTTGCCGCCGTGCTGTATTATAATAGGACCTCAGAGAGCCAGCTGAATACACACACACACAGACCTCCGGGCCCCCGGACAGTCACTTTGTTTATCCCTCATGAAATCTAACCCCACCCCAAAAAACAAAACAAAACAAAAAAAAAAAGATCCCATGAAAAGGTCTCCTCTTCGCGCCGTCCCACCTAAACACTTGTGAGACGAGCGGGACAACAAGAGAGACGGCCCTGGCTCCTGACCGGGGAAGCTCTGGGCGCTTGGCACGGCCACAATAACTAAGGAGAGAGAAAGGAGAGGGGGCACAACCTGAGAACAAACCGGCGGAGAAGGAGCGTACACACAGGTGCCAAGCCAAGGGCAGGGACAGGGAGGGAGGGAGGGAGGGCGAGAGGGAGAGAGGGAGGGAGGAGAGGGCACTTTCCATGGGAAGGCTGTGTTCTGGTCCCACCATACACACCAAGCTGTCTTACACAACCAGCCACCTATCTCTCTCCCTGGCCATCACACACACACACACATACACAAACACATGTGTTTGTCTATCACTACCGTTAACATATCTCCCTCTCTCTCTCTCTTCCTCACTCTCTCTCTATCTCTCTCTCGCTCTATATCTTTCTCTCTCTCTCGGTCTCACTCTCTCTCTCTTTCTGTCTACCTATCTATCTCTCTCTCTCTCTCTGTCTGTCTGTCTCTCTCTCTGTCTCTCTCCCACTGCAGTCTTTGATACCATGGATCATATATTTTAACTGCTCTTTGTCCAATCGCCTCTGTTTTAACCCAGCAGGGGCCCGACATCGTAGGGAGACTGTAATACTTGTGTACTCGCAACCCCTGGGGTTTAAAGAGTAGGGTGTGGATTTGGATTCTGCAACCCAGACACAGAGTTTGGTTGTGTGTGTGTGTGTGGGTGTGTGTCTGTCTGTGTGTGTATATATGTGTCTGGTATGGTGGTTTGTGAGGGGGGGGGGCAAACTCGACCCCTCTCACAACAAACAGCTGCTGCCATGATTGCCTAGCAACGAGGAGGTGATGGACACAACCCTGGAAGATGGATGGCTACCATAAATCACAGCAGTGTGTAGGAGGAGGAGGTGAGGAGGAGGAGGAGAGCTAAGGAGTACGAGGAGAGGACAAAAGCAAAAACAACCTGTTTTCTTTTTCTCTCTCTCTATTGCAGCACCAGCGATAGTGAACACACAACCGCTGGCCTTGGCTTGACCTCTCACTGTAAACATATTAACTCTTCAGGGGCAGGAGAAAGAAGCAGACAATCATCAGCGGATCCCACAGAGGATATTATAATCTGCGCCGTGGTCGCTGTCGCTTTAAGAAGCGGTCGCTTTTGTGTGGCCTTCTTAGGAACGGCGCATTTTAGAATCCGTTTCTCCTTTTATGTGAAACTTTTTGAGAATAATGATGATGACAATAATGACAGACTACGCCTGTCATAAAGCTCCCCCTCCAGGCAAGGCAATCTGGGTAGTGTAGTTGCGGGGATAAACATCCGTGGGCTATCTGATTATGGCCCACTGCTGTGGTGTGCTGGTGTCTAGTAACATTCGGAGAGAGCACTCTGTACCATCCATCACACAGTGAGTGTCTACGTCAAGCTCTCCCCGTCCTGGCTCTCCAGTTACAGCCCTACACGGCTCAGCCTAAATAATATTCCTGGTGATGAATGGCACTATAAGGCCGGTATCCATCATTAATCTGATTTTTAAAGAAGCATCCATCTTGGAGAGAGCCTGTTAGGGCCACGAGAGAGCAGAGTAGCTGGGGTTCATTTAGAGGCCAGCCTGCTGCATGAGTGATACCTGTCAGCTCTGCTCATCAGGGAGCTCGCACACACACACACACACACACACACACACACACACACTAGCGTGGACGCACACATACACACACAGGCCTGGACCCCCACACACACACACAAGCCCAGACGCACAAACACACACACGCACCATTAAACATAGACACCATATGGCATCACGCACGCATGCACTCACACACACACCCACACACGTTGCATGTCATTTGCAGCAAATTTACATAATAGGTACAGAAATATTCATTTCTACCAACACACACACACACACACACACACACACGCACGGTGCTCCCAACAACTTGTGTACTCACAAAGCGGGTCTCTCTTCTTCATACAGACATCTTGAGACGTATCAGGGAAAGAACATTCTGTCACTCATGGAGTCGTAACTCATGTAACTCACTCCTTTCTCTGTCATCTGGAGAGAGAGGAGGTCCTCCCCTCCCAAAAGCCTCTCCTGGAGGGATTCATACAACTCTTCCCATAAAACTCACCTAGCCCCCCATCCCCATCCTACTCCTCCTCCCGGACACACACGCACATGCACACACACACACACACACACGTCAAAATGGCATTTGCGTTTCCTTGGCTGTTCATTCCTCCCCACTAACTCCTACCGCCTCTCCATCTCTCTTCTCCTCCTCTTTTATTTTCTGTTTCTCCCTCCGTCTCCTTTCTGTTTTCCATTCACTCCTCTTCCTCCTCCTCTCCCCCCCCTTCTCTCTCTCCCTGTGCTCCCCAGCCTCCTCTCTCGCCCCCTATGTGTGTGTGTGTGTGTGTGTGTGAGAGTGTGTGTGTGTGTGTGTCTGCTAAAGCCTGTTTGATAAATGACACACGTCAGTGTGTCAGAAGCGAAGGGTGGGTCAGTGATAAATGACTCCGTTGAAAAGGAAATCGGCTCTCTGGCATGGCCGGGGCTATTCTCCTCCCAGGATTGGGTTACAGGACCCCCGAAGACCGGAGCGCCGGCTCAGTTTCTCTCCCGCCCCCCCCCTCCCCCCCACCCCGCCCTCCCTCCGAAAAGAGCACACGTCCCACCGGGCCGTGGTCTCTCTTACCTCTGGGAGGGAGGAGG
Source organism: Micromesistius poutassou (assembly GCF_964030765.1). Lineage (NCBI taxonomy): Eukaryota > Metazoa > Chordata > Actinopteri > Gadiformes > Gadidae > Micromesistius > Micromesistius poutassou. Next base: position 9,410,927 of record NC_140283.1, on the reverse strand, counting down.
AGGAGGAGGAGGAGGAGGGATTCGAGGGAGCTGGCCTGCCCCAATTGTTGCCAGGGTGCAGCTGCATCTATCACAACACTAGCGGCAGGGACTATTTTTATAGAAAGCCCCGTGCTAGGTGCTAGGTGCTAGGTGCTAAGGGCCTCAGTCCGACAGCAGGGCCTGGCTACTGAGAAGCTCTGGCTAGGGGACACGGACGGAGGGGAGGAGAAGAGGACGTCTAACATTTTTTTTTTTTCTCTCTCATTTTTTTTCTCCTGTTTGTGACAACTACTGCGGCAGTTGAGTGGCCCCTCGACATCCTACTCCTCTCTCTCTCTCCTCACCGCCCCAACCCTATGGCCTGACATCTGCCAAGTGTGTGTTAAAAAAATGAGAGAGGCAGAGAGAGAGAGAGAGAGAGAGAGAGAGAGAGAGAGAGAGAGAGAGAGAGAAAGAGAGGGATGTGTCTCCGCCCCTCACCTCTACTCCCCCCCCCCTCTTTCACTCCCTCTCTCTCTCCCTCTCTCTCTCTTTTACTGGCTGGCGGGGTGGCATTGTTATCCTTACACAGGGGCAGGATTTATGGAGTCAGGGCCCTATGGCAAAAACAAAAAGGCATCTGTCAATACCTGCGGGAAACACTCCATCAGCCTGCCCCCCCTCCCCACACACACACACACACACACACACAGACCACCTCCTTTCTACCCCTACTGCTGCTCGCACACTCATTAGGTATGCACTTATCAGACGAATAGATCACAGACGTGACTCAACCGCGCCGAATTCCAGCAAGACGTACACAAGCAACAGGGTCCTGTAAACGAGGCTGACATGCCCAGCGTGGACGTTGCCGTGCCGATGCCCATCCAAACCCACCCTATCTGATCCACACCTACGCTACCTTGCTTGCATTTCTAAGGGAGCAAAAAACGAGGAAGAACACGTATGTTGAAAACCTGACAAACCCCGGCTGGCCGATATGATACATTGAGTATACTAAAGTCATGTGACGTTGGCCCTGGCGATCCGATTGGTCAGACTTCTGATGACGTCATAGCCTCGAAGCTGTGGACAGTGACCACATTGGCATTGCATGTTGTTTAGCTGCTGGCTGTTAGCAGGTTAGCTTGCCTAGTCTACACTGCTTTAAAAATGAATTGCTTTACAAAGATGCACACACACACACACACACACACACACACACACACACACACTGCATCACATTTCAGTTCAATGGGTGTTGTTACAGCGTATTAACACATGTTTTTGCTAATTTTAAGGGTACATGATTACAGTGTGTGTTTGTGTACTACATAGGCCCCTTCAGTTTCTGAGGAGCAAAGCTTTTTGGATCACTGAGAAGCGGGGGAAAACGTGGATCAGAGGAGTGTGGTGGCGATGAAAGCTTTATAACAGGAGTCGCTCTTACTGGAAACGCTGGGAATTATGGAATTCTATGCTTGCTATTTCTTTCATCACTTTCACCCAGCAAATCGTACGTGTGTGTGTGTGTGTGTGTGTGTGTGTGTGTGTGGGGGGGTTTGTGCAATCGACCCACACACACACACACATGCACGCACGCACATACACACACACCTCAGATTAATTCAATAGGCTATGCCCATTGGTGTGAGTGAACTGGCACTCACAGACACACGTACGCACATGGACGCACGCACACACACACACACACACACACACACACACACACACACACACACACAACCGAACACGCGCTCACACCCACACATATATACGCATGAGTGATAGCTGCCAGTCGGGCATAGCTGACCTGGCAACTATAATCCTGACCCTGCAGAAAGACGAGACCAGTGCTTTTGAGCTCTCTCGCTCACTGTATCTCATCCTCTCTCTATGTATATCTCTTCCACTGTATCACTGTATCACTCTCTCTCTCTCTCTCTCTCTCTCTCTCTCTCTCTCTCTCTCCCTCTGAGAAATGACCATGCTTTCTTCTAAACTAATGCTTGGAGCAGTTGACAGTAGTTAAGCAAGAAGCTGAGTGAATTTAAGCATTGCCAGGGAGAGACAGAGAGAAAGATAAAGAGAGTCACACACACTCATAGACCTAAGCTCTTACGCACTCTCCAAAATGATGTGTTAGTAATAACTGCAAATAAACCCACAATACCAGACCCAAGTATACGTCACAAAAATACCCCCACACACACACAAACACACACACACACACACACACACACAACACAAACACTTCTTCGGCCGTAGGTCAGTCTACATCAGTGGTGTGTTTCCTGTTGAGTCAGCTGAGGCTCACAGCTTTCTTCAGAGGCTCTGAACCCACCGCTCCTGGGTCCGGAGAGTATGCGGTCAGTCACAATAATCCCCGGCCGTGACTACACACAGCGGGCCCTCATGGCCTGAAGGCTGTGCTGGTCCGGCCTGTGTTTACCTAGCCGCATACCTAGCCTCCCATCCGCCCTGACTCTTGTGCCTGACCCGAGTACGCTGAAAACTGTTACAATACAATGGGACCGAAAAGTGGAGCCGTTCCGTGTGACACCACGCTGAAAGTTACCAAAGTGCTTAGCCCATCCCCGAGGGTTTGGTTCCCGGCGTGGCCCAGAGCTTGTCTTAACCAATCACAGAGGCTGTCAGGTCTCCATCAGCCTGCTGGCTAATTGGCTCGCACTGCTAATGAAGCAGACAAAACAAGTTTTCTACAGCCGGGGGAGCAAGAGAGAGAGAGAGAGAGAGAGAGAGAGAGAGGGGCTGAGCGACAGAGAGAGAGAGGGAGATAGAGGAGGTGCTGAAGGGCGGAGAGAAGGAGTGGAAGAAAAGTGACTAGGAAGTGGAAGAAAGAGAGGAGGAAGGAGAGAGGAAGACAGAGTGTGTGTTTCAGGGAGAATATGATACGGTGGTTGTGATGGTGGTGGGGTGTGTGTGTGTGTGTGTGTGTGTGTGTGTGTGTGTGTGTGTGTGTGTGTGTGTGTGTGTGTGTGTGAGAGTGGATGGGTGGGGGTGAGGGAATGTATTTTCCTTTTTTTCCCCCTAACTCTCAAGGTTGCAGTGGGACAACTCCACCGCCCGCCCCCCCCTCCCCACACACACACACACACACACACACACCCCAGCAAGTCCCTAATCAAGACCCATCATCTGTCATCCTATTCTTTGCTCTCTCTCTATCACCACGCTCTGTGCTGCAATCAATTCATCATCACCCTTTGTGTGCCACTGAACAGTTGACAACTTTATAACTTGCAGCTGCACACGGGGCTTACTGAAGGGGCGGGAGGGTGGGTGGGGTGTGGGGGGGCTGGCGGGTGGGGCGGTGAAAAATGAAGGGACCCGGGAGTGGATGAATGAACGAGCGAGGAGGAATTCTGCGTTCGGGAAAACAAGAAGTTGTTTTCTCAAAACACAAGACGATCTGTATTACAGACCCCCCCTTTTATCGCTCCGCATCATCGGCAGCCGCGATACAGAGATGCACTGGCAGGGGAGGAGAGGAGGAAGGAGGAGGAGACGGAGAGGGAGCCAGTGTAAAGAAAAGGAAAGAGAGCGTGAGAGAGAGCGTGAGAGAGAGAGAGAGAGAGAGAGAGAGAGAGAGAGAGAGAGAGAGAGAGAGAGAGAGAGAGAGAGAGAGAGAGAGAGAGAGAGAGAGAGAGAGCAAAAGAGAGAGAGAGAGAGAGAGAGAGTGAGATGAAAAAATACATCCTCCTCTTCGGTGATCTGAAATCAGAAAGCTTTCAGTCATTCTTTATGTGCTCCCTGCGGCCACTCTGAGCCAGTGAGCATGTACATTAGGCAGGGGCATTCTGATGAAATAAAAGCCCAGGCCCAGCTTATGGCTAAACAGAATGGGAGCACTCACTCAGCCTGTCTCTGATTGACCATTAAAGCCATTGATGAATGGGCCTGTCAGAGGAGAGACAATTAAATCAAACATGAAACAAAGCCGTTGTGACGGCCCAGTCTGACAGAGCAAACCCATTCCTCCCCTCCATTACATAGCACACAGCTCCTTTTACAACCCCTAACCTCCACCCACTCTGACTGGCTGAGTGAGTGTGTGTGTCTGTGTGTTGTTCAAAGTGGACTGAGTGAGGTTGTGCACATGTGAATGTGACATTCTCTCAAAGTGAGTGAGTTTTTCTGTGCGTGTATTGACTGTAGTGTGTGTGTGTGTGTGTGTGTGTGTGTGTGTGTGTGTGTGTGTGTGTGTGTGCGCGCGTGCGTGTGAGTGTGTGTGTGTGTGTGTGTGTGTGTGTGTGTGTGTGTGCGAATCGTATGTGTCATTGCAAAACCACATTATCGCCCCTTTACTTTTTCGTGAGTCACTTGACCACCACACAGGGGAAAAAAGTGGAAAAGAACACAGGACTTTCAAAGTGGTTTAAATCTGACGTCAAGGGTCTGAAGCGCACGGGGGAGTGATTTTCTGATGCAAATCGGGAAGGAACAGATCAAAGCCGGATGACAGCCAATCAATCAACCGTCAAATGAGACATGGCAACTGTCGATTATGGGTTCTTCCAGTCCACGAATTCCCTTTGTCCGGGCTAAAACTGTTTATGTTATCCAAAAAATGTAAGAGAGGTAGGCCCTGTTTCGCTATCCCGAGTGCAAAAAAAAGTTATCCGCCAGGATCAAATGTTCACAAAGCTTTGTTGCTTATGGCACGCCTCGGGCGCTCGAAATAGAAAGAGAACATCGTTTTCCCACGCGTTATCCCTGGCTAAATGATCAAGTAGCCTCACGAAAAGGGGTTACAATGTGCAAAGTACGCAATGTAAATCGGCAACAATGAAAACTTTACCGTAGCCAACTATTCCGTTCTGTCTACTGCAAATGCGACGACCACTTTAATTCAACAAGAGAAGCGTAGCCTACGTCTTTCAGATCACCATAACGCCTAAAAGTAATTCCTTGACACATGTATTCCACAGGCCTGGACTTTATACTGTACCGTTTACAGCGGATAGGGAGAGAGACAGCGAGAGAGAGAGGGAGAGAGGGAGAGAGAGAGAGCGAGAGAGGGGAGAGTATCGCTGGAAAAAAACTGGAAACGGAAATGCAGCGGCTGTAAATGAGCTTGTGAAAACAAAGGTATCGTTACATCTGCTCTCTATCCTCCAACGCCTATAACGTGTTTTCCTCGTGTATAAGGCTTACCTGCTGCACGCTTGGGCGCTTCTTGTTTCCTCCGCGGCATTTTGGATCTCCGTAGAACTCTTTATACCTTCGCAGAACCCGAAAAGGTCCACTACTCAAGATATTACGCCTTCATGTAGACTCTATTTCATCGGAAGTCCGCGGGGAAACTAAAACCATTCTTATGAAATAGTAGCCTAGTCAAAAAGTACGCGAAAATGCGGGGAGCACGGGAGATCGCGTGAAATAAACAAGCTATCTCTTCCTTTGTGCGAAATTTGACTGTCACTGATGATAGTCAACAGCAGTGATCGTCCACCTCGGTTCCCTTGTCTCATAGCTTGGCAACAGGCAAAGTTGAGGGATAGCGAGATGATCGCGTCACTCAAAGCCCGATAGTGGGCAAACCCACTGCTCCTTTAACTCTTTACGTCTCGAAAGGGGGCGGCCACAACACAATGCTTGTCCTGACTGTTTTAAAATGAAGTATACATCCTTTGGGAGAAGGCAGGGCAGGGTAGCCTATGGGTCTGTATTCTAGGAGCACGTAAGCTATTATCAGTGTATTACATAGGCTACCCGATACGATGTTTACATACGTGTATTTGGCCACACGTTATATAACAATATGTTTTTAAAAATTATATTGATTTTACATTAAACAAAATAAATAGGATATATTACATTTTACTAAAACGTAAGGTTCTCAAGGTCAGCATTTTAATATTTTATTTTATGCAATAAAATAAAAATATTATATTATTATTATTATTATATTTATAACTATATAAATAGTATTGCAATGTTTACAATACTATAGTGAAATATAACATGTATGTGAATTGGGCTTTAATCAGTTGTTATAAATTACTTATTATAATTGATGTCCCGATCAACGTGACATGGTAGAGGTAAATAACTAAAATACAATTTGTGATCATTACATTAAGTAGCCTGCTTTTGAACCCAGCTTTTTTTCTTTCCTTTGACAGTGATGTAAGTATATTTACAGTGTTCTGGCCTAGTACATCCCTTCATAATAGCATACCCACACCGCCATGAGCCTGAACAACAGTATCTAACAGAATGCTCTTGGTGTGCTTTACCACTGCTAGCAAAATGAGACATGCAAATGCATGCCCACACACAAGCGTATACTGATGTACAATTAAGAACAGGGCTTTGGAGTACTCACTTACTCTATCTCCACACTCCCACAGATTTCCCATGCTCACTCCCCCAACACAATCACACACACACACACACACACACACACACACACACACACACACACACACACACACACAGAAACACACACACACACACACACACACACACACACACACACACACACACACACACACACACACACACACACACACACACAGAAACACACACACACACACACACACACACACACACACACACACACACACACACACACACACACACACACAAACACACACACACACACACACACACACACAGCCACACACACACACACACACACACACACACACACACACACACACACACACAGCCACACACACACACACACACACACACACATACATGCATACAAACATGCGTGCACACACTCACAGAAACCACATACACACACATGTTGACACACTATCCTGAGATGTCACTTTCCCGTGGTGTGTAGGTGAACTGAAAATATATCACATATGGACACACACACACGCACACATACGCACACACACATTTATGAAAGAAGAATTAAAGGGTTGTGTGTGATCAGGGCTTGCCCTGGTCGTTGTCTCTCCAGCGGCTGAGGGGCTGTGTCTCTGTCACTTTAACAACATGGAATTACAACCCAAATGGGATGTCAGGGGTTAGCGACGTCTCTGGGAGAACTATGTGAATATATCTCCTTCCCCTGGACTTAGCCCCATGCTGACCTCCCCCAGGAACAAGAAGCGGGCTGCTGATTGGCACTTTTACAGCCAAATGAAATCTTCTTAGAGCCTGCTGGAGGCTCTGTCTGTGTGTGTGTGTGTGTGTGTGTGTGTGTGTGTGTGTGTGTGTGTGTTTTTGTGTGTGTATGTGTGTGTGTGTGTGTGTATGTTTTTGTGTGTGTATGTGTGTGTGTGTGTGTGTGTGTGTGTGTGTGTATGTATGGTGGAGGGCATCGGGGGGGATTATCCTTTCCAAAATTAGTGAGCCATCACGGTGACAGAAAGTAGCAGAGAGACACCGTGTGATCCAGACTCGGTATTGATGAACACATAAATAGTGGCTCAACACTCACTCTGGCCTCGCTCCGCCGCCCTGGCTCTCACTGTACGCTGCCCGCAGTCCCTCCTCCGTCGGGAGTCTGTCAGCGTTTGCTCTGAGCCGTGTGAACCCTTGTGTCCACACTGACCTCGGGGCTAACGTATTCAGCAATGTAGATGAACACGGCGCAATGAATGTAGCCCACGCATACATCAAACGGCAGCCTCTTATGAGTGTGAGGCATCATGGGAAAAATGGACGGTGATGTTTTTAACGATTTCCCTGTAGCAGGGGGTGCGGAAAACAAAGCGATGTCATGGTGATTTGATTTTAAAAAAAAGAAGAAAAAGAAAACTTCAAGGGACTGCACCCATCATTATTTTTTTTCCAAAGCTTTTATAATTTGTTATGGCAATGTTTTTAAATGACAATTCCTTTGTGAATCCTCAAACATTATTTATTTATCTGGCACAGGCCTGTGTGTTGGTTCCTGTGTGGAAGGTATAGCTGCCATTATTCTCTTCTCCTTGTTCTTGACACCGGTATTATCATAAAAGAGGATTTCTGTCAGGCCCGCATTGATTCAAGCAAAAGTTCACTCCAATCAATCTATAAAAGTGGCGATTAAAAAAAAGCACGAGTTGCTTCTTTTCTTCTTTGGCGAAAAAAGAAAAAAATTTGGGAGAGGGAAGGACCCTTCAATCTCATAGCCTCCAGAACACTCAAGTATTCATTGCGTTCTACTTTTCTCTTTCAAGCTCTCTGTGGGGGGGCTCTACTCATGACATCTCTCTGTATCCCGCGCTGTTATTCGCCATGCGTTATCTTATCCACCATTCACCACGCCGCTCTCAGATGTGTGAGAGAGAGAGGACCATCCCTCCAGCACAATCAGATCTCTCCATCTCTCCCGCTCCCTCTCCCGGTCATATGGGCCTAAACCCGGGCGGAGGCCCTGTTCCTCAACGCACGGAGCGGACGCAACACCCTGGGGTGCACAGACATCTGTAGTCGGCTCCCTCCCAGGTTAATCCAACTTATGGGTATAAGCAGTGACATTGATGCATATCATTTGAATTCATATTCAAAGCAACCGTTTTGTATGTGTTTGTGTGTGTGTGTGTGTGTGTGTGTGTTTGTGTGTGCATGTGTGTATGTGTGCACATGTGTGCATGTTTGTGTGTGTGTGTGTGTGTGTGTGTGCGTGTGCTGGCTTTGTATTCCTTATGTGTTTGCGTATTTGAATGTCCAAGCAGGGTGCTGGTGCTGCTGGGTGGGTGTGTGTCTGCACGGCCCATGTGGAGAAGAGTGATTGCTTTATTGGGGCCTAGCAGGGGCCAGCGGGGCCGGGGCTGTGTCTCTGGGCGGCTATATGGATGGCTTGAGGAGGTCTCCATCATTCATAAAGCGCACTCCTACATGTAGAATTGATCTAGCAAAGGAGCCGGGTGGCAACAGCACTTCATCAGTCTGTCCGAACCACAAATCACCCGCCGGTGCCCCCCCCCCCCCCCGTACACACACACACACACACACACACACACACACACACACACACACACACACACACACATCTCCCCAGGGGAGAGGGGACACCTCTGTTCGATGCTCGGTCCCTTCGGATGAGGCTGAGGGCGGGACGCAGAGACCCCGTCCCCTCCCTGACTGTACAGGGGCCCCCGACGGCCCTGAGGAATGAGGCGAGGCATCCTGGGTGGAGGTGGCTGGTTCCTATAGTCCGCGGCGTCATTGCTCATAAAATAGATATGCGTGTGTTATACTTATTATACGTATCATTTTGGAATGTAATTCATTGTGTTGTTACACACACGCACACACGCGCACGCACACACACACGCACATACACACACAGACGCAAGCGTGCACTCAAACCCACACTCATTCCATACATTTATTTACACACACACATACACATTCGCAAGCACACACATATTCATTATAGTTATTTATGTACGCACACACACACACACACACACACACACACACACACACACACACATACACACACATATATATATAAGGCCAGGGTGATAATTGAAAAGAAACGATAGCAAAAGACCTGTTATTTCTACATTCACATCATTTTTTCAACAACGTGATTAATGTACACCATGTACCAAAGTACTCAACAGTGAAGTCAAACAGGTTTTATAATAGATGCATAATTAAAGCTACCTTTACTCATAGTGTTTAATATATGCATCCCTGCCTATTAATAACCCAGGTCATTCATTAGTATAAATCAGCTATGTACGGCACATTTGTGTCATTTTGCACTGGCAAAAGAGAATTGGTGTGACGAAGTGCTCACCTATAGCCTTGGGTTGCACATTACACTCATCTTACATTAGAGCACACTTCTACCCCTGTTCCCCTGTATCCCCCTCCTCCTCCTCCTCCTCCTCCGCCTCCTCCTACTCACCATCCTCCTCCTCCTGCTCCTTCTCCACATGCTCCTCGACCCCCACCTCCTTCTCCTATTCTATCTGCTTGTCCACTCCCACCTCCTTCTCCACCTCTGCCTCTGACTCCTCCTCCTCTTCCACCTGCTCCTCCGCCACATGCTCCTCTACCTCCACTTCCTCCTCCTCTTCTACCTGCTCCTCCCCCTCCTCTTCCACCTGCTCCCTGCACCTCCAGCTCTTCCACCTGCTCCCTCCTCCTCCACCACCTCTACCTCCACCTCCTCCTCTTTAAACTCACTCCACTCCTACCTCGACTCCCTGCTCCTCTTCTTCCTCCTCCACATCGTCCTCCTCTGCCTCCACCTTCTACACCTCCTCCTCTACTTCTACCTCTACCGCCACCTCCTCCACCTCTACCACTACTTCCTCCTCCTCCTCCTCCTCCTCCTCCTCCTCCTCCTCTTCCACCTGCTCCTCCATCCCACTACTCATACCGGTTTCGGACGTTGTCATTGATCTTCATTCTAAAATAATCTCTTATCATTTCTCATAGTAAGCCTGCAGAGAAACCTTTTCTCAGATCCCAATTCATTAGCTTCACCCTGAAAATAGAAAGGCTCAGAGAGAGAGAGAGAGAGAGAGAGAGAGAGAGAGAGGGAGAGAGGGAGAGAGAGGGAGGGCTGGACATGTGACAGGACCTCGGCGAAAGCAGCATTAAAATACGACCACCCGTTCACCTGCAGGGCCTCCTGGTCCTGGTGACAACCTCTTTGACATCCTCCATTTCAAACAAGTTGTTTTTTTGGGGGCCTTTTCAAAGCAATTAGTTGAAGTGGACACTGTAACAAATGAGGCTCTTTCCTCCTCTGGGTATTTAGCCCTTTATTCCCCTTATCAGCGGGCAGTTTTTAGGAGCACGTCTTTATTAAAAAATATTAACATTCACAGACTGATTGGTCGGGCTGTTGAAAAGGTCTCCTTAACATTTATCAGTGTTCCTCTCTTGACAGCCAATAACCGACACATTCTCAATCATTGTCCAGACAGATTAGAAGCGGAGAAGAAAGTAGGTGATATACATGTTATATTCCCTTTGTAAATTATAATGATAAGTCACTCTCATCTAACAAGGCTCATCCTCCTGGTGTAGGAGATGAATTCACAGAATTTCAATTAGCACCCATCTGATTGTGGAGGCAGCACACAGACAATTGATCAAGTCTTGCTCTCCCCTCACTGAAACTCTCTCTCTCCCTCTCTCTATCTTTGTCACTCTCTCTCTCTCTCTCACTCTCTCTCTCTCTTTCTCTCTATCTCTTTCTCTCTTTCTCTCTTGCTTCCCTCCTTTCTCATAGCCCTAAAGAGCCCTTTTAAATATTCAGGTAGATTATGAATGGCTACACCCCATCTATTTATATCTCTTATATTGACAGAATTACATTTATATGGAGTCAAGGTGGGAGATTAATTTCGGCCCTTTGCTCAGAATATTTAGGATGGGCCGGGGAATTTAGGAACTGTTTAATATACTTCTCGGTTCTCGACTGCCTCTAATCATTTACTTTTTTTGAGTACACTTCAGGAGAAAAGCAGCACCACAAATAATTATAACTATAGAAATAATTCACACATTGCCGACGTATAAAATCCTTCTAAATAGTTGGAGAAAAAAAGTTTGGCGAGCCCATTTTGTCTCCTGCGTGACTAATAAGTGAGGTGTTACCTTGTTATGGAAATTGCCACGTTTTCTCACGTCACCCGATCCACTGTCACGTTCTTCTGCTTAGCCCTGTCAGCTTGTGTTTAAAGAGAGGGCTGATTCCTCCTCCTCCTCCTCCTCCTCCTCTCCTTCCTCTTCTCTTATACCCTGTTCCGGAGGTTGGCAGCATAGAAGAGAGGGGACTTGGAGGGACGTAGGGGGGGGAGGGCGACGGGGGACAGGGTGGGGGGGTGTGGACGAGTCATGTTTATGATGGACGAGCAGCTTTTTAAAAGAGAGGCATCACAAAGTGTTGGACAGGAGGGATCTTAGCCGGGGACGTCTATGACGTGACGAGAGAGACAGGAACATCCTTCTCGCCGTGTCGAGGTGTCAGGCTGGCGGGGGAGAAGGAGAGCCAGCAGACAGTATCATCCGTCCTCCCTGAGCCAGGAGGAGGCTCTTGGGCTGGGGAGGGGGGGCGGGGAGAGAGGGTTGGAGGGGGTGGCGGTGGTGGTGGTGGTGGTGGTGGCGGTGGTGGTGATGGTGGTGGTGGTGTTGGTGGGAGGGAGAACATTATCTCAAACATTTGGGCCTGACTTTAAGTGTTAAGTTGGCCTGATTTATTTATTTTTTTGTCACGCCGTCATCGTAATAACACACTTAGGGGAGTTTCCATTGTCTTTGGAAAATGTTGTTATGGTTGTGGTTGGACGTTAATGTTTATTTTTAAGACTTCTATTTGACACTTTCCAAATAGCCTTATCGTTTGCGTGCAGCAAACCCACTTTGTCCAGTTTGTAATCACCGTGATTTAACCATGTTCATCAAAAAATGTTGACAGGTGGTAATAAGAAACAAAATAACATACAGGTTTGAACATACAGGTGTCCAATAAGTGATATCCTTTTTAATGTGTTATTATCTATAAAGGAACCAATGCACTATGAACTTTTATTGATTTACTTACAAAATAATCGTCATAATATTGTATATAAATGATCAACCTCAATATTTAAATTTTGCTTCCGGGTGCAGTGGGTAAGATTCGAGAGTTGTAAAGAGAAAGAGAAGAAAAGAGCCAAAGAGGGAGATTTTGAAACTAAACAAGCAAAGAAACTCATTCTCTGCTCCTTCCCTCCATATGTTTATCCTCCTATGAGAAATGTAGCATTTCACACACCTGTGATTGACAGCAAATACGGAGTCACCGAGCCAATCACAGAAGATGTGCCCTGATTGGTCAGGGCAACCAGGAGTGGTCTAAATTCTAAATTGTCTCATAAAGAGGCAAGCGAGGTCCACATCTCCCTCACAATAGCTCTTGCACGGCTTTGCCACTTTAAACAAATTAATCTCATATAATAGCTCTTAAATCGGACCTACAGCACCTTTAATTTAATTTCTTTAATCATATTTCCTGCCATCCTCTCATCCCACATCCCACACTCCCCACTCACTCTGATTCCCCTGGCCCACGGGAGATTGAAGGACAAAGAGAGTTTAAGCTTCAGGATTGGCTCTCATCATTTGTCCTGGATACCTGACGGCTGGGCTCCCAGTATTTATGCACTACGTTTTAAAGCACAGCGCTGCCACTTAGGAAAGAGGTGTCGGCTAGAATCCGGCGGCTAACTCCCGTGCCAAGTCCATTTTCCAGAGCTTTAGTGCTGGCCCCTTGACTCTGCCATGTGCGGAGACGCACGGCAATGTACCCCTCCGCCAGAGGACGGAGTGATCACAATTCATAATAGCATCTTAGCACGCTGACGGCAGCCTGTCACTCCAGATGCCACGCGGTCTCTTTGGAAGGTAGTCAGTAACTCGGGAGGAATCCACATTTCATTTCATTTTGGCGTGCAGGCGGGTATATGTGTTTGTGTATATGTAGATTCATGTATATTAGTTCAACCCCTGTTTTTTTTAAACAGCCTCAGAATTAACACTGGTAGTAACACTGTTTTTATTACAATGTTTGGACCACAATATGATTATTCACTGAGTTTTTCTACACAGATTCTGTTTCTTCTCACTCCATGAAATCAATAGTATAATGTGAATGAATGCCTAATGGTACATGTGTTTAAAGTTTTGCTTGCTAAAATACATATATTTTCCTTCTCTAATCAACATTAGGCCATAATGAGTCCCTCCCCATTCTGGCTAGTGCCTGAAGATAGTGCCAGAGTTGGAGCAGAATGCTCTGCCAAACAGATGGAAAAGAATCACTGTGTTGAACACACATACCACAAATGCAAACACCCCACCACATACACACACACACACACTCTCACATGCGCACAGGCAAGCAAGAAAGCATGCACGCACACACCCCAAACTCCACCCCCCCCCCCCCCCACACACACACACACGCACGCACGCACACACAGACACACACGCACACACACACACACACACACGCACACACACACACACACACACACACACACACACACACACACACACACACACACACACACAGTCGCACATGCTTTCCTCTTGGTGGCCTGCTTTGATGTAAGTCATTCATTACAAACGGAATTAATGTTCCAGAGTTGCAGTCTCCCTTTAAAAACAGATGTCTCTGGAACATCCAATTAAGAGGCAGAAAGTTGTTGCCTCTTGGTCATCTCTAACCTTCCTGTCTCGCCGCTTAAGACAAAAGAAGGAAAAAACAGACACAGACTCTCCCGTTGTTAAAGTGTCCCCGAGTCAGACGTCTCTCCCCAGCCCCCAACACACTGCGTCTCATGGATCCGGTCAGGTGGACGCGACCCCGGCTCCCAATAACCTAAATCACCGCTTAAATTATTCACACAATAACGACCTGCGAGCACTCCATTATGAACATTATTGCTGAGGAATAGGCTCAGGCGGGGTGAGGGATGAGTCTTATCTTTCGCTGTCAGTCGGGACATCCGTCATGGTAACGGCTCCGTCAGACCTGTGTTCCGAAGGGTTTCGGTGAAGCTTTACATAGCAGATTTATCACAGATCGCCCAGCTCATGTCAATGTGCCCCAACAATGGGAGGAGATGACCCTCCGGGGCTGTTTGCCTTCAATTTGTAATTTAAGGCCTGGCCTGATGTCCCACCTATATGGGGTACAGGCGAGCAGGCCCTTCTGCATGATGCAATTGGTTGGGCGTCATTGGATGCTGTGTAAATCCAAACAGATTACGTATGCGGGAGTTGTGGTCCGGTCATGTCATAACAGAGGTTTATGAATAACATGTCCCCAAGTGTAAATTCCACTTCCCAATTCTGTGAAAAAAAAGGTGACTTCCCTGCGTACAGAGAATACTTCACAGTTAAAAAAAAACAGCACACTAAAAGACAGAGAGCAAAACAGAAAGTGTTTTCTCCGCAACCAAGCAACCCCCCCCCCCCCCCCCCCCCCGACCCCTCCTTCCTCCCCTCCTCCCCCCCTCCAAACCCCCACCCCTCCCCTCACCCGCTCCTCTCAAGAAGCCAAACTCAATTTATGTCAAGCAAGGGTTTAAAAGACCTTGGGATTAAAGCCATAAACTGACTGCTGTCAGACCAGAAGCCCTGCTAACAATTTAGTGCCAAACCAGCGTTGTTCAATATCATTTCATATTACATCACGTCACAGCACAGTGACAGCTACCCATCAGCCCAGTCACAGCTGGTTTGCCCCGGAGAACTCCTCGGATGTCTGCTCCAATCGAAGCTGACTCTACTCTGATCTGAAATGGGAAATCTATCCCAGAGTGGGCTCTGTGGGAAGCCTACCGCGGCATAGCTACCGCCGCCGCCGCCGCCGCCACGGTAGCTTTTTTGGTAACGAATGCCCCCACTAACAGGTCGATCAGGTAATGAGAAGAGATATTTGGGGGGAGGTGTGGGGCTGGTGGGTGGAGAGGTTTGGTACTTGGTAATAGGCCTGCCAAAAGGGTATCTCATTGGCTCCATTATAACGGCTGGAGACAGCGCTAATGGAGTAGCCACCTTTTGCATGGATAGCGTGGCATAGCGTGGCATGAGGCTAAAGGCGCACAACTGCAATGTTTCTCTGCCCGCCCCCACGAGTATTTCCAAGGCAGATTAACGTTTGTGCTACTTCACTGACACGGATGACACAAAGGTCATGTCCTTTTTTAAATGCAATCTTTATCCATTTCCACAAGAATGTAGACTCAAGTTCAGTTAGTGAGATTGCAGTAGAAAACGACTGCACCAAGACTGCCGTTATTAGCGGCTGCTTGTGGCCCTGCCGAGGTCTAATGTAGCTGTGCAAACATTGGATTTGTGATTGCTTCCCCTTTCTTGCTGATGCTTTAGGAGGTGTTTATGTGTTCACATGTTCTCCCCCCTTTTAAGACGCCATTAGGGCTGTTGACGGAGCTGCACTGACACACTCTCATACCGAACTGAACTCAAGGTTTCCATTCAAGTCTCTCTCTCCCCCCCCCCCCCCCCCCCCCCCCCCCTTCCTGCCCCCCCCCCCGCCCATCCTACTCTCCTCCTCCTACTTCTCCCGGAACTCCAGTAGAAGCATGGGGTGGAAAGAGTTCAGGCCTGGAGGCATCCATTGGTCAAAAACAAAAACAACAACATGAAAAAACCAAAACAAAGATGGACGCCCCCTTAACGTAGTCTGAGGCCCATCCCATTAGCTTGAATCACTGCTGCCTCTCCCATGTGCATCAGTGCTTCCGTCTCTCTCCAGACAAGCCTTCTTCAGACTCACATAACCTCCAACACTACCCCAACCCCACCCCTCCGCCGCCCAGCCCCCACCCCCAAAGATGGGCCCCTTTCACCCTGTGGGTCCTCTTAAAAGATGTCAGAGGTAAAAGTTGTAACGACTTGGAGAAAGTTGAAGTGAGATGGAGCAATTTGAGGAATCAGAGGTGGAGGCAGATAAGAGTGTCACAATGTGTGTGTGTGTGTGTGTTTGTGTGTGTGTGTGTTTTTGTGTGGTGGAACATCCGTCTGTGTGTTTGACGGTGATTGGAGAGACATCACTTTACACAAACAATGAGCGTGACAACATCTCGTGCGATGACGAGTGTGTGTCTTGGAAGTCTGTCCTCAGACATCGCGATGGCACGTTGAATCATCCTCACTGGCAGAGACGACACACAAACAGACACACACACATACACACACACACACACACACACGCACACACACACGCACACACACACAAACGCACACACACACACACACACACACACACACACACACACACACACACACACACACACACACACACACACACATACATTCTCAGAGGAGACACAGACAGGCACACACACTCACACACACACACACACACATACATTCTCAGAGGAGACACAGACAGGCACACACACTCACACACACACACACACACACATACATTCTCAGAGGAGACACAG
>NC_140283.1:9379056-9384056 GCF_964030765.1 Micromesistius poutassou | reverse complement strand
ATATACATATATAAATATGGATGTGTTTGGGTTAGGGCTTTCGTTAGACAATAAGTGAAGTCGGCTGCTAGGGAGATACATGTCAATATTCTGTCTTTCATTTTTTAATTAGTGAATTATAGTGAATATCCATATAGGGTATTATCTTCGATCAATCGAAGATATCCCAATATCCATATCAATATATGATAACTCAATATAGGATATTCTTTGGATTTTCTTCATGATTCTTAAGATTTCCCTGATTCTTCGGAATTTCCTCTATGTATTTGGTCCTATATGTGAGTCATTGAAACGTGTGTGGTTACTTGTTTGTCCCAGCCACCCCAAAGCCTTTTTTCGGAGCTCAAACAACGGGTGTTAATAGGGCAGAACGACAGGGTGTATTTGATAACCAAAGCGCCCTACAGTATGACATCCACAGCCACGATAGCTACCAGCTCTGCAAACAACCACCACACCCTCAATCCATTTTTATTGTATTTGAGCAGCAGTGTTATATTTCCTGGCCTCCCCTTAGCACCACACACACAGGGCACTCCAAACAAAAAATCCATACTATCGACCTGCCAATGTCACCACAATTACTCTTCCCAAACAGCCATTGAGGACAAATTACATCTGCACTGCCTTTTCACCGGGTCACTATGGCTGAGCGCTAGCCCCCCTCCTGCCAATGCCCCCTCCCCCCCATCCCCTCCACCACCACCCCCCCCGCCCCCCCCCCCCCCCCCCCACCCAGCACCTCCCAGATCCCCAAGCCCTGGACGTAGACAGAGTAAGTGGGGACAATAGGGGGACGGAAACCAGGAGACGCAATGCCTTGCTTCAACAACCACCACCACATAAAGCTCTTAAAAAAACTCTCCCTACACGATATCATCTGGCTGCCCGGGGGTGGAATGTAGCCAACGATTTAGCAGGGAGGACGTGAGGGTTATCAAAACAGAGGTCTCCGGATCGATTGAGTTGTTGTAGACTGGGTCCTACCGCAGTCCGGCCCGAGAGGGAGACACAATATTTGCATGCATGCTGTTATAAATGTGATGTGGTGAAGGATCAACTCCAGCAGTCGATGTTTGAACTAATGCTGAGGTCACATGACCTTCTTCTTCCTCTGCTTCTACTCCTTGTTCTTCTTCTCCTCCTTTATCTTTTTCTTCTTCTTTTTCTTCTCCTGCTCCTCCTCCTCCTCCTCCATCTTCCTCTTCATCCTCCTCGCCTCCTCCTTCTTCTTCCTCTTCTTCTTCTGTGGTCGTGGGCCAGGCCTCGGGTGACGCGCGGTAAATGCAGCTCAGAAGTGTGAGGGGAGAAACCACTTCCCATGTTTACATGAATACAGAGACCCAACACCACAGCAAAAAAAAAAACCCACCCTTGCTATTGATTTCGCTGTCTGTACACACTGCCAAAATCATTTATTTACTATTGGCAGCGGAGCTAGCAACAACCGGTGTTTAATGCTCTTAGCTATTAAGTTTCTTTGCGAGTAATCTCAGAAAGAGTTGCCCCCGCTCCCCCCCCCCCTCCAGCGTCAGACAGGGTGATTGAATTTTCTCTCGGTCACTCGCCTCCGTCAGGATGCCTAACTGACTAGGGAGCGCAGGTGCTGTGTAACCGTGGTGTAGCCTCTGTGTTAAGACAACGTGGCCGAGGTCCCCCGTGTGAATCTGGGGGCCCATCAGTCTCCACCTACACAGATGTAACGTACACATACATAAAGACACACACACACGCACACACGCACGCGCACACACAGAGACAAAAACGCATGCACACATGCACTTACGTACGCATGGACACACCCATACATACACGTGTGCGTGTGTACGCACGCGTACACACGCACACATACACACACACACACACACACACATGCATGAACACATGCACGTACATGTACACATGCACACGCACAATCACACACATGCACACCCAGCTGCCCCCCTTCACTCACACTTCAATTATCATGATTGAAAGCGGCGACACTGCTTTACCGATATGCACTCTTTATCCCTCTTTAGGATTTCTCTCCATTGAAGTGTATTATTGTAGTAGACTACACAGTGTGTGTTCTAATGGACTCTTTCATAATGTTTTCATTTGTGGTTTAAAACTAAATTAAACTGTTATTCATACTGATGATTTCCACATTTGTAAATTAGAATTATATTGGAGAACCAATGTCTCCACTGTATAATACAAAGATAGATACAATTAAATTAAAGAAATATAAGATCCAATGATCAAGGAAATGTATTTAATTTATAGCTGTACCATGTTTTAATCAATGAATCGTGTTAATTGTGTTATGTGTGAAGCGTATGCTGTTTTTTTTTCAATTTTCAGTCAAACTAGCTATATTGAAAAGGAACATGCTAATGAAACAAACACCTTCAAATTGATCGTCCCTTTTAACAATTCCCAGAATTCATGGTTCAGATTTCCGATTTCAAATAAGGTAGAGATAAGTGGGGTTTTTTTGCGACACACAACAGATCAGATGAAATTTGATCCCACAAAACAAATCACAAAAACACAGTGTTCAGGTTTCCTCTCTGTGAATGTACCACTCTCCTTATTAATGTAAGCTCCCCGATCCACGCTGCGCTACATGAGAGCACATTTGTCCCTACGTGCGCTCCAGTGTGTGTGTGTGTGTGTGTGTGTGTGTATGCAGGACACATCCACATCCACGCGCACGTGTGTGTGTGTGTGTGTGTGTGTGTGTGTGTATGATATATGGTGATCAGTCACAGGAGGGGTTTTACTACGTGATTATTTCTGCCGTGACACTAACGAGCTAGGGCTGCAGATCCACTGCAGACCAATTACACCGGAGAAGGACCTGCTTGCATATTACACTCTGATCATCAACGGCTTTACCCCGCGTGTTCCTGCCCTGACGGCTCACGTGCACACACCGTTTTTGGCATGTGTGTGTGTAGTGAAACTGTGTGTTTTTCATGTATGTTACAGTAAGAGTGTGTGTTTGTATGTGTGTGTGTGTGTGATAATACAGTAAGTGTGATTGTGTGTGTGTGTGTGTGTGTGTGTGTGTGTGTGTGTGCGCACACACGTGCATTTTAATAAGCAAGCGTATGTGTGTGTGTGTGTGTGTGTGTGTGTGTGTGTGCACAAGCACAAATATATGTCTAGTTGTCATCGCCGTACCGCACGTTCAAAGTGTATCTTTGTTGTGTGTGTGTGTGTGTATCTATGTGTGTGTGCGTGTGTGTGTGTGCATGCTTATTTCCCTCCGTGTGTCACCTCAGCATCGTTAACCGACTGTAGTGTACGAGACCCGGACGGCTTGGGGGGGGGGGGGCCGTGGGCTATTGTCTGTGATCCTGTGCTGTTTATATGGGAGGGGAAGGCAGCGGGGGAACGGGGGGGGGGGGGGGGGGGGGAGAGGAGTGGGGTGTGTGGGGGTATCCAGCTTGTTGATTTACCACTCCTGCATTATGTTGCTATAGAACCACACACCGATAGCATCGTTGTCGTTGTCGCCGCGCCGGCGAGGCCGCCTCCTCCTCCTCCTCCTCCTCCTCCTCTGTGCGTGTGGCCGAGCGCCGTGTGAGGGATTTATGACGTGAGGAGCAACCCTGGCATCAGGAGCTATGAGGAGGGGGGGGGAGGAGAGAGAGGGGAGGTGATCAAAATGGCTCTGTGCTCCGTGATGGGGTGGCTCCGCCGTGCGCCACCGTCAGCACTTCCCTCCGAGTTGCAGAAAACCTCAGGGCGGAGGAGGGGCCGGGGGGATCTTTTGAAGTGTATTTTGGTATTTCTGTGTCTTTTGTGTGTGTGTGTGTGTGTGTGTGTGTGTGTGTGTGTGTGTGTGTGTCTGCGTGTCTGCGTGTGCATTTGCCTGGTTGCTCTGAACACAATTTTTTTTTGAACACAATGCACCCTAATCACCTTAATCCTTATTTCTAATTACCTGCTAATGAATACTTCAGGAGTCCTATCATGGTTTGTGTGTGTGTGTGTGTGTGGGCTCACACACACACACCGCCATCCGTTGTGCACGGTTGCCATTCATTTGCTCATAAACTAATACAATTAGCATAAAATGTTTCATTACAGCCCTATAGATCTGGGTGAGTCTCTGGTAACGCTGTGGGACAGCTCAGCCGTGCCATTAAGGAAAGAAGAAAAAAGGGGGTAATTCCACTCCATGCGTTAAAACCTTAAAAGGAAGATTGAGATCGCAGTTGCTTGGCTTGTGGATTGTATGGTTTCTCCCCTGCAGTGTTAGCCTGCATGTTTTCTAACTGTTTGGAGTTATGTGTGTGTGTGTGTGTGTGTGTATGTGTGTGTGTGTGTGTCTGTGTGTGTGCCTGTGTGTGTTAGTCTTCTATATTTATTCATTTATTTCTCTATTTATTAATTCAATCGACCATTCATTTATTTATCGTTGGCTTCATAAGTACTCGCTCCAAGGTCGTCTGTACACGCAGGACAATGGGATCGGTCCTGAGTGGACGGATGATGAATGTGTACATTTCATGACAACAAACGCATAATGACCTTATTTTATAATGAATGGATTCATCATTAACAATCTCTGGCCCGCGGCAAAGTCTTTTTTTTTTGCATATTCTGATGTCATCTCCTCTCTGAGCATCACATACATTTTTCGTCTGCCCCGCTGGTGTGTGAGTGTTTGTGTGTGTGTGTGTGTGTGTGTGTGTGTGTGTGTGTGTTAGTGGGTCAGGGTTGTTTTTGTGCTTTGTGCGCTTTGTGTGCTTTGTGTGTGTGCGTGAGTGTGTGTGCGTGAGTGTGTGTGTGTGTGTGCTTGCACGTATGCGATTGGGTTTGTGTGTGTGCTTTTCATTTCTAAAAGAACTGTTGTAGCACACATAAATGTGTACATGAGTTATTGTGTATTTACCTTTATTGATGCACGTCTTTGTTTGTGTGTGTGTGTGTGTGTGAGTGTGTGTGTATGTGTGTGCATGCAGGCATGCATGCATGTGTGTATGTGTGTGTGTGTGTGT
>NC_140283.1:9344056-9374056 GCF_964030765.1 Micromesistius poutassou | reverse complement strand
CCTCTATCTCGTTCTCTCGTTGACTGACTGACTGACTGACTGATTGTCTGACTTGCGGTGAGGATGGCAAGACTCGGTATCACCGCTCATTCTTACAATCTCCAGCTGTCACATCAAACATTCACTTCTTCAACCGCCTCTTGAGCCGCACACACACACACACACACACACACACACACACACACACACACCCTCAAACGAGGACGCACGTACGCACGCACTCTCTCTCTCTCTCTCTCACACACACACACACACACACACACACACACACACACACACACACACACACACACACACACACACACACACACACACACACACACACACACACACACACACACACACACACACACACGATTGCCAGGGTGCAAGTGAAATTGCAGTGACATCTTGTGGCTTAATATTGAATTACAGCATGTAACAATACAAGGCATGATGCATTACACTCATTAGAAATAAATTCATAATCAGTAATAAATGCCTAATAAGATAATGAAATAATTGTGTATATGATAACTTAACAAACATTAAATTAGCTATTTGTAGCAATATACTGTACTAAATTATTAAATGATTAATCATCAGAGATTATCAAAACATCAACAGAAAAGTTGAAATACCGGCTTCTCCGTGAACAAGTCAATAGCCAACATATTCTGTTCCAAGTTTAGTTTTGGTTTTGGCTTGCGTGCTGTGATTCGCTGTTCTCTGAGCACCCCGGGTCGCCAGGTATTCGACAAATTGGCACACATTTCAATATAATGTAGCGACCCTGAGACTCTTTGGGAGTTTGTGTGTTTTGTGTTATGTGTTTGCATTGTGTTACTTTGTTGTGCCGGTTCTATGTGCATGTGTTGTGGGGTTTACTTGCCGGTCGGTGTGGGGAGTGGGTCGCCGGGTCGGCTGGGGGCGGGGCTTGGGAGAACAGGAGGGTGGGGGCTTGCACGTGGAAGCGTTGCGGGTGCAGGTGGGTGTGCCGGTGAACCGGTGGTTTTGTGTGGGTATTGGTTTTTTCCGGGTTCGGTGACCAGGTTGATAATAAACGGTTAACAAGAACTTGCGACTGGACATTCTTAAGTTACCGGTAGGGTCGTTACACTGGTGTCAGAAGTGAAAACTTTTTTAAAACTTTTATTTATTTATTTTTGGTCCTACTCGACGAGTCGGCTGTAGTTGCTATAGCCGTTAGCTCTGTTTTTTTTTTGTTGTCGCTTTACATCAACACCAATAATGTTCCCGGCGGACTGTCGGGTGAAGATAGAGACGGACGACTACGGCGAGGGTGCGTGTGGAGTAGCTTCGGGGTCTCTGGTGACGGGAAGAGCCCAACGGGAACCGGCCGCCGTTGGAATGAAGGGAGATTTTTCCCGCGTGGTGCGCAGCGCCGACTGCCCGTGGCCGCCACAGGACGGCTACAGACATGGCGGCGCCTTTCTCGCATCGAGCCCGGTGTCCATCAAGACGCCTAGATACACCGGTAAGGCTGACTGGGAAGCTTTCCACGCGCAATTTGAACTTTTGGCCGATGCTGGCGGATGGTCAGTGAAGGAGAAAGCGCTGCAGCTTGCGATGTGTCTGTCGGACGAGGCGTTGTCATGTTTGTTGCTGCTTAGCCCAGAGGACAGGGGTGACTATGCTGCCCTAGTGGGGGCGCTGAAGAGGCGTTTTGGACTGTGTGTTAGGCCGGGACTAATGCGCTCAGAACTCTGTAATAGGCGTAGGAAGCCGGGGGAGACGCTGCGGGCCCTGGCCAACGATATCGAGAGCCTGTCTCGGCGAGCATACGCCCACATGCCACCAGCCGTGCAGAGCGAACTCGCTCGGGATCAGTTTCTCCAGGCCCTTTCCCCTACAGAGCTACGCACGCAGACCCAGCTAGCCCACCCGCAGACTTTGCAAGAGGCCCTGGAGATGGCCATAGAGAGGGAGCTGGTGTGGGCTGGAGCCATCGACAGTCATCCAGCTCCTCAGCCGATGGTGAGATCGGCAAGGGAGGGTAATGAGGACTCACAGAAGCCAGCCTGGGTGGACGAGCTCACTGAACTCGTTCGCGCCGTCTCTATGCAGGCGGACCGCCGCTCCCCATCTCGTCCGGGGCAGAGGGTCTGCTGGGGCTGCGGGCAGCCTGGCCACCTGGTCAGACAGTGCCCTAAAGCTGCGAGTGCCCAGGGAAACGAGTCAGGGTCCGCGTAATTGGGGAAACGCGAGGCCCTGCCCCCGTACCCCCACCGTCATCGTCTGGAGGAGCCCACCATCACAGCCGGGGGGGCGGGGCTCCACCCCCCCCAGAAGCAGATGACAGCGACCCGGAGCCTGTTGTCGTGGTGGGGCGGACCTGGGCGGGGGACTTTTGTCATATTCCTGTCACTGTGGAGGGGGTGGCCTGTTTGGCTTTAGTGGATACAGGGTCTACTGTGACTCTGGTGAGGCCAGACATTTTGCCAAGCTGGACAGTACTTCAGCCTACAACCGTACAGCTCCGCACGGTCACGGGGGAGAGGGCTCCCATGAAAGGGAAGGGGTTGTTGTCCATCTGCGTAGGGGGAAAGACTGTCCTCCACCCAGTGTGGGTTGCAGCTGTGCAGGACCCCTGTATCCTGGGGCTGGACTTCCTGCGGTGCACAGGCTGCCAACTGGACCTGGAGAAGGGGGCGATTGGCTTCCAAGGAGGGCCCGCAGTCTATATGGCCCCGCCAAACACACCCTACATCCGGCCCCCACCGACAACGGCTCAGATGGAGCAGTCACACGTCCCCGGCGCCCTTCACCCCCTTGCAAAGACCTTCCAACCACCCTGGCTTCCCGATCCCTGTCCATTGACCCAGTCCCCCTTCCACAACCCTCCCCCCTCCTCCCCATCCCCTCATGTCAATGTTGTGGCCCCTGCAGACTGCTCTCTTGCCACCATGGCACCCCCCTCCATGTGCCTGGGCCCCTTCCCCTGCCCTGCCCAGCTCCCCCAGACGGGAGAGGAGACGGTGCTGTCTGCTGTGCGGGCAATATGGCAGGGCCACTGTGATGGACTCGACCCTCAACAGCAGGAGCAGCTGTGGCGACTACTGGCAGAGTTTAAGGACAGCTTCGCCTTGAACGAGAGCGACGTGGGTCAGACGCACCTGGTGCAGCATGAAATCGACACTGGGGATGCCAGGCCCATCAGAATGCGCCCACGTCGCCTGCCCTTGGCCCGACAGGAGGCTGCGGACCAGGCGCTGTGGGAGATGCAGCAGGCGGGCCTCATAGAACCCTCAGATAGTCCCTGGGCAGCAGCCGTGGTGATGGTGCCTAAGAAGGGGGGTAAGTGGAGATTCTGTGTTGACTACAGGCCACTTAACGCAGTAACGAGGAAGGACTCCTACCCCATCCCGCGCATCGATGAGGCCCTAGATGTCGTGGCTGGGTCGTCCTGGTTCTCCTCACTCGACCTCCGCTCTGGCTACTTCCAGTGTCCTCTTGCTCCTGAGGCCAGACCCAAGACTGCATTCTGCACTAGCAGAGGATTGTGGCAGTTTCGGGTCCTCCCTTTTGGCCTCTGCAATGCACCTGCAACCTTTGAGAGGCTGATGGACAGAGTGCTCACTGGCATCCCCCGGCAGCAGTGTATCGTCTACCTGGACGATATACTGGCACACGGGGGCTCCTTCGAGACAGCACTTGCCTCGCTGCGTCAGGTTCTGGAGAGAGTAGCTGCAGCGGGCTTGAAGCTCCATCCCGATAAGTGCCATTTCATGAGGAGAGAGGTAACTTTCCTTGGACACAAGGTGGGGGGGGAAGGCATTAGCACCATGGGGGACAAAGTGCAAGCTGTCCAGGACTGGCCCACCCCCACTGACACCAGACAGCTGAAGAGCTTCCTCGGACTGGCGTCTTACTACAGGCGCTTTGTGAGGGGCTTCTCCTGTGTGGCCGCTCCCCTGTTCCACCTGCTACAGAAGGACAGGGAGTTTGTGTGGGCAGAGGATTGCCAGTCTGCCTTCGAGACCCTCAAGGGAGCTCTCACCAAAGCCCCGGTGCTCTCCCCTCCTGACCCTGCCCTGCCTTTCATCCTGGACACGGACGCTAGTAATGTTGGCAATGGCGCCGTGCTGGCACAGGAGGGGCCGGAAGGGGAGCGGGTGGTGGCGTATTACAGCAGGACATTCAACAAAGCTGAACGCCGCTACTGCGTCACTCGTCGTGAGCTGCTGGCCATTGTTAGAGCCGTTCGTCACTTCAAATATTACCTCTGCGGCCTGCGCTTCACGGTAAGGACTGACCACTCCGCGCTCCAGTGGCTCATGTCTTTCAAGGAGCCAGAAGGGCAGGTCGCACGGTGGATCGAGGAGCTGCAGTCCTACAGCTTCAGTGTGGTGCACAGGGCAGGGGCTCGCCATGCTAATGCAGACGCTCTCTCCCGACGCCCCTGCAGTCAGGATGGCTGCCGCTACTGTGAAAAGAGGGAGAGCCGTGAGAAGGAGCTGCGGAGCCAGGGCGAGGGATGTTCTGCAGTGGAGGTGGTGTCCCCGGTCTGCTGTGAGCTCCGGGAGGTCGACACTACAGAGTGGAGACGGCAGCAGGAGGAGGACCCAGACCTTCGACCAGTGCTCCAGTGGGTGGACCTACAGCAGCGGCCCCCCTGGGAAGACGTGGCCGTCCTCTCCCTGGTCACCAAGGGACTGTGGGCTAAGTTTGAGGCCCTGCGGCTGTGGGATGGCGTGCTTCAGCGGGCCTGGAAGGAACCTGCCACCGGAGAAGTTAGGTGGCAGGTCGTGGTGCCTCACTCTCTGCGTGGGGAAGTGCTCCAAGCGGTCCATGGTGCTGTGGGCTCGGGGCACTTTGGGGTGTCAAAGACCCTGCGTCGCCTCCGCCTTGGCTTCTACTGGGGGCAGCACAAAAGGGACGTTGAGGACTTCTGTCGCCGCTGCGATGGCTGCACAGCCCGCAAAGGCCCCGCTGGGAGGTCCCATGCCCAGCTACAGCAGTGCCCTGTGGGGTTTCCTATGGAGAGGATTGGGGTGGATGTGGTGGGCCCGCTACCCTGTACAGAGAGGGGGAACAAGTACGTCCTCACAGCCATGGACTATTTTACTAAGTGGCCGGAGGCGTACGCTCTGCCTGACCAGGAGGCGGAGACCATAGCGGACGCTTTAGTCGGGGGGATGATAAGCCGTTTTGGGGCAGCGGAGTCCATCCACAGCGACCAGGGCAGAAATTTCGAATCCCGTGTCTTTGCGGCTTTATGTGGCAGGCTGGACATGCAGAAGACCCGTACTACCCCCCTCCACCCCCAGAGTGACGGCTTGGTGGAGCGGTTTCATCGCTGTATGGAGCAGCAGCTGGCCATTGTCTCGGCTAGGCATCAGCGGGACTGGGACACTCATCTGCCTCTGGTACTCATGGCCTACAGGTCAGCTGTCCAGGAGTCGACGTCCTGCACGCCTGCTCTGCTGATGTTGGGCAGAGAGCTCCGCACCCCGGCCGACCTGGCGTTTGGCCGGCCGCCCGATTCTCCCCCTGTTCCTCCTGGCCCAGAGTACGCCAGGAGACTCCAGGACCGCCTGGAGACGGCTCACTCCTTTGCCAGGGGCCAGCTGCTGAGCGCAGGGGTGAGGCAGAAAAGGAACTATGATGTACGCTCTCGTGGCAGGCACTTTGAGGCTGGGGAGCTGGTCTGGACCTACAGCCCGCAAAGAAAGAAGGGAAGATGCCCGAAGCTCGATAGCGAGTGGATTGGGCCATGCAGGGTCCTAGAGAGGATGGGGGAGGTGGTGTACCGGGTCCAGCTACCACCTCGGGGAAGGAGGGTGGCCCTCCACAGAGACAGGTTGGCCCCTTATCGAGGCACTGCCACCCCTCAACCTGCTCCCGCGAGCCCTGCGGCTCCCCGCACCGGTGCAAATGGGCCCCAGACACGCCCACCTCAGTGTTCTGGTCCTAGGCCCCCACCGGACCCTATCCCTGTCCCCCCTCCCTGTCAATCGCCACAGTCAGCAACTTGGCCCCCGGCCCCGCCCCTCCCTTTCCCCCTGCCCCCCCCTGGGTCTGATGCTTGTGGGCCCCTCTCGGCCTCAGGCACTTCTCCCCAGCCCCCCGCAGCCCCAACACGGCCTCGGAGGGAGAGGAGAGCTCCGGGTCGCTTCCGGGACTTTGTTTGTTCCCTCGAGGACGAGGAACTTTGAAGGGGGGAGGCAATGTAGCGACCCTGAGACTCTTTGGGAGTTTGTGTGTTTTGTGTTATGTGTTTGCATTGTGTTACTTTGTTGTGCCGGTTCTATGTGCATGTGTTGTGGGGTTTACTTGCCGGTCGGTGTGGGGAGTGGGTCGCCGGGTCGGCTGGGGGCGGGGCTTGGGAGAACAGGAGGGTGGGGGCTTGCACGTGGAAGCGTTGCGGGTGCAGGTGGGTGTGCCGGTGAACCGGTGGTTTTGTGTGGGTATTGGTTTTTTCCGGGTTCGGTGACCAGGTTGATAATAAACGGTTAACAAGAACTTGCGACTGGACATTCTTAAGTTACCGGTAGGGTCGTTACAATAACATATATCGATTTATTTTCTAGACTGTCCCAGATAATCGATTTATGTTGTGTCCGCTCGCCTCCTCAATCTATCCCTCTCTGTCCATCTGATTTCAATTTCTTCGACAGAATACTTGAGAATATACTTGTAGAGTAGCACTTTAAGGGGAAATGCTTTACAGTAGGCCTACGGATAAATTGGTCAACCAAATGCTTTTTTTATCGGAGTTCTTATTATGAGGTTAGGGAATTGCATTTTCACAGCGTTCAGTTGGTAGCCTAGAATCCTACACTACAGACACTTTCTTCGCTCAGAAGTCTGCTGCGCGCCTCTCAGTCAGTGGGCATGAATAATGTGCAGTAGTGTGTAAACACAGAATCAAAAGTTGTATTCGCTTACTTGGCTCGGACAAAACAAAACCATGGGAGCCGCTGGCTAAATTATATTGCCACTCTTTGGAATAGGATGGATGTCAATGGCTCGGCAACCAACCAATTTCACAATGCGCGTAAACCGTGAGAGGTGAGTTAAACGAAAATTATGACTGATTTACATCTTGACGTAATTGTTGATGTAAAACTTCAACACTTAAAATTGGTTGCGGGCAAACCGGAAAAATCCTTTAAAGGTAGGTAAGGCAATTTGGAGATACCAGCCAGTTAACTCGATTTTTAAAGAATCCAAATGAAAAAGTCCAACCCCTCACCTCAGGCCTCTCTTCAAAGCCAAAACCTTCAAGTATTCCCCCAAAACAGGAGACTTGGGCGCTAGGTTTAATATTAGATCCGCCTAGTCATGTGCCAGACTCAGGTCATGCGCAATGAGTGTATAGGCAAACTGCGCAGGTAGACGATAAGGTCAGGTGGTAAGGTAAGCCATCCAATCATTTTGTCAAAGGTGCCTAACCCATTGACCCTCATGCTCATACTTTACAAAATGCGAACGCTGGCAGGACTGATATACCCGGGTATCAGGAACTGATCCCCAACAGCTCTCTCTACTGCGTTAAGAGACAGTGGCTATGATCTGGTCAGAGTTGATCATTTCCATTACATAATTTCCAAATGTTAATTTGGTTTCCAAGGAGGGCGTTCTTGGTGGGACGTGAACCCAGGTCTGCAGTGCTGATGAAAAGCAGCACTCTCCACTGGATCACATATATGATCTGAATTGACATTACAATTCACATGACATTGTTACGTTTCTAATATTTGATTATTGCATTTCCCTCCACGGTATTGAACCTGTGTCTCCAGAACTGAATACAGCTTTATGGACTGTGCCACTGATTAGACACCTGCTGTTGTCTGAGGTTTTAATTGACATTACAACACACATGACATTATTACCTTTCAAACATGTACATTACACAAGGTCTCTATGGGGACCTCCCTCAGCAGGAGGGGCCAGCAGACGGGCGGGGCTGAGAAGAGCAGTCATATTAAGGAGAAGTAAGAGGCTGCTGTGGTTTCCCCAAAAACGACTCCAGGAGGGCCTGTGACAGGGAGCAACCCCAAAAACAACCCCATGAAGGACTCGGATGGGGCACAGATTTCCGTGTTGTCTGTGTTATGGATTCCGGAAAAAACAACATTAAATAGATTATTATTAGTGGGCCTACAAAAAACATAGGAACCCTATTGTATTTGTGAGTATTACTACTATTACTGTTAAAATAATTGGCAGGCTTGTAGAACTCATGAAGTCAGTAAGGGAAAAAATGGGCCAGAATAACACATAAATGGTGCTATAACAAGGCCTTGAAGTTCAGCATTTTAACAGGCTGCCATCACTACTAGGAAGGTTTAATGTATGCATGAAACTTGTTATACATGCACCATTTGTCATGATGAACAACTTTCAAATCGCAACCCATATGGTCAGACCATTTGGACTTAATGCAATGACTACAACTCGTAACACATGTCCCAAGTGACTGTGGGACTATGGTGAAATTCATAGCAATAAGGCCAAAGACGAAAGAGATATACATTTTAAAGTGAAATAATTGAATATCTCCGATGTTTAAACAGCTCAAACATTGCGTCAAAAACATGTAGGCTCAGCTGTCAAATATGGCTACTGGAGATGCCATTGTATACCCATGCCAAATTAAATTAAAAGACTAATCTGCTCTTGGCAGTCTACATGTCCATGTAGTGTAGTGGTATAGGATCTGACTCTTGGTTCAAATCCAACCTCAACCAACGACTCTGTAAGACATAGCATATATCAATTAATGTTTACCATAATGTATTCATTAGGCCACCACCATGGTCATACAGTAGGACCATGTTATTGTTGCATGCTACTACATTTATTATTATTATTTAGACTATTGTTAAATTTAATCTCAAAACAACCCATCTTCTCCCCCAGAAAATATAGATGGAAATGGTGCAGTGTTATAGCCTTTGAAATCCAGACCCACATCTAGAAAGCTGTAGGGTCTGGCTACAATTAATGAAAATGGCCCAACTCGAGGGGCGGCACCAAGCATGCATTTGAAAATATCACTGCACGCAATTGGATAACACTACAACCCATAAAAATAATACAAGGGGTGACGTATCCAGACCAGCGGAGCTAACTAATAGACCTCTGAAGAATAAGTCCCGCCTCCGAGGCTCCCGGTTCCCTCGGTCAAATGTCTATGGGAAATAACATGGGGTTTTTGAATGATCGTACATAGTAAACTCTGTAGGTGGCGAAGAAGTAAAAGCTGTGTCACATTTTGAACTACACACATTTTCCATCTAGTTTCGACTGGCTTTTTGGATTGTCTGTGCCGTTAAAATAGCATTTATAATTACTACGACTCTTGCCGTATCCGGTCGGTAAAACAGCAACACTTTTGGCTTTTACTGGCTCGATATTAGCCTCTATGGTTAGGGTTAGGGTTAGGTTTAGGGGTTAGGGTTAGGGGTTAGGATTAGGGCTAGGGTTAGGGGTTAGGGTCATGGTTAGGGTTAGGGCTCTTTTGTGACACTCTCGAATGCTCACAGCGAGGGTACTGTAAAGTTCTAAAGCGTCCAGTTGAGTTGCATGCAACCCGGCCAATCACAGACAGAGTAGGGCGGGTCTTGGCGTGGCCATAGTAGGAAAAAAAATATTGCAATCGGCGAGTGATTATATTGCTCATTCCAAGAGTGACTCGCTGAGCAAATTCAAATTGTGCTCTCGCGAGAACTCTGGATTTCCAGGGTAGCAGTTTTAAATAACATGATATGAAACTTGATTGGATCACCAGAAGTCATTTAAGGAGTAAACAGGAAGGATATGTGCTTTTTATGTATCCAGATGTGGAACTTTAGGTCAAGTAATACAGTAAAAAGATATTGGGCACTCCTGATAAACAGATACAAATTGTAATATACTTCGCACCGGACACAGTTGTTAGCGGGAAGCCATCATGTTTATTTGTGCGTCACTGAACGGGGCTACGGGTAGTCAGCAGGGACAAACAGACTGAGGTAGAAAAGGCAAAGCACTATGAGAACTAGTGCTATTCAACACAATATGTTACATCTCCCCTCCTCAGAAAAGAAACAGCTTTATAGATTTCACTAGAACCTAAACATTGAACTGACTCAATACTGTTTAACCCTTTAACTGCACTTTTAAGTTTCCAGATAAACAAACCTCAAATTACTCACAAACTGGTGCAAGCAGCATGCGAGCAGTAGGCAGTTTATTGCGAGGTCTCCTGCCCATGAGCAGCTGAGCTGGTGACAGGCCTACTGGCTCAAGCGGGGTAGTTCTGTAATCCATCAGTGCAAGGTGCCTGTCTGGTGCTTTACACCAAAGTCTCTTAACAGAAGTCTTTGAGCTCTTCTGAGGAGTACTGTGTACCATTATCTGTCCGCAGAGTAGCTGGGATGCCATGTCTGCTGAACTGTGCTTTCAGGGTCTCAATGGTGGTGCGACTGCGCATGTCTTTCAGTACATCGACTTCAATGAATTTTGAATAGTAATCTACAAGCAGGATGTAGTGTTTACCCTCAAACTCAAACAGATCTGATGCTACCTTCTCAAACGGCAGCTCTGGTGTTTCTCTTGGCTTTAGTGGATGTCTGGGCAGCTTATTTTGGAAGTCTGCACACTTGCTACAGTTTCTGACCATCTCTTCGATTTCTGCACTCATACCTGGCCAGTATAGCACTTCCCGGGCTCGCTGTTTGCTTTTCACCATTCCTAAGTGAGATTGGTGTATAAGTCTGAGCATGTGTTCTCGCAAAGAAGGTGGCACTACTATGCGTAGTCCTTTGTAGATAACTCCATCAGAAAAGACGAGCTGGCTTCTAGAGTCCCAATATGGCTGAACAGGAACGGGCACTTCCCGTCTGTGTTCTGGCCAGCCACGCCAAATTGTTTGCTGGAGACAGCTTAGCTCCTCTTTTGTGCACTCTTGCAGTTCTGTGTACTTCTTGTCACTAACTGAGACAAAGCTGAGCATGGAGACACACTCTAGTCCATCAATTTCTGGCTTGTTCTCTGGAAGCTGTGCTCTAGAGACTGTGTCAGGCAGCACCATGTCCTTTCCTCTCCTGTACCTGACAGTTAGGTCATACCATTGCAGTCTCATACGCATTCTCTGGATGCGCATAGGAGTGGACAGCAGTGATTTCTTAAAGATATCCTCGAGAGGCTTGTGGTCGTTGAAAACTGTGACATGCATCCCAAATATGTAGTTGTGAAACTTGACACAGCCATGCACAATGGAGAGCATCTCCTTCTCAATTTGCGCATAGCGCGTTTCTGCATCCGTTAGTGATCTTGATGAGAAGGCGACAGGCTGGTTGTCCTGTAGCAGGACAGCTCCCAGCCCACTGCTGCTAGCGTCACAGAATATTTCCACAGGCTTTGCAGGATCGAAAAACCTTAGCACTGGCGGGTGCGTGCACAACTCCCTGAGTTTGTCAAAGGCTCGCTGCTGTGCTGGCTGCCACAAGAACTCTACGTCACTTTTCAGAAGCTGACGCAGTGGAGCATCCTCTTCACTGAGGTTTGGTATGAACTTTGACAGATAAGTGACAAAGCCTAGAAAACGGCGCTCACCATCCTTGTCTGTTGGCGGTGTCATGCAGCGTACTGCTTCAACTTTTGCCGGGTCTGGTTTCAGTCCATGAGCCGTTATTAAATGACCTACATATGACACAGCTGACTGTCGGATGTGACAT
The DNA here is from genome assembly GCF_964030765.1 of Micromesistius poutassou. Classification (NCBI taxonomy): domain Eukaryota; kingdom Metazoa; phylum Chordata; class Actinopteri; order Gadiformes; family Gadidae; genus Micromesistius; species Micromesistius poutassou. The sequence continues at coordinate 9,362,384 of NC_140283.1, read as the reverse complement.
GTGGCTTCAAATTGTAACTTGTCGCTCTCTCGACAACTTTGCGCAGTATTGCATCATGCTCCTCCGTCGTAGGGGCAGCTATGAGAATATCGTCCATCACACTGACGGCTCCCACAACGCCCTCGAGCATTTCGTCCATGATGCGCTGGAAAATTTCCGGTGCACATTTCAGTCCGAATGGGAGTCTCAGCCATCTGTACCTCCCGATCGGTGTATTGAAGGTTGTGATGAGAGATGACTCTTCATCCAGTCTTATCTGTAGAAAACCTGATTTGGCATCTAAGACTGAAAAAACTTTGGCACCAGGAATTGCAGAGACAACATCCTCTATGCTGCGCATTGGGTGGTGCTCCCTCTTAATGACCTTATTCAGATCACTTGGATCAATGCAGATCCTTATCTTGTCATTGCGCACTGTGGCTACCATGGAACTCACCCACTCTGTAGGCTGTTCAACTTTAATGATGTGTCCGTCTTTCTCCATCTCATGCAGTTTTTCCACTATCCTTTCTTTAAGTGCAGCTGGTTGGCGACGGGCAGGATGGACCACACCCGCAGCATCTGGATCAATCTTGATCTTGTATATACCTGGCAGAGTCCCGGTGGTGTGTGTTAGTTCTGGAAACTCGGCCAGTCCAGCAGGTGCACTCTGTGTTGGAGTGGTGACATCACTACTGCTCAACTTGTTTTTTTCAGTAGCAGTCTGTAGTGAGTCAAGACGCGCAATCAGGCCTAAAGCCGTAGCTGTGGTACCACTGAGTACATTCTCCTGCACAATATCAACAATTTCAAACTCTGCTCTCACTTCACAGGTTTTGTGTTTTACCTCTAGATCAACTGCAGCAACTGGCTTCAGCTTGTGGTTGGAGTAGGAGCGGAGGACTGTGTTGGAGCGCTTTAGCTCACCGGAGTGCTCAAGTAGCTGGTATCTGTCCAGGGTTAATGTATTGCACTTGGCTCCTGTATCTATTCTGAATTGCTCTTTCTGCGAGAGAATCTGTAAGTGCGCTGTCCATTCATCACCTTCTGCATCATCAGTTTGCGTCAGATTTATGTTCAGGATTTCATCCTCATGTAGATCCTGACTTAACTCAACACTCACTGAGCTTATTGCACGCTTGCGACACACAGCCACCCAGTGATTTGGTTTGTGACAGTAGGAATATGTTGATCCTATAGCTGGACACTTCCCTTTGTTCCACTTCTGACACCATGTAATATACTTCGCACCAGACACAGTTGTTAGCGGGAAGCCATCATGTTTATTTGTGCATCACTGAACGGGGCTACGGGTAGTCAGCAGGGACAAACAGACTGAGGTACAAAAGGCAAAGCACTATGAGAACTAGTGCTATTCAACACAATATGTTACACAAATCAATGATAATATGCAACATAGCCTATCATTTTCAAGGAAACGTTTTTGGATTAGCCACTCATAATTGTCATTTTGTTATGATTCAAGTCGGTCATTATAAAACACCCACTCAATTGAAAAACGCCCACTTTCTTTTAGGAACGCCCACTATTGAGCTGCTGTTAGGTAGGCTAAGTAGCAATTCAGTCGAATTTACAATAGATGGCAGTATGTATTCACACAATCATTTTTATCTTCTCTGTAGGCTTTATGTGCACCAGTGTACACAACATTCAAATGGAAGACTAATCTCGTTTGACAAGCAAGCTTTTATAAGATAAATTAGCAGTCGACCCTGTTTGTCTTTTTGTTTTCCCTGGAAAAGAATATGGGGATAAATTGAGAACACATAAAAAAATATGAAAGAATGAAATAAAGACGATGAGGGAGAGAACAAGAAAACAAAGTAGCCTATATATATTATTTTATTTACTCGTTCCCTCGATTTTGTCCATCACATAATTTCTTTGTATTTTTATCTCTTCTTTTATATGTTCTCATTGTCTTTTTTTCCTTATCCTCAAATATTTTTCTGTATTTGTCATCCTCTCTCTTTTTTTTCCAAACGTTCACGTCTCCATATTTTCTATCCCCTTCACTCTCTTGTCGATTTCGTCCTTCAATTTCTCTATTTTTTTCTCCATGGAAACATAACGTAATGAATTGTCAATTATAACGTGCGGCCAAATCTTGTGTCTCAGTGGCGCGGCGGAGATGGCGGCGAGTCATCATGTCCGGTGACTCATGGTGTCATGTCTCGCTGAGGGGGCGCTCCATGTCACCTTGATTTATTGATCTGGACGACTGGATGGCAGCGTTTCGCCTACAAAAGATCATTATGTTAGTCCTCCTTGTCTGCGCCACAGAGGAACAGCTGCTCGGTTGTAATAATTACAATCCACAGGACTGGAAACTTAAGGCTCCCAAAATTACATCCAGTCTCACTGTAGAGCCCCCTTCGCGATACTTCAGTTCTCCAGAGCTGACGACAAACTGCACCGAGGCAATGTCAGCTGTGATGTGCTCAGTGGTCACATGACATCGTTATGTCTCATTTAAATGGTTTGATAGCCTGGAAATCCAGAATGTCAGTAATGAAAATGGCCCAACTCACTGCACGCAATTGGATAACACTACGACCAATCAGAAGGATACAAGGGGTGATGTAATCAGACCAGCGGAGCTAACCAATAGATAAGACTTGCCGTATCCAATCGGTAAAACAGCAACGCTTTTGGCCCGCCTATTACACCGATGTGATTGGTTAATGTTCTGGGCCAGGGGAATCGGGGAATGAGTATATTGCTCGTTCCCAGAGTGACTCGCTGAGCAAATTCATATTGTGCTCTCGCGAGAACTCTGGATTTCCAGAGTAACGGTTTGACAAAATCGTCAGCAAATAATGACATTCCCTAGTTTTCGAGGTGAGGCACAAAACAAGCTACTTTTTTACGCCCATTTAATAGGCCTAAAACCTACTGGATGATAAGTAAAGATCTAAAATGTTTGATATACCAAACAGTTCTAATCAATGGAAATAAATTATATTAATAAACCACCACTAAAAAACATTTCCAATTCCTTGATCAGCCTGCAAAATCATGGCTGAACGCAAAGGAATTTTCTGGTCAGGGATTCTCCTCGATGCATTATGCACTGGAGGAGAATAGACAAGCAATACATGTCCACCAGCTGCATAGATCAGCAGACTCCCCAATGGCGTGCTCCAATGTCACAGCTGTTTGACTAAAGTAATCAAGTATACAGACCAGGAGGGAGACCGCCTGGGAGCAGGCATGGAGGATCTCAGAATCCTTGGATCCTCAACATGAATTATTGATTTGGCTATTAACGTGTCATCCACATCAGGGTCTTGTCATTTGCCAGGATGCTAATGAATTCTGAAGCCTTTCCAAGTTCACTCCAAAATAGAGGTCCCCCAGTACGAAAACCATTTTGGGAATACTATAGAGGCATGTCTTAAAAGTGTTTGGTTTTGTACGGTTTACTTTGCATTTCATTCCCTTGGCAGATGGATGCGATTTCATGGTTTGCTCATAAGATCATAACACAGATATTATCAAAGATATTCATTTATTTCATTCAATGAAATAGAGATTTACAAATGAAACAATATCATCACAGAAATGGTTTCATCATATTGATTGTTTACAACAAACAAAAACATCTTAAAGGAAATACATTTTGCACTCAATGCCAGACATTTCTTCTGTAAACCAGACATTTTGTTCTGAATCTCAGGGCTGCCCTGAATGTGCTTCCTGTGGATTATATACTGTACAGTGCAGTGCCAAGTAAACAACACATCACACCAGATCCTTCATGGGTAAACATTTCATATAAAGAGTTCCTTGTCAGGTTTATCAATAAAGTACATTAATAGCAGACTTGACATTCATCCATGGCAGCCTGGCATTCTCAGTGTCAAGTCTCGCACTTCATCATCCCCTGTGCTCCGCCTCCACCGGCGGCGCCTTGATTAACATAGCCTTTTGCACATCCTCCCGTCTCTCTCACCCGCTCTTTTCACAGTTCGGCTGCCCTCTGCTCTCCCTCTGCTTCTCCTTGGGGCCCCCAGGGCTCCTGCAGCGGCTGGACCCCTCGGCGGCCCCTCCCCTCAGCTCCCCCACCACGGCCCGCAGGGTCTTGAACCTGTCCAGCTTGCCCAGGCTCTGCTGCTGCTTGGCCCCGCCCTCCGAAGACCCCTCCTCCGTCCCCTGGCCGGCGCTCAGGGAGCTGAGGGAGCGCACGGACACCAGGCCGCGGTCCTTGCGGCGTGGTGTTGTCATGGCGCCCGCCACCACGTGGTTGTCCCCACTGCCGCCGCCGCCGCCGCTACTGGCCCCGCCCGGTTGCTCCATGTCCCGGATGACCTCGCACAGGTAGCGGGCCAGGTCCTGGCTGGAGAAGGACAGGCTGTGGCCCGAGCGCCTAAAGGTGAGGGGGGAGGGCAGGGCCTGCGTCTCGGAGGGTGGCACGGCCAGCCGCAGGGCGATGGCCGCGCTGCCGCTGCCGTTGGGCATGGCGCTCCGGCTGCCACCGTCCGGCGAGGGCTTGGTCTGCGGGTAGGAGATAATGCATTGTGGGTAGCTGTACCTCAGGGACTGGGCCGGACTGGGCTGCAGAGAGCGCTGCAGCTCCACCATGTTAAAGGCATTCTGAGACAGAGAGAGAGAGAGAGAGAGAGTGATGGAGAGAAAGAGAGAAACAGTTAGACAGAAAGAGGGACAGAGAGAGAGAGAGAGAGAGAGATGGAGAGCAAGATACAGTGTGAGAGAGATAAGGAGAGAGAGAGGCCAAGGGAGAGACAGAGAGCAAGAGAGGGAGAAAAAGAGAGAGACAGAGAGTGATGGAGAGAAAGAGATAAACAGTTAGACAGAAAGAGGGACAGAGAGAGAGAGAGAGAGCGAGAGACAGTGAGCCAGAGAGAGGGATAGAGAGAGAGAGGAGGTGTAGAGATGTAGAAATCGTTGCCAATCAGCTGCTTATATTAAAGCAATTTTACATTAAACTCTATAACATGCATAGAACAATGTAGTTCATCTGCTTTTGCAGGCAAATGAGGTTATCTCTCTTTTTTAATAAAGCAAACACTAGTGTGTGCCCAGAGAGATATTGGCAACAAAGAAAGCATTGATTATGCAAATAATTAATTATCTGATTGGAGCGTGGAGATAACTGCTTTTAGCAGCACTAAATAAACAAAGGCATTGTCAGCCTTTAGTGTGCACTGGGTCTAAATTGACAACTAATTAAACCGTCCACTTTGAGTCCCCGGGGAACATATCTGGTGATGGTATCAATAACTACTTCAGGTACTCGTCTCGGCTGCCAGACACCCTCTATTCCCACAGAATGCTTATTCGTTCAGCACTGGTCTACTAAAGAGTCACTAGGTATATTGCCTTTGGAAAAGGGTATTGGATATCTACATAGCAATGTGTTGGTTATCTCAGCCTGTGGGGAGCTGGGCGTTCTTCTATGGGGGCCAGCGAACCAAGTAGAGCTGTTTTTACAGCTCTGAAGGGACTCAGAGAAAGACGCAAACAAACCTCACGCAAACAAACCAAGACACACACACACACACACACACACACACAGAACCGCTGCTAAGCTTTTGGGGGCGCAAAATCGATGAGAAAATCTGAGTGTAATTCAAAATTAAGAAATAACAATGGTGGGCCTGTTCATAATTCATTTATATATTTTGTAAATTGTAATAATGATTATCAACCTTAATTTGGGGGGGGCCCCCCAGGTACTTGGGGGCCCCCCCAGGTACTTGGGGCCCTACGCGCTCTACGTACTCTGCGTATGGGGAGCGGCGGCACTGACACACACACACACACACACACACACACACACACACACACACACACACACACACACAGAGACAGCCACCCACCCACCAACACACACATCCAGACAGGGCCATTTGTCATCATACCTGATCCTGCTCGCCGCCACCTTCCTCGTCATAGTTCAGCACGTTTTCCCGGATGTCCTCCCACTCCCCGTGGTGCGCAGACACGTGGTACACCCCCTCCTCCAGGCCCTTGTGCCGTCTCCAGCACGAGTACATGAACAGGCCCAGCATCAACACTGGGGGGCACCAGAGAGCGGGTAAGAGCGATGAAGGCGAGGTGGAACCGACTCGCACATAATTAAAAGGACATCGGCAGAGAACAAAACCGCATCACACATCCGCTGTGAAATTGAATGAGGGACGTGAGTGGAAAATGATTACATATAGCTAGACATAATGAGTTTTTTCCTTATGATCTCTTTTCTGAGTATTGCTTTTTTTTTCACACCCCTGCAGACGTATAGGCTCCAATACAATCATGCATATTATGCCTGTAGCAGATGCCACAAAACAATATCAAAGTCAGCATGAGACCGTCTTTAGTTTCGACCACATTCTTTGCGCTCTTGTCTTGAGAGAACTCTTAGTACTAGGCCTACTTACTCGACAGTTTGAACACACCGCAAAGGTACACGCTTGCACAAACGCAACCACCTCCCCACCTATTCCCTTTGAAGTTGCCTCTCTGTTTCCTGTTTTCGGAGACCCCAGCTCCTTGGAAACCTATTAACTGGGATTTTGTGCTCCATCCTGGCCCAAACTCAAAGCCTCAATGTCTGGGCTGGGGCAGGCAGGAATACGGTGTGTGGGTGTGTGTGTTTGTATGCGTGTGTGTGTGTGTGTGTGTGTGTGTGTGTGTGTTTGTGTGTGTGTGTGTGTGCCTTCCAGCGTCATAGGAATATCCTAAAGCACACACATCAATCACAGCTATTGTGTGCTGAATTATACAACACGCTGGACTGACCTTTAAAGTCCATTAATCTCAACCAATATTTTCTCTACCATCTGCCAGGCTGCTCTTTTCTTTCTTTATTTTGTTCCTATACTTTCTTTGTGCTATCTGTTTTTATAAGTTCTTACTCTATATCTTTCCTTTGTTTTATCGCTTCAATTCTCTTCCCCACGTCTATAGTGGGAACTCTCTCTCTCGATCTCTCTCTCGATCTCTCTCTCGGTTTGTCTCTAGCTCCCTCTCTGTCTCTGTCTCTCTCTCTCGGTGTCTGTCTCTGTCTCTCTCTCTCTGTCTGTCTCTGTTTCTCTCTCGGTGTCTGTCTCTAGCTCCCTCTCTGTCTCTGTCTCTCTCTCGGTGTCTATTTCTCTCTCTCTCTCTCTCTCTCTCTCTCTCTCTCTCTCTCTCGCTCTCTCTCTCTCTCTCGCTCTCTCTCTCTCTCTGAGCCCTTGTTAAATCCCTGCACTGTGTGTCTCTCTTGCTCAGTCCTCGCCTGGCCTTTGCCTGGCCTCCGTTTTTATCCTTCACACTCGACGGGCTCCATTACAGCCCCAAAAAGATTTATTTGCCGTCTCGTACGCGTCGTCTTAATTGGAGGACATTGGAAAAGCTTAGGGGTGATGACATTAATCCGGCAAAAAAAACAACTTGATTGAAACCAATGACTGAATTAGTAACTAAGCAAATGTTAGACAAATGTTACACATGAGAAGATGGTGGAGGTGCAGAAACATTCAAGCGACAATGGATTAAAAGAGAGAGAAAGAGGGAGGGTTCATTCAGAAAACGTGTTCCCAGAAATAAAGTCGAACGAGTATCAAGTTAAAACAATGTCGATAACAGGCCTGGTGTTTACCCTCTGTGCACCCACTGCAGTGAGAGCTGTATTGTTGTGAGCAGCACTCTGGCTGCTCCCCTCCTTGTTGGAGGCTGTTCCTATGTGGCCACATTGCTGAGCAGAGAGATTTCACCGAAACCTAAGCTTGTTCGTCGGCTCTGTGCAGGCCGGAGACCAGAACAACAGATGAGCTGACCCGTCTCCATCCCTGCTGTGCCGTGATGACACGGTGAAAAGGCCAGAATCCTGATGAGAGCTGAGCCCAGACCTCCCGTCTCCCCCCTGGTTTTAGCCGGTCCGGCTCCCACCTCCACCCCCCCTTGAACTCCCCTCCGACCCAGAACTCACCTCCACCCCCCCGGAACTCCCCGCCGACCCAGAACTCACCTCTTCCCACCCCCGACTTCACCTGAGCTGGAGTTCCAATGCAGAGACTCCCGGTGTATTCCCTCAGACCCATTATCACACAGACACACACACCGGCAAACACACAAGCCGGCAGAATAAGTGGCAGTGTTTACAAACCATAGAGACATTGAACGCTCGCCACAGAAAACGATAACAAAATAGAAAACCTCCCGCCACCATTCACTCATGCAGCACATGAAAACACATACGCCCGGGAATAAGCAAACACAAGCAGAACACACACTTAGAGGACAGGACAACACTCCCTCCCCTGACTCCCCTCCCTCATAAAACAGTACACACACACACACACACACACACCATAAACATCGTGATTACAGAGAAACCGGGCCCCGATGGCCTGAGCTGCTGTTGATGCTGCCTCTGCTGCTGCGTGGCATTCATGTTCAACAGCGCGAGCCATGTTCCTTCACTAAGATCAATATCACTCAGAGAGGAAGGCAAACATAGCAGTCATTCATCAATCCATAATGTGCCTGCCTTCTAGCTTTCACACTCCTGCTACCAAGCGGGCATTATGATGTTAGCCGGCTGTGCACCGTGATTGAATACGGTGGAACAAATACAACGGAAAAAATAATTTGTACCGTCTCATTTTTTAGTCTAGGAATTAACTTTCCTTAGCCCAAAAAATAAAAAAATAAAATAAGAATCACTTATTTTAAACCCTCTGGTTTTCGATTGGCTGTGGTTAATCCCTGTGTTAACAGACTCTGCACTTTTTTTATTACGAGAACAAACAACATACAATCGATGGGTCGATGGCATGGGGCGAGGAAAGCAGTGGAGGACAAACAGAATGACATGATGGACAGTTGGGTAAGAGCAGATGAAATGTTTATTTTCATTTTAAAAACCGCACGTACAAATGTGTTGCAACCACACAGAGTCTAACACCTCCATCCGTCCTTTGAAATTGGCAGGCCAAATGCCACACTATTATTTTGGAGGGTAAGCCCACCCACGTCACATCCTGTGTAGACCCTTAATGAAGCGCGAGCTGGCCGGACCAGATCACCCTCGTCGGTTTTGTAATTGGCACATGCTGAACACACACAATCGGGCTAGCATGGGATGGCTTGTGTAGCGTTTAATAATGGATGATCGTTTAAACTTTTAATGCAGGGAGAGGCGGTGCAGGAGTCCCACATTAATTTAGAAACCGACCAGCAGCTCCTCTTAGTGCTCAATGTGTGTGTGTGTGTGTGTGTGTGTGTGTGTGTTTAATGTGTGTGTGTCTAATGTGTATGTGTGTGTGTGTGTGTGTGTGTGTGTGTGTGTGGTGTGGGGATGTCAGGGGCTGTTATTGTGGTGCTGTTGTGGGGATAACTAAGAATAACTTTGGGGAAGAGTTATGATAAGTGTGGCTGAGGTAGGTGTCATATAACGAAACAGGGATTGTGAGATCTTCCTCTCTCGGTTGTAGATCTCAGGACCTTTTAATGACCTGTGACCACGTGTGTCTCCGAAGCCTCCTATTGCTAATATGAATCACACCAGGGTTTATCCCGGGAATCTCCTCTGACTGGAAAGGTCCTGTTTTTATTATTCAGTAAATCAGGGATCATGGGGTATAATGGCCTGGGCGACTTCAATGACATGTCCACATTTTATCAAGCATGCGACACATGGACCTAAATAAATGATGCGATGGCCGCACTTTATCGGCTCATTAACAAATATCGAAGGGCGCTTTATAGGTTTCACTCAAAAGTGTCAGCATAACTGATGGCCCAATACTCGGGGCGGACCTCAGGGAACTGCTGAGGCGGTTATAGCAGTGGGGAAAGTGGATTGGATCACCTGGTAGTTTTAATGGCTTCCGGTGACAAAAGTGGACTCATAAACTGCCTTGTTCTTTGTGAGGATCCCACACGCCATGGTCACATAAGAGGACAGGGACACAATCACGCACACACACACACACACACACACACACACACACACTTTCCATGCGCGCGCGCACACACACACACACACACACACACACACACACACACACACACACACACACACACACACACACAAACACGGATACATCTAAGCAGGAACAGACACACACATACACACACACACACACACACACACACACACACAAAAAAAGATAACACACACACACATATGGATACATCCAAGCAGGCACACACACACACACACACACACACACACACACACATACACCATCCCACACACATCCTCACACACAGACAAACATGTATAAATCCAAGCAGGCACACACACATACACAACTACACACACACACACACACACACACACACACACACACACACAGGCGCAGATAGACAGGCACACACGCAGTCAAACAGACACGAACATATGCACACAATCCGAACCGGGGGGATGTGTCAACAGTGATTGTGATAAATGTAGGTGGGTTAGGGCAAAAAGGGCAAAAAGAAAATTGCAGAGACAAGTGGATGGAGAGATGAAAACAACCACGTCATGGCAGTTAAAGTAAAAAGACAGAAGGATCTAAAGTCAGCCGGACAGATGAAAAATAAGACTGGAAGGTTTGAGCGTGTGGTGTGAATCCAAAGTGGAATACGGGAGGAGACAGGGAGTGTTAAAGTGCTGGAAAGAGACGAGAACGCAAATAAAAAATCCTATGATTGATAAAAAAGGCCCTGTATTTTTTTCCCCCGCAACGTGTATCTCTGCTCTGTTTTTTTTCAAATCAAAGTCATGAAGGTTAAACAAAATGAAAAAAAGTAATGCTAACATATTTCTGAGATCAATACCGCCATAGCATCAATCGATTCTTAGCCCCACAAAAAAGAAAGGAACGGAAAATCAAATACAACTGCATTTTCTAAAAGATTGCAAACAGGGCAAACAGCATAGCGGGCATAAACAAACCAGATTTTTCCCTTCACTTTATTCGCACAGATGTGGTGAGATGAATGAGGTAAGGAGTTTAAACGGGACAACGTCGGAGCAGGACCCTTTGTACGAAAGCGCACGACCACGTGATCGCTGTGACGTTCAGACACGAGCGATTCCCGACTCATGAAGGACGGACCGTTGTGGAGTTTTGTTCCCTCACCACAGGTAGAAGAGGACATAGTCGACATAGCTACCTAGGAAGGCCAGGATGCAGATGCAAATGGCGAACATGGAGCTGATGCTGAGGCTGCTGCCGTCCGGGTTGTACGACATGGACGGGGTCTGCTCGCAGTGGCGCCCCCGGTAGCCCTCCACACACTGGCACGAGTAGCGGGAGGGCGAGTGCGGGATGCACGTGCCATGGCGGCAAGGCCGGCTCGCGCACAGTGTGTAGACACACGCCTTGCCCGTGGCGCCGTCTTTGGTCAGGTGACCGGGGGGGCATCTGATATCGATCGGTGAGAGAGGATGAATAAAAGAAAGAAAAAGAGGGTGGAGAAACAGTAGGGGGAAAAAAGAAACACACACAATGTCAGACAGTAGAGATAGTGCTGGAGGACACTTGGGAAACCGTGTCGGATGAAAGGGAAAATGAATCCTAGGGGCTGGCGGAGCTAAGCTGACACCATAAAAGCCAACCCCCCAAGGTGTTACAGCACTTATATAGAAGAGAAGAAGAGTGCGGGATTTCCACCATCAGAAGAGAGGCTATTGTACTCCTGCAGAAAAATGCCAGGGGAAAAAAAGAGGGACATTGACATTTTTAAGGTCGGCTTTGCCGTTGGCGGTGCACCATTCCTCAATGATGTATCGTTGTTGGTACACGCGGTATGCACAACGCCGTATCACCTCACACCTACGCGTTGCGGCTACCAAAATGCAACTCGGGGGGTGTGCTGGAAGCAAACACATGGACATCTGCCCCATCCTATATAGCCCTGAGCTCTTTCTGTCCCTCAGATCACAGTGTGGGGGGGGGGCGCGGTGAGTCAAACAGAGCCAGGGCTCATGGAATACCAATACAGTGCCCACTTGTACTGCGTGTTACGCTGTCTGCAACTCAGGCTGATGCGCCACAATGCAAAAATAGCACAGACTTGGGCTTCTTAATTGCTGGTGAATATGTAACCATCTGTATGCGTATCTGTCTGCTCTCATGCCCCCTGCTGCTCCTCGGGGGAGCATCCTAGTTTCCAAGCGCATGAATGTTTAATCCTGAACGATATCAGTATTTAATCAGAGACTAATGCATTGTGCGGCCGGAGTGGGAATAACAGAACATGCTAGCGTTCCAGACGGATGCCATTATTTGTGGTTATGTGTGCGAGACGCACGCATGCACACACACACACACATGCATGCACACACACGCACAAACACACAAACACACGCGTACGCAGGATTGGAAATGTATGTTGCTGTCGTCAATGTTGAGGGCACTATACGTACATTTCGATTGAGTCGTACGTCAACCTACACTGACACCTACACTGTGTGCATCTGCTTCCTCTCCTAGCACAGGAAAGGATAAGCATCAAACGGGAGCCGGTTCCCTTCATCGTGGTCCGCAGCGTACCTGCAGTCGTGGTGCCTCCAGAGGTCCACACAGACGAAGGGGGCCGAGCAGTGGTGTTTCCTGCAGGCGTCCGAGGGGCAGCCTGGGGAGACGCCCTGGGAGCTGACCAGCTGGACCCCCTCCGAGGGCGGCTGGCCGTCCAGGGGCACCGCCCGCCCGTTCAGCCGCAGATGCCGCAGACAGCCTGAGAGAGAGAGAGAGAGAGAGAGAGAGAGAGAAAGAGAGAGAGAGAGAGAGACAGAGAGAGAGAGAGAGGGGGGGGGGGGGGGACAGAGAGAGATAGAGAGGGACAGAGAGCGAAAGAGAGAGAGAGAGAGGGGGGGGGTAGAGAGCGCAAGAGAGAGAGGGACAGAGAGAGAGAGAGAGAGAGAAAGAGAGAGAAAACATCATAGAGGGCAAATGAATAGCGAGCACTGACAAGAGGAGGAGAGCCACGAGGAGGAGAGCCGATCAGAAGATGATTCATGGGGATGATAAGAGAGAAGAAAGGGAATTTCTTAAAGTCGTTAAATTCTTTCAATTTGCACCGGCAATAGAGCCATTAGGACACTTGTCCTTAGGCTACATGTCTTGTATGGATTTACATGGTGTCAACGTCAAAACAGGCCTAATTCTTTGATCTACAGTAGTGGCTGGTTGGATTGGTTGTCCAAGACACAAGCCGTTGTGAAGCAGTATATTCTTTCTGCTAAATTAATTATTTATCTTAACAGGATACATAAAGCCTGGGATTGCATCAGTAAAAACGCTTAAGGGGGTACCGTAGGATAAGTCTAAGGCAAGAACAGACTTAGAGAGGCTCATGGAAACAAACAGAAATAGAGAAACACACTGAAACACACGCACACACACACAGCAAATGAATAATCATAAAATAGTTAACGTAGTTGCATCGATCTGTAATAAATTAACTCACCTATGTATAAACCTGTCAGATCATAAATACCATGCCAATTCATAATCATTCCAAATAATTATTGAGTTCATTATTATGTGAAATTCAGATACACAATTGTGTCATGGAAAATAGAACGGCTCTGGTGCTCTGAGACTTTGTAAAAAGCAAAGACATCCTACAGTGCACTAATGTAATACAATCATAACCGTAATGAAAGTCATCAATCATTCATCAGTTATACCGAGGAAGCTGCGGTTATGTCCGGAGGGGAGGGCGTTCCCAATCATGACTGCTGATTGGTCGATGATGAGCTCCTGACTGCGCCCGGGCGACGCAGTGACCTCTCTCCTTCCTCCGCCCCCATCCAAGCGCAGGGTGAACTCTTTGCCGTAGCGATCCAGCTCCACCTCGTGCCAGTCCCCGTTGTCCACGCGATGGTGGGGCAGCGTGAGGTTGTAGTCTCCGTCGCCCAGGTTAAAGAGGACCGACAGCAGGCCCTGGAACACCTGAGACACAAAGCAGAACCTTGGTCCATCTGGTCGTTCACGGGTCCAAGCTTTCCATTCATCAGACCAGTACACAGAAACGTAATGCAATTAATGAACAATGCAATCTTTTGTTTACTCTCTGGTTTCATGTTTCATCTCTTGATTAGTCTGAATGTGTATATTTACTTTGATTGCAACGTTGATTGAAAATAAATTGATGTTGAGCTGTCCTCATTTGTCATTAGCGTTGTTATTGCGTCTGGTCTCCTTGTCAGATTGGCATCATTGTTTAAAAAACGCAGAGCGGAAACATTCTCCTAATTTTGTTGACAAGCCAAACGCACTTCTTAAAGTGAACCGAAACATCACCCGAAGTAGGCCGTCTCCCACGTTGACTTCAGGAAGCCAACAAAAAACGGAAAAAGCTTTGCAAAAATGACTAACAGCGAATCTGCCTGTGAAAACGTTTTAACAATATAGCACTGGAAATGAATTAAGTAACACTGTGACCGCGGTGCTAACCTGACATAAACATTGCTTGTAACAGTGGGCCCGATGGGAGCGTCTAAAAGGGAGCTACAATTATCTGCAGCAGTTAAGGATGAGCGAAGGCAATAGACTCCTTGTGGGGACTGTGGGGTTAGGCCCGCACCGCAGCACCAAGCACCTGCCCCCGTTCTAATTGGAAAGAGTAGGGGGAAGATAACCCAACGCGTGATACTATACATTCACAGCCTGCTCGGCGAATGCCGTTGCGCACTCATCAATACCATCTTAAAACTGTGGGTCTGTCCGTCAGTCCATCCAACACCACCTCCTCAACGGTTCTCTCAATCAGATGTTATATATTGGGGTCGTAATGGGATTGATTTGTGGGAAGTGTCTACAAAGATAAAATAAGTGGAAATGCCTATAGTGATATACACTACCGTTCAAAAGTTTGGGGTCACTTAGGAATGCCCTTATTTTTTTTTTTTATAAAGCAGTTTTTTTCAATGAAGGTAACATTCAATTAATCTGAAATACAGTCTAGTCCAGACATTATTAATGTGGTAAATGACTATACTAGCCGGAAACGGACGATTTTTAATGGAATATCTACAAGTGTACAGAGGCCCATTTTCAGCAACCATCTCTCCTGTTCTAATGGTACAGTGAAATGATGGTAGCACAGCTGAAAACTGCAGTATGATAGTTTTAGTTTTCATGGAAACAGGAAATTGTCTGGGTGTCCGCAAACTTTTGAATGGTATATATATACATGTATATATATATATATATATATATATAGTTTAAAAAAAGGAAATGCATTTTACACAGACAAACCGACAAACAAGGTCTGGTGATTTATTCAGCATGTGCTCGGGCAGACTTTTTTTCATCCTTCAGAGGGGAGAAAAGTGGAGAGATACGGTACATTAAATGAGGGCAGGATTTTGGCAGACGCACCAGACGAACAAGTGTTTCTAAGAGCTTAGAGAAACGGACAACGAAGCTGAAAGGATTCAGTCTGCTGTCGCAGGACAGACATCATGTGCTATTCTACAGAACTGGAGTGGGTTTTGAAGAAGCTGCCCATGACAGTGAAGACCACATGACATCATGGTGAAACTGCCTCAAAGAAATAAGGACACCAGAGTTTTCATCCTCCCAAACCTTTATTCTATATCTTTCATATACGAGCAAGCCCAAATGTTGAACCAATGACTAATGTATGGTGCTTGAACAGCGTGCCCTCCCTCATCTCACCCAAGTATATGTTCTAAAAACCGGTCACTTGGAAGACAGCCGGACAGACGCAGACAGAGCCCTGAGCTAAGAGTGACAGTTGGCATCAAGCGCCGACACCTCAAAGTCTATCAGATAATAGGATAGCAGTGCCTACCAGAGCTCCCTGTGTGACCTGTGTCAGTGCAGGCAAGGGTGTCAGGCATCTTGCTGCACAGATTCCTATAGGCAGGCTGCGGGAAGGTTCAAGGGGTCACACCCAGAGTCCTTTGACTTGAAAGTCATCGCCACACACCCTACACCACGCCGATGCATCAAACGGGGTAAGCTCTTGCTGAAAACAACCACCTGTCGTCTGGTGAAAAAAAAGCACCAATAACTGCTTTATTTTTTACCTCTGGTGATTACGACATAATCACCAGAGGTAATCCCCCCCCCCCTCCCCCCAAACCCCCACCCTACACATTAAATCTAAATTACAGAGGGTGTGCTTTTTTTTTCCCTCGGCTTCACCTAAGCCCTTGTTAACGGCGGGTAATCGGCTGCCAGTGCCGCCACTTCAGAGTGAGTTGTGGTCACAGGAGGACGGCTACGTCACCGCACACCAGTGTGAACGCGCGCTCCGTTCCTTCCCAGCCCATTTCGACACCCACCCAGAGACCTTTCAGAGAGCACATAAAGATGTCATCACCCCCCCGTGCACAGACGGCCCCTGCGCCCGCGAGCGCACCGCTGTGTGTTTAACCCTGAGATATTAGTCACCCGTTTTTAGAATGACAGGCACATCACACTGGCATTGATTGCCAGTTCCTTAATCACCATAATGAGAGCCCCGCAAATAACACACCAGCGAGAGCTTTCAGAGGTGGGGTGGGGGGGGGAGTAAGTCTTTACCCACCTCTAGGCGGAGGTACTCGCTCTGCTCCAGGGAGATCAGGCTGACCAACACGCCGCTGGAGGAACGCGTCCGCACGCCCACCTGCAGCCGCGTCTGCCGGGCAGCCAGCGAGCCCAGGAGCTGCAGCTGCACGTGGCTCCGGCTGCCGAAGGAGAACTCAGGCACCACTGGTATGAGGAGAGAGAGAGAGCGAGAGAGAGAGAGAGAGAGAGAGAGAGAGAGAGAGAGAGAGAGAGAGAGGGTTAGAGCACACATGTTGATTGAAGAGAGAGAGAAAGAGAGACAGAGAGAGAGAGAGAGAGAGACGGGCAGATGGACACACGGAGCTGTGCGTCTCTCCCATTATTGTTCTCCAGCATCTGGAGCATCTCTCTCTCTCCAAAGAGAGTGAGAGAGAGAGAGAGAGAGAGAGAGAGAGAGAAAGAGAGAGAGCACAGTTACGGCACACATGTGTATTAAAGAGAGACACATAAAACACAGGCATACACACATACAGCACACACATGAAGAAAGACTGTCATGTTTCATCAAGTAAAAAAAAGAAGCCCACACAGACACACAGATGCTGTTACAAAGTCGGGGGGGGGGGGGGGGGGGGGGGGTGGGGGGGAGAGCTGTCCCACGGCCCACCTTGTTTACAGCGGGGCCCGGTGTAGCCAGGCCCACACCGGCACACGGAGGCGCCCCTCTCTCCATGACAGCGGCCCTTCTCGCTGCATAGGGTGGGCTGCTCGGCGTGGGCGCAGGGCCCGTCCGTCAGACTGCAGCCGGGGAGAGTGTTGACGGCCTCCGCCGGGGAGCCAAGGTCATACATCTGAGACGAGCAGGAAGAGACACGAGCAGGAGAGACGATGTGAGGTCAACAAGGGGTATGAGGGAGAGAGAGAGAGAGAGAGAGAGAGAGAGAGAGAGAGAGATGGAGAGAGGGAAAGAGAGAGAGAGAGACAGAGAGAGAGTGAGTTTAGAATAATTTAGCACTCTCAAACTTAATAGACCTATTAACAAATAGCCTCAATCTTTGTCAAATGTCTTCGCAAAGTCCATTGTATAACTTGTTAATCACGTTTATTCAGAGACTTCCTTTTCAAAGTTATTCCATTGGAACGGTCTGTAGACTGAATGGCGGAAAATATGTGAAAGGGAAGGTAGGAAGGTGTAGAAGAAGAATGTGAGCCTGAACACATTCGTTAAATTGTGTTCATCTGTGCCTACGAGCTCCTCTGTTTGCTTTCAGCTCAAAAGGTGGAAAGAAGGGGAGGAGGGGGGGTTGGAGAATTGTCAGGGAGCGATTGAGAGAGAGAGTGAAGTGTGTGCATGAGACCTCAGCATGTACTAAATCTTCCAGTGTAGCCTTGAGCTCAAATTTATATTCCTATTGAAGTGGAATTCTCCAGCAACCTTGCAGCCCCGCTATCCAAACAGGTCAAGAGCAAACAACGTCGGAGAGAAAACACTCGTTTTTTTTTTTTTCTTGCAATCAATTCACACTTTTTTCTGAGTTCCCTGAGTTCTGCCTATGAGCTCTCGTTAGAGCCCTGAGATTGGGAGCTATTGTGACAAGCACCGTACCCTGCTGTCCACGGCCAAGTTCCTTATGCAGCCTGTGAAGTGCTTGTACTGGAGCTGTGGGAACTCGTAAGTGGTGAGGTTCTGGTCCACCCCTCCCAGCTGTAGAACCGGACTTCCGTCCACGTACCTGTGGCAACACACACACACAGACCGGGTGCGTGTATTCAAACTGCACCGTCTTCAGTCTCTAAATTTCAAGAGGTGGCCAGAGGTGACCGTATAGCTCTACCTGCACTTCTCCAGAAAT
>NC_140283.1:9296556-9339056 GCF_964030765.1 Micromesistius poutassou | reverse complement strand
AATGGGGGGAGCTGTGGGGGTTGAGGTGGGGGTGGGTGGGGGTAAGGGGGGGGGGGGGGGGGGGGGGTCCCTCCTGTCCTACATTACCGGGTGAGGCATGAGAGGCAACGGGCTGGCTTTACTGATAATGTCAAAGCCATCTATTTTCATGCGCCGTCTGAGGAGGGGGAGAGAAAGCTTGGTGTATGCCGAAAGCCGTTAAGGGCTGTTTCTCCCGCCACGCTGTTTATTCTGCAGAGACAGGCTACACATGTCAGGAATCCTGATCCTTCCAGGCTGACCGCCGGGACGTGCAGGGATGCCTCTGCACCGCGCATACATATGTAGACAGACAGACAGACAGGCAGGCAGACAGGGCGGAGAAAAGCGAAAAAGACAGACGGACAGACACACAGGCAGTGAGACAGACGGACCGAGTGCACACCGCCACCTTATTCCGCACTGTTCTTTTCATCTGAGTTAGGGTGAACCGTGACAATCCCGATGAGAGTGCTGCTGCAGCTGTGGGTGTTTTCTCAGTCCCCCCCCCCACTTTCCTTCTATTCCTGATGGACAATTTCAATCAGATGCTGTGTAAGACTTCCTGTTAGACGTGGCATGCATGGTTCTGAGCCCACTGAAACCCACCAACAAAGATTGATTATTTCTGCTTGGGCTGCCCAACCGGTGAAGGACACACATGACAGATATATGTATAGGTGCAACCCTTTTTCCTTCCCTCCGGGATACCACACAAATGATGAAAGCACTTTCAAATAACTGAAATTTTGAAGCATTAATGAACTTGTAAATCACAGAGATCTCAAAATGAATAAAGCATTATTCCTACACAAATACGTATTAGTTAGCAACTCTTAATCGGTTATAAATGATTAAGAAAATAATCAGATAATGGTTTTATTCATATAAGCCAATTTATTTAAGATGTTTTAAAGCCTAACTTAGTGATTAACTCTTTAGAATGTGTTAATAATGTGTTAACAATGTGTTAAACACTCTTTTGTGTGAGTTCAACTAAAGTGAGGACAATTTATTCCTTGCTTACTTGTATATCGAAATGTAAACACAAAACACATACCACTGTCCTTTGAAAAGAAGATTTCCAGATGAACCATTTCAAAACACAAATTTCTGTGTCTCGTTTTCAAATGAAAAGACGGCAGTAGATTTGAATGCATTCAGTCTCAGGGCTCAGATTGCTAAGCCCTGTCCTTGGAATGCCCTGCTCTGCAGTTTGAATTTGTATGGCTTGAATTATCAGTATGTATTTTGACCACTTGAATATGAATGTAGTAAGTAAAGTAATGAATACTGTATTACGAATATCTGCAACTTGAATTTTTGTCTTTTTGCTTTTGAAATGGTTCCACTTGAAATGCCATATTAGAATTTCAAAGAGGTGAATTATTATAAATAAAACTATTATAAAAAGGCAATGAATTAAAGTAAGGGCTGTCATGCCTCTTTGAAATACATTGGAGTGCCACTTTGACATCATAATCATCAACTCACTGGAGGCCAACCACCATGTGTTCAATTCTTCAGTTCGTGATCATTAACTGATTGACAGGCACAGCTGAAAACTGCTTTAAAGTTAATCCTGAGAACCGAACAAACTCAACTCTGGAGAGATGGAAACGGATCTTGAGTTCCTGACCCTTCTTTTGGATGAAGAAAGGATCTGTGCCTTCAGTCAGGGACTAAAAGGGACTCCTCACAGCAATGTCAGTGTCTTCCACTGACAGCACATATGGAAGTTCATCTTCTAGTCCGCTAAGCTCTTTGGTATATAACTCCATCACAGTTACTGCAACAAAGGTGGAAGCCCATGAAACCCGTCAGCTGCAGTTAAACTGTAATCTTGCCACTTTTTAATTTGACCATTTAAGAAGGCACATGTGCCCAGTTGTCCTTTCTTTGTTTTGTTAAAGATCTGTTATTGAGACCATCCGCTACCATCACCAATAACACATGATGACTACCAGTAATCAGCCCAGGACCAGCCCATGATAATCCTACAACTGTTACAGTGACCATCCTTTAACCATAAACAACACCATCACAGTGACCACAACAGTGACCATAACAGTGAACATCCTTCAACCATTAACACCACCATCACAGTGACCATCCTTCAACCATAAACCCCACCATCACAGTGAACATCCTACAACCACGCAGAGGACATCCTACAACCATCACAGTGACCAACATAGTAACCATCACAGTGACCATCACAGTGACCATCACAGTGACCAACATAGTAACCATCACAGTGACCATCACAGTGACCAACATAGTAACCATCACAGTGACCAACATAGTAACCATCACAGTAACCATCACAGTGACCAACATAGTAACCATCACAGTGACCATCACAGTGACCAACATAGTAACCATCACAGTGACCATCACAGTGACCAACATAGTAACCATCACAGTGACCAACATAGTAACCATCACAGTGACCATCACAGTGACCAACATAGTAAACAGCCTACAACCATCACAGTAACCATCACAGTAACCCTCACAGTGACCATCACAGTGACCAGCCTACAACCATCACAGTGACCATCACAGTAACCATCACAGTGACCAACACAGTGACCAACACAGTAACCATCACAGTGATCAGCCTACAACCATCACAGTGACCATCACAGTAACCATCACAGTAACAATCACAGTGACCAACATAGCAGTGGTGGCTGCTGGTCTTTCAAAGAGGTGAAGCTCACTTTCAGCCTACATCATATCAATTGTAAATGTAGGGTTAGTAATGTATGTCAATTATTCTCTCTGTTCATTTTCAAGGAAATTCTCTGTCATACCAACTAGCTGTCTTTTCCAGTGACTTGACCAGTGTCCTCTCAATGGCCAGCAGAGCTAGGCTGCTTCAACGGCCTTGGCCCATTGTGTTACAGGTGTAGGACTTGAGCCGCTTTAAACAGGAGAAGCTCTTTATACACCTGCAGATGTAGCTCCAATTGTTGCCACTAATGAGAACAATTTGTAAAGCTGAGGCATTGCACTGTTCAACTCCATGTCTTTAAGGAATACCAAGAAATCACACAGCCTTCCCCTGTCACCCTGCAAGTCCTGATCTGAATACAGGACTTGAAGTTCAGACCTCAGGCTCCCTGAATCAAAATGATGGCTACCAAAACTACCAAAACGATATTAAACTTGAACAAGGAAATGTGGGAATTATGTTAAACTGAAACAAGGAATTGTGTGTATAAGTGTATGAAATGTACGATGAAAATTGTCTAGCAATTTCACCAAGCAAGAAATAGGTTGCAGTTTGTCTTTCGACTCGCTTGCAAAATCCACGATGGGACTGAGGACTAAAGAGAAATCCAGCGACGTTTTATAGTTCAAATTCGCTGTCAATCAAATGGCAACTCAGTCTTTTGCAAACCCTCCAATCATCACGCAGAAGCCTAGCGTCCAGGCCAGCCCACTCCTCCATTCACCCCTGTTCACCTCCATTCACCTCCCACAGATGCTGAGCGTCCGTGGGAGGGACATAATCGCAGCATTATCCAATGACCGTCAACTTTCGACGCACTAAAAAAAGCTGTTCTATGCAGCACCATTGAAGTCGATGGACGCTGGGCTTCAAAAGGAAAATGCACTGTGACACTACAGGAATGTAGGAGAAGGAAATCGAGTCAGCCGATAAGTGGCTGATTCTGAACAAACTTGTCTTTGAGATGGACGTGTTCTAACGCATTTTTAGTCAATGAAATGTTAACACAACAGTACCATAAATTTACCATAATTTTTTTTAAATTTTAGGGCAGTCTTCAAGAAATCGCCACTGCAACATAGTGACCAGCCTACAACTATCACAGTAACCAACATAGTAACCATCACATTGACCATCACAGTGACCAACATAGTAAACATCATAATGACCATCACAGTGACCATCACAGTGACCAACATAGTAACCATCACACAACTGGCAAATAGCATTCAGTATATTACAATCTATTTTGTTGAATTCCTATATGGTCAATGCTTCTCCAGTATGGAGATCACCACTTAAAGCTCAATCTCTCAGGCTTCTGCGTTCAAACGGAAATAAACAAGAATGGAGGAATAGTTATTTAACAGTGTGAAGTAGGTGTGAGTTAGCCTTCTGTCCTTCGTTCATAGGTGTGACGTGGGAGATCAAATTAGCCAGGTGCTATTTCTGCTCCCCTCTCTAAGGACCCTATTTACCTCAGGTGAAGGCCTTCCTATTGATCGCTAGCATTAAGTCAATTCTTCAAGGACCCTCAGCTAATAAGCTTGGTTACCTTGATAGAAAATATTACACAATATCAAATAATAAAGAAAACATCAGGAACACAGCAATTTAGTAATATGTCAAACAACGTCGTATAATTATAATAAACCAATGATCTATATATAGATATGATTCAGTGAATGGGTAATTGTTTACACCTAATTTGGGGTATATGCTCACCCTCTGCACAATTTCTTATATTTGCTCATCCTACTCCATTAACCAACGCTACCCTCCGCTCAAATCATTTCCACACGGGCGGCGTACGCGCCATCAAAAACCGCCTGCGGCTAAAACCACGAGCATGCGCGCCCGCCCACTCGCACGCATTGCATCGCCTCACACGGGTCTTGCAGATAAAAGACACAAAGACTAAGGCGCCGTCGCTCCAGCGCCATAACTTCCACACCCCTCGCCCCCCCCCCCCCCCCCCCCCCCCTCCCCGCTCTGTGCTCACCTGTAGCCGTCCTGCGTGTCGAGGCAGGTGCCCCCGTGCAGGCAGGGGCTCGCCGGGTAGTAGGAGGAGCAGGGCCGGCGGAGCAGGTCGCGTGCCAAGCAGCCGCACGTGGCGGCGGTGACCAGGGTCACGGACGCCAGGGAGAAGCCCCCGCCGGCGTCCACCAGGCTGGGAGCGTCGTCCACGCTGAGCCGTGCGGAGCAGCCGCCCGCCGCCTTGCAGTCGGCGCGCGCCGCGCACTGGGCCACCTCCACCTGGCTGAGGTTGGCTCTCAGCAGGGACTGCAGCTGCGCGGCGGCGCGGTGGGGGGGGGGGGGGGGGGGACGGGGGGACGGAGCGGTGGGTGATGGGGGGGGGGGGGGAGAGGGCGAGGGGGAGAGAGGGCGGAGATGGGAGCGGATGGGGAGGGGAGGAGTAGGATGGGGTTCAATCAGCAGATTTTTTTATGCAGGAGTAAGGGGCTTTTGGCAGCCCCCGGTAATGCGGTCGGAGACATGGATCACCACGCTTCGGTGGTTACCGAGCTGGTGCGTGTTCACAGACACACACACACACACGCACACACACAAACACACACACAGAAGCCCATGTACACGCACGCACACACACACACACACACACACACACACACACACACACACACATGCAGGCACACATACACAATATAGAATAGTGGCCTATATGTACATAAGATCAATCCTTCACCTATGTAATTTACACGGTGAAGCATTCCTTTAAATAGTTCAGAGAAAGTCTGGATTGCAATCAGAAGTAGAAGGTCAGGTGTAATTGTACCAAAGTGGCAATCGTTAGAGTGGTGATTATTTTGATTTGTATATATTTACATAAAAAAACAATATTCCTCATGGTTTCCGGCATGCTGGTGTGTTTGGTTGTTCAGAAACACTAACTACACAGAAACATTAACTACAACTACTCCTCACTAACTACTGACAGTGACAACAAGTTCATTTAAACAAGTTTCAATGGGACTCCTATGTTATTCGATTAGTCTGCAGGCATTATCTCAGTAGAAAAGAACAGATGCAATTAGCAAGTAGGTCAGGGCGGCTGGCTTGAACAAATCCATGCAGTACTGGAACGCAATGCATAACAATTAAACCTTCAATTACTGGCTTTTCACCACCTGCTTCACTGCATGCAATAGTATATTATGAACGGATGACCCTATACCGTCTATTTAATTTGCATATGTATCATGTATGTATATGTACCATCGTCCATCGTCCAAGTCTACAACAGGCATCATCACGTGAAGCCCCGTAACGTTTGAGAGGGGAAGTCGAGTGGGACGTGCAACAGAGGCACAGGGAGACAGCCACAAAGATTCAGTAGATAAATACATCCACCCCCGACCTCATCATTAGTGATGATCACAGCTCCTTGTTTCCAGCATGAGATAATATTTTTTGTACTGTAAGTTGAATCTAAACCAACCCGGTCTAATGATGGGCATTGAGAGGGAGCCCGATCCACCCACCTTCTTCTTGTGAGCGGAGAGGATGCCGTGCAGCTTCTCGGGCCGCACGTAGCCGCTGTCCGTCAGCACGGAGAAGTGCAGGTCCACCGTCTTGGCCTCGCCTCCGTCCACGATGCCGAAGATGTTGACTCTCCCAGGTCTGACGGACAGGGATTTGGACAGGAAGTCCCAGAATATCTCCAGTCGACTCTTTCCCGTGACACGGGAATCGATAAACTCTCTGGCCGTGACGCCTGGGGAAGACAAAGGAGCTTGACGGGTCGATTAAGGCCCACTTAGTTTTAAGTCCATTAGCAGACTTAGTTTAGTAGCATTGTTGTAATTGAATTATTTTCGCCACTGGTTTCACTATTATCAACAAAAAAAATCTGTCGTGTCCCCTGCTGAGTAACAGCGGACAAATGATGTGAGATCTTGAAATTACAAAAAGGAAAATTATTTTCAGTCTGAGTCAGCCCTGAAAGATTCCAACAGTGTTTTTTCTACAAAAAGACCTTTTAAATGTCATGTTCTTTATCGTGACATGGATAAATTGACCTTTACAACTAAGGTTGGCTGCGGGACACTGATTTAATACGGGATATATATCTGCATTTTAACCCTGAGGAAGAAGCAGTATTTGCAAGCCGCATGAATTATGACTTGGAAACCCACAGCCTATCAATTAAGTCTTAACCAATTTGACAGCCTAATAATTATCTTATACAAAATATCATCCAATGGGGGCTTTGACAAATTCTGCCTTCGCAAATATCCGACTCACAAAGACACTTGGCAGCAGAACAAAAGCATTGACAGAGAGGCACAGTCCATGTTTCTGGTGGAGTGAAAAATACATAAGCGCGTAAATCAAATTGAAAAAATCCATTGTCCTCTAACTGTTTTCACCGGAAAGATACAGGCTGGTGTGGACTGTATCATTACAAGCATCCAAAGCGTCCAGAAACCCTGCTCACATAGGCAGTGGACGACGAAACACACGACCGGCATTAACAACAACAACAACAACAAAGAACAAAACAACCAAACGCACCGGTCAGCCGCACGGACGCAGAGGAGCGGATGGCCTTGTCCTCCAGATCCCGGACGTGAACTCTGACCTCTGACATCACGTCAGGCCACACGCCGTCCGACACGGCCACCCTCAGCCAGTAGCTGCCAGCTGGCGTGTTCTGACGGAGGGTCAGGGCCCCCGAACTCTGGTTCAGAGTGAAGTATCTGTGAGCGGGGGGGACAACGTGTGAGGGGGGGCCATACGGAGGACAACTAGCAGAACACAACAGCCACTGAGAGGAAAGATACAAAGGGAAGCAGGTGGCACAGAGACAGGTCAGGCATCGGTCAGAGATACAGTTAAGACGGACGCGACGTAGAAGGGATATTCTGAATTGTAAAATTATGAAAAGAGTCTGAGGGGGGGGAGGGGAAGAGTGGAACACTAGCCAAGGAGAAAGAAAAACAAGCTGAAGCCAATACAAAAGGGACTTGATAGTTGTCATAGTAACTGTGAGAATTTGTTACATGAATAAAACAAATGTACATTTGGTATTCCTAATCTGATTTTTGAATGTGTAAATACTGAATAGCCAACCAGTCTTCCTGACTGAGGCCATCTGCTCGCCACATCTGTTTCACCTTCAGGTGTAAGATAACTGGGATTGGATTTCAAATTCAACATTTGTGTTTCTGGAGTCACTGAATCACTTTTGGCTCCCTGACTGAATGGAGATGTATTTTCGG
The DNA here is from genome assembly GCF_964030765.1 of Micromesistius poutassou. Taxonomy (NCBI): domain Eukaryota; kingdom Metazoa; phylum Chordata; class Actinopteri; order Gadiformes; family Gadidae; genus Micromesistius; species Micromesistius poutassou. The sequence goes on along the minus strand of NC_140283.1, from coordinate 9,331,055 downwards.
TTATGACAAAACGTTTTTGTTTTTTTTAAATGTAACCGTTAAACATAGAATACACATTTGTGTATTTTCCATTTCAGTGAGTGACTAAGTGATGACTAACAGGGAAAATGGAAGAGCTGAGATCGTACTTGCTGGCACTTGACGCCAATGTGTAGGTCTTGTTGTCCCATTCATCTGGATCCGGGGCATACACTTTACCTAATGCAGCAGGGAACCGTCCTGTTCACACCCCCGACATTCACGTATAAACACACACACACACACACACACACACGCACACACGCACACACACACACACACACACACACACACACACACACACACACACACACACACACGCGCACACGCACACACGCACACACACACGCACACACACACGCACACACACACACACACACACACACACACACACAGACATACACACACGCAAACAGACACACACACATGCGCACACACACACACACACACACACACACACACACATTTTATTCCCTATTCGATGCAATGTGCTGCTCCTAACCCTCTGAACACTCATCCCCTGCTGGCTTCCTTTCTTTTTTTTATCACGCTTTTATTTTTAGTATTTTTTTTCATTTTTATTTGTATTATACTCATAAGTGTGGGACGCATTCCCACTGCTGGGATGAGTACTTCAAAGGGTGCATAGCTTAAGGAAATGGCTATATCACTAGCGTATGGATTATGTTATTATCAACCTGCGGTGGCAGAGCCACGGCAGCCGGCTAAACAAAAGCAGCGGGGACGAGTCGCGCGGCCCCTGCCCTTCACCATCACCTCTGCCGCCAGCGAGTGAGGCCACGATGATAACACTAAGGAGGTCGGCGCGCGGCCGTCACATGAACGCCGGAACCGTCATGTGCGGTGTCCTCGATACAGTGTTTTTGCTAGGACTTTTTGGGAAGGTTTTACGGGGGGGGGGGGGGGGGGGGGGGGGGGGGGGGCGGTTAGGGGGAGGGTGAGACTGCTCTGAGAAAAACAATCTTGATTTCAAAATGAGGGTGTGGAATCAGGACAATTGTGTATTCCGCACGGCGCTGCACAGGTATGGCAGCGCAGGGGGGGGGGGGGGTGGGGGGTAAACCTTTCCTACAACCCCAATTTACACCTTTCCCTCAAGCGTGAGCTGCAAAAAAAATTGCATTGCATTACAAAATACGACAAGGACGCCCAGCCGGGGATGTCTGGATGCAGGGGGGGGACAGGTCAGGTGTGTGTGTGGGGGGGGGGGGACACAACACGTACCCTTTCGGCTGTGCATGAACACATCTTTCTCCCCTGCCTGGTGGGCATTATCATTCTGGTCGCCGATGGTGATGGTCAGGGTGCTGGTGACTGTCATCGGCGGGCGGCCGCTGTCGCTCATGATCACCGGCAGGTAAAACTCCCGCTGCCGCTCGCGGTCGAAGCTGCGCAGGGCGGTGAGCGTGCCGCTGCCGTTGCCGTGGTCCTGCAGGTGGAACTCGGGCGTGTAGGGCGCGGGCAGGGACAGGGCGAAGGGCCCGCCGTGGGCCGCGGAGTCCCTGTCCACGACGCGGAGCAGCGTGGAGCTCTGGTTCATCCAGACCACCTGCGGCGGCGGGCTGTTCTCCCAGAGGATGGGCGCGTAGGCCGCCTCCATCTCGGGCCCGTTGTCGTTCACGTCCAGCAGGGGCAGGCGGAGCGTGACGCTGCCCGTCAGCGCCGCGGGGCTGCCCCGGTCGGTCGCCACCACGACCAGCTCGTACGCCGCCACGGCCTCGCGGTCCAGCGGCCGGGCCACCGTGACCAGCCCCGTGCGGCCGCCCACGGCGAAGCGCCCGTCGGGGTCCGACTCGGCGAGGAGGCTGTACACCACGTCGCCGTTGGCGCCGGAGTCGGCGTCGCGGGCCGTCACCTGCAGCACGCTGGTCCCCACGGCGACGTCCTCGGACAGCGGCGAGGGCGGGTGGCGGTCGGGGGCGAAGCGGGGGGCGTTGTCGTTGTCGTCCTCCACCTGCACCACGCAGTGGACGGCGCTGGAGAACTCCGAGTCCTCCACCCGCACCGTCAGGTTGAAGCGCCGCTCCCCGGGCGCCTCGTAGTCCAGCCTCGTCTTCAGCCGCAGCGTGGCCGTCTGCTCGCCCCGGTGGCCCACCACGTGGAACCTCTGCTCGGGGTCGCCCGCCACCACCGCAAAGGTCAGCCGCCCGTTGGCGCCGGCGTCGGGGTCCACGGCGCGCAGCTCCAGCACGGCGGCATCGGGCTCGCTGGCCTCCGACACGCGGCCGCCGCAGCGCTCGTCGGCGAAGCGCGGCACGTGGTCGTTGAGGTCCGTCACCGAGATGGTGGCGGTCGCCGTGCCGACCATGCCCCCGCCGTCCCGGGCCTCGGCCACCAGCAGGTGCCTCTCGGCCGCCTCCCAGTCCAGCCCGTCGGCCGCCACCGAGATGGTGCCCGTGCTGGCGTCGATGGCGAAGAGGTCGGCGCCGCCGCCGCCGGGCGCCCGCGAGTTCCCGGTGATGCGGTAGGTGAGGATGGCGTTCTGGCCCACCGCCGTGTCGTCCAGGTCCACGGCGGTCATCTCCATGACGAAGCTCCCGGGCGGGGAGTTCTCGGCCACGCTGCCGAGGCAGGCGTCCGGGGCGCAGGAGAAGGCGGGCGCGCTGTCGTTGATGTCCCAGATGTTGATGATGACGTCCGTGAAGCCCGTGAGGCCCTCTCCCTCCTCGTCCGTCGCCATGACGACAAAGCGCCACACGGCTCGCTCCTCGCGGTTCATGGTGCGCTGGGCGTACATCTCGCCCGTGATGTCGTTGATCACAAAGTGGGACTCAGCCCCCTGGCCATGGATGGAGTAGCGGATGGCTCCCTGGTCGGCGTCCTTGTCTGGGTCGGTGGCAGTCACCTTCGAGGAAGAGAGCCGTTTTAATCATCTCAAAGAATTTACTGCTTCGGCATCACAAAATGTTCACTGGAGGATTCCCATCAAACGCTAAATCAAATGGAAAAAATTTAAGTATGTATCGCTACCCTCGTCCAGGCCATGCAATAGGCTGAAACACAGACAAGGATGAAAGTACTAGTTGGTTATTAGAACTGTTTACTGTTTTGTTTGTGTTCCCTGTGCAGCACCCATTAAAAATACAAAACTAGCAGATTTCAAGGAATAAAGTTAAAAACTTGTATTTCCTAAAAGAATCACTGCGAAAATCTTCCCTTGACTTCCCTTGAATGCGATTGTAAACCACAAACAAATCAAGCAACATAATCACAACAACCACCGCCTCCGCCAGTTGCCCCCCCCTCGGACCGACCCACCTGCAGCACGAACACGGGGGAGCCATCCAGCTCCTCGGTGACGGAGCCGTAGTACTCGTTCATGGAGAAGACGGGCGCCTCGTCGTTCTTGTTGACCACGTTCACCACCACCGCCGCGTAGTCCTCCCAGCGGCCGTCCGAGGCCAGCACCAGCAGCTTGTACCGCTTCTGCAGCTCGTAGTCCAGCGGCTGGGCGATGAACACTGTGCCCACCTCGGGCTCCATGTCGAAGACCCCCCCCGTGTTACCCGAGGTGATCTGGTAGCGCAGCTTGGCGTTGGCCCCTGGGGGGGGAGGGGGGGGAGGGGGAGGAGGGGAGGGGGGGGGGGCAAACGTCAAACACACGGATGATGCCATGGTGTTATAGGGTTCTAGGACTTTAATTTTACGACTCTTATTTCCCTTTCAGGGCTAATAAAAACTGCTGAGATATGAAGTCAAACTTAAGCGCCCCGACACACTGGAAAGGGTAAATTAATTTTAAATTGCTGCAGCAGTAGTGTAGCAATCTAAAATTGTTTGCCACTTTTTAAGCCAGAGGCGTTTAGGACAATGACCTTCTAGATCTTTCTGTGGAACCCATATTAATGCTGATTTAGTCGCCCTAGATTGCACCTGCAACAAATAACTAAATGAATACCCTTGAGGCCTAATACCAAGCTTTTAAACCTCACTTCTCTGAGGAGCCTGATACTAGTCCATTTACCAATCTAACTCTCTTGTTTTGATGACTAAATGAAATGGTACATCTGTACGTTATCCTCACAGCTCTAATCAGACACTAATTAAAGCGGAGAGCAGAGAAAAGAAAGAAGGGGAGTGAGAGAGTCAGTGTGAGGCTGCGAGGGCGAAAAAACAAGAATCTGGAACTATATGATAGTGCCCCCTGGGGAGCAATTCTAAAGGAACATCAGTCGAACTAGACCAGACGAATAACTTAATATCTACCGCCGCCCCCGATGTGTCTCCATGGAGACCATCTACTGGATTAAAAAGTGGGGGGATTGATAAAAAATAATCTCTCGGAAGGTGCAGTACACTGCACCAATCAATGCGTTGGATAAAAGTAGCTGCAATCCCATGTAAATACACTAATCTGGACCATGGACACGACGCTGGCCGACAAAGTGCTCCTGGCCCCCCCTTGGGGATCTGCCGGGCTTACAGTAGGCAAACCCGGGGGTTTCCAGCTTATCGCAGCTGGAATGGGTTTAACATCTCAGACAACAGGGCTGTAGCGCTTTTAATGTGGAGGGGTGGGAGGGGGGGGTTAGCGTTGGTCGAACTGCAGACATTCATCACCGGTACATCGGCTTGGACCCTCTGTGCGCCCACGCTCAACATTAATACTTGATTAACGACCCCAAACATGCCTGATAAAGGGCTTCTTAGGATGAGCAACCGCTTTTAGCACTCAAATCCCACCCACCCACTGTGTGGGAGCATGTCGTCCCCTTTTTTTTTTTTGCAGAACATATGCGCAATGTGAATTAACAAGGGAGTGAGTGATTACTGCTGGACCCGGATCGCTGGGAACACAGGAGATGATGAGGTAGGATCTTTTTCTCTGAATTTCACAGCAGGCATTGGCAAATTTTTTTTTTTCTCTCTCACATTCTCCCTCTCTCGCTCACTTTAAATATATATATATATATACAAACACACAACAACACAAGAAAAATAAAGAACTTGCTCACTTAAAACAAACCTATGCTGACAAATTGAACACAGCGGGCATTGGCAACATTTTTTGCTCTCTCTCACATTCTCCCTCTCTCGCTCACTTTAAATATATATATTAAAAAAAAAATATATATATATATACAAACACACAACAACACAACAAAAATAAAGAACCTGCTCTCACTCAAAACAAACCTATGCTGACAAAATGACCGGTTGACAGAGCTGACCACTGATGTGAAATCCTTCCATCATTTCCTGGCACATAGTTAGTACATACATGCAGAAGACGACGCTCCCGCCCCCACACTGCGCTCTTTCCGGCGACTCACCGTCGTCCTCGTCGGTAGCGCTGACGGTCACGATGGCCAGCCCCACGTCTGCGTTCTCGTCCACGCTCACCTCATACAGCCGCTGGGCAAACACCGGCTTGTTGTCATTGACGTCGCTGATGAACACCCGCACGTAAGCCGTGTCTGCAAGCATCCCAACAACAATCCGACGTGAGACAGCACCGCGTGCGTGCGTGTGTGCACACACATGAGAAACGCATGAACGCACTCAAACACTGTAACAGACACAAACACAGGAATGCACACAGAAACGTGTGAACGCACACAAACACAGGAACACACGCAAACACGTAACACACACAAACACGTAACCGCACGTGAACACACACAAACATGTAACACACACAAACATATGAACGAACACAACGCACGCATGCACATGCATACGGACACACACACGAACGCACTCAGAGACACATGAACACATGCACACGCACACACACAGACGCGCGCGCACACACACAAACAGACACACATACGAACGCACACACACACACACGTACATGCGCACACGCTTACGTTCACGTTGTGATTCTAGTTATACTGTTCTCCCAACCAGACATAATGTCGCACATAAAATAAAATATCCCACAAATATATTTTGGGGTAAAAGTTGATCAATTATTAATACAGAACAAATAAAAGAAGTTGCATGGCTTTAGCAGTGGATGTAAGGCGTTCACATCCATAAGAGCGGGGGACGGTGGCTATAGCAGAGCGGATAAGGAGCATCTCCACTGGGGGAGGTTAAATGTTTACAGGCTGACGTGTGTTTATGTGTTATCTGTGCCCTTCTCATTAGGTTGTTTATTCGTCCGCATTGAAAAGAGTAAATTATCGGCCAACCAAACACATTGCTGACATGTTCATTTGGAGCTGGTGGTAATGATGGCGGAATATATTGCTATTTCTCTGCCTCCTTTCGCATTTCTCTCCTTATTTAATTCCTTACTTCTCTCTTTCTCTCGCTCTCTCTCTCTCTCTCTCTCTCTCTCTCTCTCTATCTCCTCTCTGCACTCTCTCTCAACTGCTGTGCCTTTCTCTGTCTCCCTCACCCTCTATTTTTCTCTCCTCTCTCTCCGTCTCTCTCTCTCTCTCTCTTGCTCTCTCTCAGATGGTTTCGGGGGCTGGGGGGGGGGGGGGGGTGTAGGAGGCGAGGCGAGGGAGGGTAGGGTAGTGTTTGCAGATAAAATGTGCCGCCTCTGGAGCCCAGAGATACATAAGCGTAAGACCTGACCGGGGGCTCATTGCAAATGCTAAGCAGCCCGCCCCTGCCCGCACCCCACCCCCCCCTCACCCCCTTCTCTCTCCCCTTACCCCCTCTCCCTCCGAGAGAGAGAGAGCTTTGCTGCTCTGAGACGTCATCCTACACCCCTCACCCCCGCCCAGCCCCCTTAATGCCTCCTTCTCTACAAACATTTGCTAATACCGACCGGCAGAATACACAACTCCGCCGCCGTCGCCCATATAAATGCGGCTGCTGCAGGTGCCGCTCGGGCCGTGCACAATGTGGGAAGGAGGCCGCGATAAACGAGGGCTCATCTCGTTGGGGTTGAAACACTGAACAAGTGGGGAGGGGAAAAGTAAGGAAATAATCCACGTCTCGCAACAAAGACGTCTCCGGGGCTTGAGGCGTACACATGGAAGGGGGCGAGGGCGGGCGGTGGTGGGGGTGGGGGTGTGGGGCGAGGCGGGGGTACGGGGCAGACTTGTGTGAATAAATTGCATGCTGATTCACTCTTCAAAGTCGTTCCCAGGGTGTGAATGAGTGCTAAGGTGGTATCACCGCCGCCGCCTGTTTGAGACACACGGGCGGGCGAGCACGGGGAGAGGAGCCAGCAGAGGGGCCCCCCGTTCGGGTCCCTGTCCTGGCCCCTGGGCGCCGGGGGCGGGGGAGGGCGGGGGGGGGGGGGGGCTCTGTTTAACAGGAGGAGACATTCAGGTCACTCCACAGACTGGCCCGAGAAGGGCCTTCAGTTTCAATTTAAAAAGGGAAAAAGGGCTTTCGTGCGCGTGCCGCTGGGGAGGGTTGGAGAATAAAGATAAACCAAAACATTGTTCCTGGAATGTTTCATTGAATTTGCTTCAAAGAGGATGAGATTTTTTATAATTAATATTTCAGAAGCCTTTCAAATAATAATGCACATCATAACTCGTTATTATTATTGTCATCGCCTGCCATCATCATCATCATCCTCATCAGAATCAGCCTCTTTATCGTCGTCACCACACTCACACACCGCCACCACCATCATCATCATAGCAACACCATTAGAATCACCCCCATCACCACCATCACCTCCACCACCACCATCATTAATATCCCCACCATCATCATCACCCCATTACCAACGTCACCACAACCACCATCAACACTACGAACAACACCACCGACATCCTCACCATTACCACCACCATAAACACCATCGCCATAAACACAACCAGTTCCACCACCACCACCGTTACCCTCACCATCATAACCACCACCAGCAAACGCACCACCAGCACCCCCACCATCATTACCATCAGCACCACCACAATCAGCACCAACACAACCATCATCACCACTACCATCAGTACCATCACCATAACCACCACCCCCAGAACCCCCACCACCACCACCACCACCACCACCACCATCATCATCCTCACCACCACCATCACCACCACCATCATCATCCTCACCACCACCATCACCACCACCATCATCATCCTCACCACCACCATCACCACCACCATCATCATCCTGACCACCACCAGCACCCCTCCAGCTCACCTGAGTTGGGCTGTTTGTTCTTGCCGGGCCTGGCTGACTCCTGGCCGTCCTCGGACTGCACCTCCAGGAGGTAGGAGCTGCGCGCCTCGCGGTCGAACACCGCCTCGGTGTAGATGGTTCCCAGGACGGGGTCCATGCGGAACAGCTCATGGTCCCCGGTGCTGTCGCTCAGCAGAGAGTAGGTGATCTGAGAGGGACAGAGGGGCGGAACAGGACGTTTCTTTTACTAATGACCAGGGTGGAAAGGCAATTTGTTTCTTTTGCACATAATGTCAAAAGGGATTTGTGTGCGTGAATTGTTATGTATGTATGTACGTATGTAGTTTAGTTTATTAGTTTAGTTGACAGAGACCATGTACAGAACAGGTTCTATAACAGAGTTAGCTGAATAGCTCATTTGCATCTGTGGCCCCTGTATGTACGTATGTACGTATGTACGTATGTATATGTACGTATGTACGTATGTACATGTTCGTACGTATGCATGATGTACATACGTGCGTATTCGTCTCATTAAGATCAACGAGAGCTTCTGTCTGTCCACGTGCACACCACACTGCACAGGACGCAGCAGGGACGTGCAGATGGCGCTTTCTAGTTCGCTATTCGATTCATATATTACAATTCCTTGACTGAGCAATGAACCAACACACACACACACACACACACACACACACACACACACACACACACACACACACACACACACACACCTGGCCGTTGAGCCCCAGATCCTTGTCGTGCGAGGACACCTGGAGCACCGGGGTGCCGATCTGCGCTCCCTCCGTGACCGAGGCTTCGTACACGGAGGAGGTGAAGAACGGCACGTTGTCGTTGACGTCTGCCGGGGAGGCGCCATGATTAGTTCATGGAACCGACTCAAGACAAATGACTGATGCACATGAATAATTCAATGAAGGAATCCATTTTTTTTTAATGAATCGCATTCAATTATAAAACACAATGTATGTTAATTTAAATAGGAAACGTAATCTTTTCTGTTAATTTCATCAGCGTCATTAAAAAAAGAAGCGAGTGAGGCTGAATGTGTACGGTTGAATGTGTCTGAATCGTGTTATCCTGTAAAACATTTTACATTAATCCTGAAGCGTAATCCTGGCTCAGAGCGCCACGCGTCCCCACCTGTCACGTTGACGTAGACAGTGGTGAACGCCGCCAGGGGCACGGCCGCCACGTTCTGAGCCCGGACGCGGAGAGAGAAAAGGGGCGTGGTCTCGTAATCCAGGGGCTCCGACACCAGGATGGAGGCGGAGCCATCTTCCCGGTTGGGCGAGAGGTAGAAGCGTACTGGCATGTTGGTCTCCGGCACCATCCCGTCCTCCAGGTTGTACGTCACCCTCGGGTCCCCCAGCTGGGAGGTCGCCTTGATGGTCTTGAAGCAGGAAAAAAAACACAAAACTATAACATTGATCGACGTGGCTTGCAAACGCCGCGATGGGGTGCAGTGAGTGAGTGGTTGAGTAAAATCTTCTTCTCGAGCTTAACTAAGCAACCTCAGCATTTTGGTGTGTTAGTTATATATTTTTATATTTTTTTAATAATAATATACATTTGATGAATGAAGACTAAAATACGTGTGTGTATTAACAAACATTTTTTCGATTTTATCGAGTCAAATGACACGTCGTGGTTCTTGGTTTTCCACTTGAAACAACTGTTTGGTATCCCAAAAATAAGTTTGCTTCACATTTCCAATCCTCCCCAGAAAGACCTCAGTGCAAGGGCAGCCCGACGTGACGCTTTGGGAGTGGAATCGGTTTGCGAGCAAGATTAGATTTTGAGGACTTAATTTCTATGATTGATCATGTGAGAAATGGCACGCAGTATCGTGGGATGAGAGCCAACATAGTGTTTCCCGTAGGGACCTCTTATATCTAAATAAGGCCTCTAAATAGGAACCAGGGAGGGAAATGATTTTCTGGTCAGATTGACAGCGCTACATTTTTCACATCAAAGGAGACATTTTGAATGGATTTAATCGCCCCGAGGTCAGGAACCTGCTATCAAGTGCAATATAATGTAGGCCTCAGTTGGGGCAGCGTGGCAGAAAAACGTTTAAAAAAATATCAGCACATTCTCCAACACTGAGAATATCCAGTGACTGCAAAACAGTGTGGTTAATACCCAAAAGGGTAGATGCACAACATTCAAACTGAGTGAATAAGAAGCGCTTGGAGTAGAATTGTCCTAATTAGTCCAACAGTATGGTAATGTTTTTAAAGTCAAGTATTGACCAGCACACACACATAAAACACACATAACACATAAATGAGGACACACACACATCCCTGTACCACAATAGGCCTGTCCAAGGTAATATATCAAGTATCGACCACTGTTCAGACCTGCATGGCTCAAAACTATACCTCCTTGTAGACGTGTATTCATTAAAATCGACATAAAATGCAGCATTTAATCTTTAGTATCCCAACTCAGCTTGACAGTGGTGTAAAAGACTGTGTTTGGACAGCTTTTTAAGGAGCTATATAACATGCTAAATGGCACTATTGAACGTGTTAAATAGCACGTTCAATAGTGCGATGTCAGAACAGTCAGAAATAAGTTCCTCCTCTTGATTCACGCAGCTAGTGAGTATGAACCTTCGTCACTCAATTAACGTCAAACAAAGTCAGACGGCACCACTCCATCAATTATCTTACTATCATCCGCGCTGTTCATCAACTTCCGACACCATGTGGAGGCTATATCTGTCCTGATCCATGTTCAAGTCAGTCCTGCACTGTAGGCTCAACATTATTTTCACTTAGATCCCCAAGTTTTGTGTCAGTTACTTTACTTCATAAAGTAGTGTATGGATCCAAATTTCCCCCTTTTACAACTATGATTCAATTGAATGTGTCTGATTGAAGACCTACATTCTTGGATCTTCAGTGTGTCTGTTTTACCAATATCTAATGTTAATTGACGTTATGAAATGAATATTGACGATTATTATATTCAATGTTTTGTTCACATGAACGCGGCCTTGCTCTACTAGGCTACTGCGTCCAAATACTTTAATTAGAACATCCACATTCACTCCGTCAGTAGATTAAAGCCATGTTATGAGGAGTCACACGATAAAGTGTCCTCTTGTGCATTGAAGAATCGCGGAGGTGGCTCATTGGTGATGGGGCAGATGTGAATGTCATAAATGTAATGATAATAAATCATAATATGTTAATAGAAATGACATATTTATTGTCTCATCACACACTGTGAAAGCAGGACCTTGGCATGATGCTTAAAAATGCTATTTAAATAACCTATTCAGTCCAATTGTAAAAGCTCTTTCTCGAGTTAGCCACCTCCGGAAACTATCCTTCAATGCACAATAGCAGCATACTTTTGTTTGACCACTCATAATAAGGGTTTAATCTGCGTTTCATTAGACTACTACCGGAGAGAATGGTACTATTTTCAAATTGAAAGTATTTGGATGACACCTGGTCGACCCACATTGTAATTCACAAGTGGTAGTGTAGTCTCCTAGTACAGGCTTTACCAAACTTAAGGTCACAAACCAAAAGGGGTTGCCGACCCGTTTCTATTGGGTAGCCAATTGGCCCAATGAAATGAATAACAATGCTCTGTGAGTTAATTTTCCTAATTAGAATAGAAGAGCGTTTGTCTTATTGCTACACTGTCTTTACAGCTCAGATGCTATGTGTGGCAACCCCTCCAACCGCCCCCCCCAATCCCTTCCCCAACCACCCTTCTCGCAAACCTAGACCTGAAAACGTTTTCGATTTCTCTGGCCGAGGTAAAGTTGATTGTGACTTATTTGATTCCCTCACTCTCGATGTGAATAGAAAATATGAGATTTGAGCCTGCCAGGATTCTCCCCCAACTCCTGGGCAGGTAGACACCACTAGACACATAGGACTCATACCGGAGGTCTGGTCTTCCATTTCCTGCGTAACATACCGGTGATCAAGTCTTAAGTTCCCCCGCGTCACATCACTAATTCGGAGTGTGAATATCTGTTGATTATCCAATATCTTTCTAACAAAACAAAAAAACATGTTAAAAACTAGGCCTACATAAACGCCACCACAGTAGGCTGTGCTGCTTTACATTTCATTGTGATGATCATCAGTGTTGATGTTGTGATGTTTGTGGCAGGCCGTCTTCACAGTAAGACATGTGGCATGCTTGGGGATCTCCGCCTCCCCGAGCCAGCCAGTAAGTGATGACGAACCAAACTATTTTATACAGACTCCCAACAACGCATGCATCTTAAACAGCAGGGACAACATAAGGGCTTCTCTTCCACCCCGCGCCATTTCAGCTGACATATTTCAGTGGGTAAGACTTTTTTTGCAGGCAAGTGAAATCGGGACACAGGTCCAGCCACAGAGTGTGCATTGAATTGTCAAGTGTGATGATCAGGCATATCCGAGCACAAAAGGTGCATTGAAACGACAAGAATAACCAAGGCCTCCTGGTTTTTACTACACTACCATAACATGGCTTTTCAGAAAAAATAACTGCCACATTGTGGTCTGTATTAATCACTTTCATTCCTCATAATACAACTGATAATAATAATCAATCAATCAATAAAATGAATCCACATTTATAACATGTATACTTTACCTATATGAATTACTGTATCAATAAACTAAAGATACAATACTTGCTGGTTATTGATCTAGTAATGACTTTAGCGTTATGAAAGTTTAAACGCCCCATTTTACGTTGATTTGATCAGATACACGTCTACAATAAGGTGTAGTTTTGACTCTTTTGGCCTTCCAAAGCACACGCACACACGCACACACACACACACACACACACACACACACACACACACACACACACAGACGGCGTCCCCCTACCACGATGGGCGTGTCCCTGGCGGTGTTCTCGGGGACCACCACGCTGTAGCTGTCACTCTCCCAGCGCGGCGGCTGGTTCTTGACGTTGGTGATGGTGACGGCCAGCTCCACCGACGTGCTGCGGTTCCCCCCGTCCGTGGCCACCACCTCCCGGGTGATGTAGGTCCTCTGCAGTTCACCGCAACAATTAGCCATTATTCATTAGAGTTAAAACAACAACAACAACAACAACAACCGCAGCAGCAACGGCCGAGGGGGGGGAGGCGGGCGGTGTGGAGGTGGGCGAAGGTTTATTAAGCTATGCCTCACTCGGGCAGATGGTGGGGTGGCGAGTCAGCTGCGCTCATGTTAATTGAGCGGTAATTGAACCATGGGGAAGGTTGACGGGGGTACGTTTGACTGAGAAAATGTACAGCGAGGTGAAAATGAAAGGAAAGGGAATAAAGCGGGGCATCCTTTATAAGGGAGGCAATTACTCCAGGTAGTAACTTCTGCCGGGGGTTTATCTGTGCTGAGCAAGTGTATCGGGATCACCGGGGGACCGAGGTGTTGAGGGATTGTGCATGAATGCAATGCACACATGAATGACCATATTAGGAAATGTGGGGAAGAAAATATTGAAATAGACCTTGTGCTACTCACATGGTACAAGTGCATTATTCTGTTCGTTGGAATCCTGCCTCAGCAACTCTATTGTTAAGGATGTCCAGCTCCTATGTGGAACTACTTAATATTGATAAAATATATAAATATAAGTCCCATATAAATATATCATTCCCATTATATATGTATGGCAGTGTGTATCTAGCAACATTAAAAAATATTCATTCATTCACTAGTCCTTTAGTAGCTGTAACAGTTACCAGTTCACTGTTTTATAGAACTCAGAATCTGCTAAATCTTTAATCGAGGCGCACACCAGAGATCAAATCTGGACCATTACAAGACCAGTGTGCCATTTGTGAATTGAGCAAATCTAGCACTATGAACTCCTAAAAATGCACACTTAAATATAACCCAGCTGCACTATTGTATTTCACATCAGAAAATCCATCCAAAATCCAATTAAATTCTGCGGTTCAACATGGAATGTGTTATTTTAATAATGTCAGTAATGTGGAAAGAGTGGTACCGGCTTTTTGTTTATAACAAAATAACTATGAATGTTATGATCTGTTTAACATGAACAAAACTATCTCAAAGGTGTAGCTAAAAAGAAACATTTAATGAAGTGCTTTCAAATCGAGCTGGGTCCCGAAGGTTAAATAACATATTCAATTGACTCTCTAAATCTTTGTGAAAATGGTAATGGCTTTATTCATCTGAGGTTCTGCATGTCACATACCACATCACACCCAGGCAATGTTGACTGACATCTCCACAGCTATTGGAATTCAAGGCATTTACAACAACAGCTATGGTAATAAAATAAGTGTACAGTGAATACTGCTCATCTGACTAAGAGATCAGCTATTTGCCTGTCGAAGTTAAATAGACCAAAAAAATAAATAATTAACCACGAAGATCACAAATATGCTGGAGCGTACCTGATGGCTATAATGAGTCTATATAAGTTCTGTCAAAATGACACATCAAGCCTAACTTCAGCCTGCTTGGTCCAATGGATAAAGTTACAACACACAACACACAATATATTTAAGCAATAGATCACGACAGGCTGTCGTGATCTATTGCTTTTAAGGGGGCCACATTTAAGGGGGTCGCATTTAAGGGGGTCGCCGTCATTTAAGGGGTCGCCGACTGACAACGCCCCTTAACTGTGGTATAATCAGCATATTTCACTGACTGAAGTGATCTATTGCTTTTATAAAACGGTTATGTAAGTAGGGCGAAATGAAAGTCATAGACACCCTCAATTTTGAAAAAGCGAGAAAAAGGAAAAGCTGTTTTTTTAACGAATACAAAAAAGTAGTCCCTCCTGGCTGCCTGCAAAGTGTACAGCGGTTGCTATGCAACACACTGTAGCTAGAGAAGGCTAGGCTAGAGACGGTAGCTTGGTTCGCCGGCAATTTAGCCTACTATCGAGTTCACTCACCGTGTGCCTATTGCTTTACAACATTTCCACCCTCTCCAGCAATCAACATATTTTTAGGCTTCAGTGAACTATGCTATTGCTTTTATATATAAATAAACAACAGTTCAAGTTAGGCGCGGAGTGATACTGAACTCTGTAAACTGAACGGGCGTCATAGCTGTGTGTATACGCTTGATTTAAGCCACCCGTTTTATAAACACACGTAAAGACGCAGCACATGGCCATGGCTGGACCCCCTGTGACTGACCTGTGATACATATCACAGGTCAGTCACCTTGAGGCTTGCCTGGTTTAACGTTACAACACACAACACACAATACACACACGTAGATGCACGCCCACATGGTTATCCCTGTGACTGACCTGTGATATGGGCTGGTTGACGTACACCCAGCCCGTGAGCGGCTGGACCCTCAGGTACTCGGGCTCCTCCAGGGACATGGAGTAGCTTATGGCGGCGTTGGTGCCAAAGTCGTCGTCGTGGGCCGCCACTCGCAGGAAGCTGGTGCCGATCATGGTGTCTTCCCGTAGGAAATCTACAAGTGACAGGCGACGCATAGAGTACTTGTTCTCATCCTAGCCGTCGTTGTTGTATTCGGGGAATGGGTTAACCTTACAATTGGGAGTGCTTGCCACTTGGTTCTATGAACATTCTTACTGTACCGACAGCGATATATTGTACAAATGTACTTATTGTAAGCCGCTTTGGATCAAAGCGTCTGCAAAATGCCCTAAATGTAAATGCAAATGTTAATGTAGTACGAGCACATTTCTAACACAAGTCGACCGAATTCAGAATTATCGTCATCTCCCTCAGATAAAGTGCAAATGAGCCCCTTAAAACAGTATCGCAGAAAGCATATTCATTCGGAGGACTGGGGATATGAATAACACCTACACTCATAGCGCAGATTCTCAAACTTGGGGCTGTTGTCGTTGAGGTCCAGGATCTGGACGTTGAGCTGACAGATCCCGATGAGCGGCTCCTCCGCCCAGTCGGTGGCCGTGAGGGTGATGGAGTACTCCCTCTGGCGCTCCCTGTCAAACCGCCGCGCCGTCACGATCACTCCTGGGGAAGACGGTGGGATCATGAGCCGCCTTATCTAGCGTTACGTTACCTAATGTCCGCCCTGACGTCGTTAGCCCCACCGTCTGCCTACCTGCGGATGCGTCCAGCCATCCGTCCGGTCATTATGAGAGCACATCCATCACGCACCCCCTTTCATCCATCGTCCCGTCTTTTGATGTGTTCAACCGGCAATCCATTTTCTTTTCCCGTATCTGTCTATCCATTCATCCATTCATCCATCCATCTATCCATTACCCCATCCATTCATCTAATCCCATGTGTTGGTGTATACAACCATGCATCCATTCATAACGTTATCCATCCCTCCGTGCAACACCACATCCTTCTAGCCGTCTTCGACCATCCATTAATTATCGTGTACATCAATACCATCCATCCAACCCTCTGAGACGCATGTGCAATATTATTAATACACATACCACTACATGACGTTTCGATAATGAAACGCTCATCACGTTATTTCCTATTCCGCAGCAGCCGGTGCCCACTACACGTTCCCTTAAACGCCAGCCCCGTCTCACGTAGGAACCAATTACCCCTGGAATGTTTAACAGTCAGTCACTCTACAGCCAGAGCGCCATCATAATGTATTCCCAGGGCGGAGGGCCCTGACCGTCTGTGACAGCCCTGGCGTACCTGTGTCTGGGTGGACTCTGAAGGCAGGCATCGCGCTGTCTCGGTGCATTAGCCCATATTTTACTTTCCCGTTCGCTCCCTCGTCCGCGTCGGTGGCCTGCACTTGCAGCACGAACGTCCCCGCTGGCTGGTTCTCCAGCACGGAGGCACGCTCGCGGTACTGCTGACACTGGGGGGAGAGACGGTAGGTGGAGGTGGGAGGGTGGAGGGGGGCGGGGGGGGTTAATGGGATGGTGAGGTTGGAGGGGCCAGAAAACGGAGGAGAGAATTGGGTGGGATGTTTCTGCCATAACTGCAGAAGCCATCATAACAATTTATTGCCCTTGTATATATATATATATGATGTACACATATAAACTCATATGTCTCAACACGATAACCACACACAGGTTAATGTCCTTATCGTTCCTGGCTCGGGCAAAAGGAAGAGGAGGGTGCATGAGGATGCGTTCATCTTCCCAGGCTTGTGTGCTAAGCCTGAAAAAGGGAGCGTGATCGGCCACTGCTGGTTTCCTTCCAATAATTCTGCTCTACGCCTCGCTCCGTGTTCCTACTACAGTCCGCTGTGGCGCTCTGCTCAGACACAGCAGGATGATGGATGAGCCGGGCCGGCTCTGACACACTGCCCTCCCCAGAGAGAGGGCCGCTAAACAGATCACAGAAAACCTGAGTATGACTGGATCGTATTGTATTACAAAACAAACAGCCTTATTCAATTGGGGCTTTTTGTTTTTTTCTGCCTGTAATGTTTCCGTCTGGCCCCCGTCGCGGGGGCTTCACCGTCGTCGTAACAGCATCGCGAGTGCGTCTGGAGGGGGCCCCTCTGCACCACTGTGTTCTCAAATCGTAATTGGGGAAAGGCACCAGGGACACTGAGGTGTCGAGAGACAAGACGCTCACCGTTCAGGGGACTTCTGACAAGAGCCCTCTGACAAGAGCCCAGGTTCACCGTCATCAGAGAGAGATTCACTTGGCTTTTAGCAAGCTTGCTTTTGTTGTTCATTTTGAGAAACACACAATCTCCTCTCCACAGCACCTCCTCGCTGGCAGTGTTTTGTCCTCCGTTTAGTTTTTTTTATCAACAAGCGGCGCCATCCACCCAAGGAAAAAAGTTTGAATCTTATTTGAGATTTAATATTGTTGAACTAGTTCACCAAACATTTTTGGTGGATGATAGTACTTTTTTTCTTATTGAGATAGTATATCTTCTATGATCTTAAACATAGCAATCAATGATCTTTTTCCACTGTTATTTAAAGAAGTGTCAAACTGAGTAAACTTGTTTTCTATGTCGCCATCAACAAGTTTGTAAACGTTCTACTCCACCCCGAACTTAGGTGCTATTCTTTTTTGTGACAGTGAATCTCCATTTTGGGAGTAGCAGGGCCAAGTCCCCCGGGGCCCGTGGATGACAACAGCCCATGAAAAAAACAGAAATCAAGGGGCCTCATGGCCTCTTTCATTCAATGCCTGCTGCGTGCCACATTTCTATTTTTTATACACCGAGCCCTTTGAAGTGAATAGAAAGTAACTAACTAACCACCAACCAATCACGATATATCTCCTTTGCGGCTCTGCAGCACCAATGATATAAAATCCATAATGCGCCGATAGAACACGACCGATTGTGCAAGTTACATAGAGGACCGAAATAACGTTTCTCCATCCTTCGTGTCGCATCCAACATTCATTTTCCATGATTATTTTTGCGCGCAAAAAATGTTCCATCAGCACAAGTCTGGACCCCCTGGCTAAACTAGACCCTAGTCTGGACCCCCTGCAAAAGAGGCAGACTCCGAGCCCTGTGGCACCTCTGCTCTCAGCTGCCATGGTGTGTTGCAACTAGTTTGGAACAACCTATGGTTACTGCTCTCCCCTTCGTATCACAACCTCGACGGGTGTGATACCACGAGGCATAAATTGTCACTTTTGTGCAAACTTAATGAAAACATCACAAATCGGATCACAATCCTTTTGCTTTGATATGTCAACATTTGAAAGCAGGATCCCCTCTGAAGGCCATTTGACATTGTCTGTAAATGTGTAATCTCCTCGACTGAGCTCCCGCCGAGATTATTCACTTAATGACAACACAAACGTGACCCTTTTCTTTTTTTACCTCAATAGCTAATTAACCCATCATGTTCTGTGCACCGTTTAAACAAATCATGCCAAATTGGCCACAGCAAATCATATTTAAACATTTATATTTAAATCACTGAATAACACCCACCTATTTTTTCAATTGCATGGTACTCGTGGGCGAGGACAACATCCAATAATAAGCCCCCCTTAGAAATACATCACATAGGAGACACACTCTAAAGGCCTTTTTCACATTTGCTTTAATGTTCCTCTAAGGTCCTTTATTTCCCAAGGCTTTTTTGTAAAGAGACTGGGCCAAGGGAGGGGAATGAGGAAGGAAGGCCATAGATAACAGGTATAAAGAATAAGGGCATGGGTTGAGAATATGTAGCAACAACAAAAGACCAGAGATCACAAAGCAGGGGAACACACAAAGGTCCAGCATACAAAAACAAATGACTCCACCTGAGCTACCTATACAAAGCTCACATCTATGAAAAGGTGGAGGTGTGGATTGCTTTTCTTTCGGAGCTGCATCCCAACTGATAGAGGCCGTACCTCGGAGAGTAATAAGGCATGTCCCTGGAGCTTTTTAAAGAATACATTTATGGCAATACCATACGCAAGCTCACACGCACTCAGAGAGGCAGATGGAGAGAACGAGAAATATCAAACAGATGATATAAAACTGACAAAAAGCTAAGGTGAGAGTGTGATAGAGAGATAAAGAAAGAGTGAGAGAAATATCTATCACCCTTTCTATATATATCTATATTTATACAGTAAACACACACACACACACACATACACACGCACGCACCCACACGCACACACACGCGCACACACACACACAAATACACACAGTATACGATAAGGTAAAACAGAAGGAGTAATTTATAGTTGTGTGATGACAATATAGCCTGTAGGTAATTATTCACAGACTCTTCTAATGTCAAGCATAAGGTCACGACGGACCACAAAGACAGTTCTGAGGCATGGCCTGATATTTACACACAATATGTTACCAACAGATCCAGCCGCAGTAAAGCCTCCTCTGTTCAGCTTTGCAGCCAGAAAACGACTACTTCTGCCAAAGTTCAGCTCACTCCTAATAAAGTTAATTAAACAGGTATAGTAGTATCAGTTGTGTTGATATGGGATTTTTTTCAATAATGATTCATTAAATGAACAATGTCCCTAGAGTTGGATAGTGTGTTCAGACTTATTGGAACTCATGGGAAAATAAAGAAGGAAATGAGGAAATGAAACTAGGAAACGAGAATGTGTTGAGAGAGAGGTTGCTGAAGAACAATAATGGTAGAGACGCACAGCTCTGGTCTGTCCATCTGCCCGTCTCTTTCTCTCTCTCTCTCTCTCTCCCTCATTCTTCTCTCTCCTCATCTTATTATTGCTAATTACCTTTTAGTTCAACGCTTACCTCCTTATCGTCTCTTCTCATCCCCATCACGGTTTCCAATTGCGCATTCCTTCAGTTTTGTCAGGATTGTCAGGATTGACTTTTTATTGTGAAGCACTATTTCCTATTATTCACTTGACTATCATCACGGGGTAAAAAAAACAAAGCACTCATTCCTACCAGCCGTGCTTTTATAGCTGCGGGGCTACTCTGCACCCTTCTCCGACTGTTTATTTTATTTCATTTCTTTTTTTTTTACCTGGATTTCAGCTGCGCTGAGATCGACACGGATCAGCGCCTCACCCCTTACCTCGTCGAATATGGGTTTGTTGTTGTTGACGTCGTCCACCCCCACGATGACCCGGGCGGTGGAGGCCAGAGCGTGCGGGCCCCTGGACGCGTTGTCGTCGGTGGCCGTCACGTTCAGGACGTACTCCAGCCCCTGGAGCCTGGGCAGCGGCGTGGAGCGCAGACGGATCAGGCCTGCGATTTATACAGGGGGGGGGGGGACACAACTGTTACCATGGGGACACAACCGTTACCATGGGGGACACCGCCGTTACCATTGGGGAACACGCTCGTTACCATGGGGGACACCACCGTTACCATGGGGACACAACTGTTACCATGGGGACACAACCGTTACCATGGGGGACACCGCCGTTACCATTGGGGAACACGCTCGTTACCATGGGGGACACCACCGTTACCATGGGGACACAACTGTTACCATGGGGACACAACTGTTAGCATGGGGGGACGCCCCCATTACGACGGTGGACACAACCGTTACCACGGGGTACACAACCATTACCATGGGGGACACAGCCGTTACCATGGGGGAACACCCCCATTACTCAGGGCCCTGGGGCCTCCTTCATCTGCAGGATGAAGGTGTCCTTCTGTGGACAACGGGTTTGGGACTTGATGGCCGCCAAGTGTGGAGAAACAGCAGCGTAAAGGCGCGTTCACACCGAAAATGAAGGCATGGTGCGAATCCCATACAAAGTTAATGCAAAGACACATTAAGAGGAGCACCGCGAATACCTGGTTCACGCAGATTTTGCGTGATTCTACTCTATTTTATCCGCGAATTTGCTCGTGCTTTGTCGTGACTATCAGCGTTTACTCCACAAAGTCCATGTTGAACCGCAACATGGAGGGGAAAGGGGAAGTTCTGTAATATCCATTTAATATAATATATAATGAACTGATATAATGAACCCATAACGACAGCGTTGGGTTCTCCGACGTCTCTAGTACTTCCACAACAAGGAAAGACTTGTAGTGGTGGTTATCTCGGCCATGGTTGCGAATTAATTGGCGGAAAGAGACGATATTGTTCACAAGAGAACCCCTCCTCCTCGTTGTGAAGTTTGTAGGTACATAAATGGGTAAATTGTGTAAATTGTGCGATCAAACTCGTGCGAACCCCCAGTGCGAAAATTCGCTTTGCCTTTGGTGTGAACACAGCAAGAAGAGAAGTAGTTTTTTTTCTATAATTTACAGGATATAAATAAGGGTGAGGCTATTTGCACCTCTGGTTCAATTATCAGTATATGCTCTTTTTCAAAGGTGCAATTAGAAGTGAATACTATTTGAACCCCTGGTACCCCCCCTGGCATAATGATCACACACAAAATAAAATAAAAATGCTGCAAACAAGGTAACGCTGAAAATATCTTCTCCAAACGTTTTCGGAGACTCCTCAAATACATTTGTAAACACCCATGATTGCCTAGGATAGTATTGGGAATAGCCACACTATTTTGCATTGTTAGCCTCCTCAATAGAACACGCAAGTAAAACAGCTTAGTTTGATCTTTGACTTATTGCTAGCTTCAGATGTAATGTGTAAGTATTCTCCAAGTCTTAGGGCTTGTCCTCAGAATATCAGGGAGGCACTGAATTTGAAATGTTATGATACAGGAGGTCTGGCTTGCTGACTAAAAAGCTACACAATCATAAAAGCGTGACAATCTGACAAAAGCATAAATACAACAATAGAGTGAATCGACCCAGCAACCTCTAGATTACAGAGATAGCATCACTACCGCTTTAGCCACTGTGGCCACGCTGGCAACGAGCTTTTTACTCATAAACAACTATATGACGCTACAACTAAGAACTTTGTAAATAATGTTTCTTATTAGACTTCATGACATTTAACAAAACAAAAAGGCTATATAGAATATATTAAATACATTAACCACATTCATATAAAGTACACGAATGCCCGGGAATGCGCGCTAAGGGTGTTTTTAGCCCAAATGTGGGCTAAAACCAAATGTGGGTTTTTAGCCCAAATGGCTAAAAGTACCAGGGGTACATATAGACACTCCGTATAAATAAAGACAGCTGGAAGATTGTCTTTTTTTTTTGGTGCTTCACACAAAGATAGAGCACTGGGGGGGGGGGGGGGGGGGGGTTAGGGTTAGGGGGGGGGGGGGCAGGGGTGAAGTTGACTATGTCTTCCTGACAAAAAAAAAAAACAACACATCAAGAAATTCAGAATAAATCCTCAAAACCAATTTCACAGTGGTGATTTTCCTTAGTGGCTTTGTCACGTTTCTTATCTAATGACAGAAAGTAGAACAGAGTACTGGCTCCTCTCAGGGAGCTGCCCTTGGGACCGGAAGGGGGGGGGGGGGGGGGGGAGGTCCAACCACCGGCAGAAGTTAACCACACTCAGCACAGGCCCATTAGCCGTTGCTGGGTTCAGCCGCTCTTCCCCGTGTTGATTTTTGTGCGGGTTTGTAACCCCCAGAGATTAAAGCCGGGATAAAAGCAGACGGGCCTCTGAGTCGTCATCTCCTTCCCATCAACAGACACGGAACAACGTGCCCACCAAACATCAGAGGTTATCTCGCAGGATACGTTGCTGCAGCCTGTGATGTTAGCGAAGCCCATTGAAGTGAAAACGTGGGCAGGATGTTGTTTTGGTTATGCGCTCCCGCTATGTTGCTCTCCATCTTAATTATTTTCCCCTTCAACGCTGTTGATTAAAAAGACTGCACGGCATGCTGATACACCCAGAGTCCAGAGAGACACCGAGAGGGAGATAGAGAGACAGTGCAAGAGAGAGGGCGAGACGGAGAGCGAGAGAGACAGAGAGCGAGAGAGAGAGTCGCATTCTCTTAGTTCCGAACACGCTTGTGATGCCGACGACTCTGGCGGTGTGTGTCGTGTGGGGGCGGGGGGACAGGATGGCAGAGAGTGGTCCTCAGCTAGCTAATGGCACAGCGTGACAGAGACAGCACTGCGCCACACAGCCTCGCGTTAAGTCAATGGTGGGATGGGCACGGTAATCCTTTCAGCTTAAATGTCAGCCTTGTTTACTAATGCAACGTGAGCCGATGCAACAGCTACTCAAGGAGCCACACACTCCTCGCACCGAGGGAGAACCCACACTGTACGCCGTCCCCCAGCGCACGCACACGTACAAAACACACACACACACACTCTCACACACGCAAACGCACACAGTGAATTACCCATGGCACTTTGCCGGCAAGGACGGACTAAAATAAAGAGAGCAGGGATTTCGAGATGTGGACAAAGACGTGGGGGGACGTCGCCAGAAAGAGAGAAAAAGGCTTCAGAGATCGGGAACAATGATAGAGCAGTTGTCTTGAAATTGGATCGGAAAGGGTGGCTTGATAAATATCACAGCAAGCTGACAAATGTGCCACTGGTTTCGGATCAAAGGGTAAATAAAAAAGATAAAGTGTGTAGACACCGACGGCCCCCCGAGCTCAGAGTGCAGGGCAGCATTTCCCCACACGCCGCGCGCAAACACTTAAACGCAATGTCAAAAAAACTAACAAACACCGTCCCCTGCCATAATTTATGATCCCAAACACTATAAACCGCAGCATAGTAAAATTACATGTAATATTGTTTCTAAACTTGTGCTCTCTAAATCCAATCCTTCCAAATTGACTTTGAGTGCAGAGGGCATTCTACTCATAAAAATGACCATTATATTAGAGGTAACCAAATGTGTGCTTTTAGGGTAATCTCGGTGAATCACAATGAGATTTGAATGTGAAGACTGGTAATTAATATGCGTCACCTTTCTGACTGTCAATGACGAAGTTGCCCTCTTCATTGCCTGCCGTTATGGAGTAGATAATCCCGTCCCCATCTGGGTCTTTGGCCAGCACCGTGGCAACCAGGGTGTTGGGGCCCGCATCCTCTGAGACAAATGTGCGGTACCTAAAGATGAAGGGAGTAAACGCACACTTGTATGCACATACACACAGACACACGCAAACGCATGTGTACACACTAAAAGCACACACGCACACACACAAATACAGAGGCAGGTATTGCCTGTCGTTGCACTTTGCGCATTTGCGATTATCGAGACAAGTCTACTCAGGATAAACAGATAAACAACAAACACGCTCGTGTACACATACACACACAAACACACACACACACACGCACACACACACGCACGTACAAACAAACATCAGACATAAATAACCACGTGTGCGTTGCATGTCCTGTTTGACACAAACAAACGCAGAAATAGTCACACGATTGCATGGCTTCCCACCTACAGCACGATTTACCCTGGCCTCTTAGCCGACTCAGTCGCGGACAAGTGATCATGTCTTCTGGGACGCTGAAGTAATTGAACAAATGGTACCTCCCTGCTCCCCCCCCCCTCCCCCCCAACACACACACAGCTCCCACAGCATCTTTCAGGCCATTTGATCTGAAGCCTTTTAAAACGTCAGCCGTGATTTGCTCGCTGTAGATGGGTGTTTGGGCGCCCGGGTTCCTGGAGACCAATTCCTTTCAGGCTGTGGAACATGCTAAAGAGGCAGGGAAGATGAACTGTAGCACTGCATGGCTTTCAGAAGGAACAGAGAGAGAGAGAGAGAGAGAGAGAGAGAGAGAGAGAGAGAGACAGAGACAGAGCGTGTGAGAAATGGAGATTGATAGCTAGGTGGAAAGAGTGACAGTAAGAGGCAAGAGTAAGTGACAGGACGAGATTGACAATGAAATTATGGGGAGTGGGAGGGCAAATTGGCGGGAAGCAGGCGGAAAGATAAAAGAAAGAAATAAAAAAATAAAGAAAGAAAGAAATACAGAAAGAACACGTCTCGAAAAAAGAGTTCAGGCAGAAGGCAGATGGAAGACAAGAAAAACATGAAAGGCAAAGAAAGAGAAAAACAAGGGGAGGACAGTATCAGTTGGAGTTTCAGACGATCTGTCAGCAGCGCATGTCTTATGCAAGAATGTGTGCACGATTGTGCGTGTGTTTTCTGTGCTCGTATGTAAATGAGTGTGTCACTTAGGCATGAGTGTGCATGTATTTGTGTGTTGGATTCTGTGTGCCTGCTGTTTTGTGGGCATATGTTTGCTTTGTGTGTGTGTGTGTGTGTCTGTGTGTGTGTGTGTGTGTGTGTGTGTGTGCGTCAACAACCCGATCTGTGCATGCATATCCAAAGCGGTGGTGACCAGTGTCCGGGGCCCCAGAGTCAGAGGTGATTGATGGTGTACAGGAGAACCATGATGGGTGATTCATCTCCGCCCGCAAGCTGTAGCAGTCGCTGTGGCGACGCACACAGCGACCTGTGTCTGGCCCTCAGCCCCCCCCCCACCCCTTTCCCAAAGCCCCTCCACCAGGCCACCTTTATTTCAGCCAGGAGAAGATACACACACACACACACACACACACACACACACACACACACACACACACACCACACACACATACACACACACACACACACCACACACACATACACACACACCACACACACATACACACACACACACACACAGAGGCTCCCAACCGAGCCGTTCCCTGCAGCTCTCAGCTCTCTGCTCTCTGCTCTCACGCAGGTCAGTGGCCAGTCTGATTATTCACCTGTCTCCGGCTCTTTACCGCATGCCAGGTTTATGGACCACTTCAGACTCCCCCCCCCCGCCCCTAAACACACACACACACACACACACTTCTCCTTCGTGCCCTGTATGAATAACTCTTGCATTTCAAATCATTGTGAACTGCAGAGGCATGCAAGAAAAAGCCCAGCCAGGCACGTCCTACTGCTATCTGTGGGTCACACTCCAACAGAGTCGGATGCTTCTGCTTTTTCTTTTTGGAGCCACCACTGCCAATCCATTCGGCCCATAAACGGGATAAAAGATGATGATAATGACCGTTAATAATATAAAATACCATTTGAAACACAACCTGGAATTTGAGGAGTACATTACATTAAAGAATATTTATGCATCAGCGTTTTATGGGTTTGTGCTTTGGGGCTGCTCCAGAGATTGAATTACATTCATTTTGGACATGGAACCCTTTCACCCACACCCTCCTCTTCCCCAATGAAGAAGATTCAGTTCAAGAATGATGAATTGATTGACATTTAAACTTGGGATTGCATTCATTAAAGCACCTGCTCATAATGTCAGTATAAACAACACTATGATAGACAAAACAGCATGATAACCTCTTTATATTGGGTATCATAGTATCTTATGTACAGTTGTTTGTATGACTACACTATTTGGTACCTCATCTTCTGTCTTGCTGTTGAACCTCTTTTGGGATAAATACAATTGGTCAGTCAGGCTCTCTGGCTTTCAGTCTGTCTATCAGTCTATATTCCCATCCATGTATAATAATATGACATTACCCTAATATATATGATATTTTATATAGATATTTGAATATATATTTGCATCTGAGGGTGTAACAAGCTGCTTTATTTAACCGCAGGACATTTGTGCCACTCAGAGGCACAAATGTGGTGTAAATATCTCCAGTATGTAAGGCATACCGCCTTAGAGGCTGGCTGTGTTGTCATACGAGGATGTAGTGACATTCTATGTTCCCTTTGGATCATTTTGAACAATTCCCATTCATCATGCCTGGGCTTCATGCTTCTGCAGATTAACACATCGCAGAAGACCATATCAAGAGCCTTTCTTGGTGTTGGTTACTGAGCCCCCGTAAAGCATCTTTGAGTGTCCAGAAAACCGATATCGATTCAATCAATTATTATTATTATTCATTTCTTCTTGTTCTGCACATCGTACATTCAGACAACTGCGAGTAAACCACAACATGTGAGGACGACATGTGAATGTGTGAACCTGGAGTTCATCTGATCCTATTTTTGGAGTGCTATAATTAAAGGGTGTAAGTTATCTGTATGGTTATCTCTGGCATTGGTGGATTTTCATAATGATTCCATAAATTAGCAAGCCTCGGGGAGGAAGACCAAACCATGGAATATTCTCAGCGCTTCAAAACCACGGCACTCACAATCCTGTGTGTTATTCTGTTGGTGGGATATAAACATTTCTTGTTTAAATAACAACTTGGATTATATAGAATATTAATGACAGGGAGGTCATTAAAAAGTGAAATGATATAGCATTTTTTTTCCCGTAAATTTATAATCAGTGTTTTTCACTCAGTGAACCAAGGGTGTCCTAGGAAAAAACAAAAATAGCTTATCTTTCTCTCTCTCTCTTCCTCTCACTTGCTCTGATCTCTCTCGTGTGTGTGTGTGTGTGTGTGTGTGTGAGAGTGTTCTTTTTTGGCCTCCTTTTTCACCATCTCAGCGAGCGGTGGAGACTCACACGCGCGCTACGTGGCAGCTCAAACATACGCTAAGTGGCACCGCTGCCTTCCCCGCTCCATAGGATGCGGTATTATCCACATCCTACATCCTTCTTATTCCGACGCGTGACTCTGCTGTCTCTCTCATGTCTCCTCGCCAGGTTGCCGCGCTTCTCTTCCCCCCCTCCGGTTTTCCGGATTCCCTCGGCGTTAACAGTGTCCCTCTTCGGTCTGAGACAGAGAACGAAGAAGAATCCTTCATCCCTCATTTATAGCCGCCTTTTGTGTCAGTCCCCCCACACACACATGTTCTTCCACAGAGACAGACATGTCGAACAAAAGGGAGAATCAACACAGGTCTACCCTGACAGGCGTATGAGTGACAGGCCCAGGCTCTGACTCATTTGGTGGGTGGGTAGGGGGTAGGTGGTGGGAGGTGAATGCCTCATGTCAGCCTGACAGTTACTGCCCTCTTCCCTCCGTTTATCCAAAAGAATGATAAGAAAAAACAACAGCGATGCTGTACGACACAAACACTGGATTTGGATGACTTGCTGTATGTTTGTTTGGTATAAAAGCATTGTAAATCAAAGGAAAAAAGGAAAAACGAGCAGAAAGCAGAAATTTGGATTCACATTTTCTTGGCGTCATTCTCTGTGTACATACTATTGTATTGGTTAACAGATTGTATTCACAGAGACATGCCAGAGAATGACAACAATCAATGTATTATGTAGCTAGTATGTTGCTGTCGTTCCCTCTATGATGAGTATATCTGGGTCAAGGAAAAGTTTTCATTACATATAAAACTCAAACCCAGGTTACTCACCAGGTTACCACAGGAGTATAATTGCAACATATGAATGAAGGCAGAATGAATCCTAACACAAAGTATAACATTGAATGTATGTCTTTTTATTGTTAAAGCGAAGGCTGCCTGAAAGAGTGGAAGAATAAGTAAGTGTTTAAAAGACCTGAACCATTGCAACCATTTCTCCCAGCTTCACTGAAACATCTGTTACCATTTTAATTTGCCAAAATGACTTTGTTGTGCTGATTCTGCCAAATGGAATTTAGCATAAGCTCCCCTCTTTAATTTGTCCACAAACTTTGCCGAACTCTGGGAAAGTTGATTCTGAATGACGAAAGTGCAATTACTAATATTTACATTCAAAAGCCAGAGCACAATCCCGCTAATCGCTCATCGGTGGAAGAGACACAACAAGGCGATGTTGACTAATGATAGTGGTAACAGAGGCTTCAGTGAATCCAGGAGAGACGCTTACAATGGTTCAATCACCAAGCCCGGTATGGTGCTTTAACATGCAAATGGATCATTCATTAAACATGCTTTTTCTTTCCAATAAATCCTTCAGCGCAAAGTCCTCCTGAGTCCTGCGCTGTGTTCTGTAGACTGCAATCACCCCGCGGAAGACTGCTCCACGTCAAACACCTCAGTGTTACACGACCAAAGGTGATTCTCAAAAAAAGACTAGCGCTCTACCCTTGGTGCTTACCTGTAAGGAAAGCTGTGAAGTGTGCTAAATAATTCACCTGCGCACCGTGATTTAGGGCTAGCAGATTGCCTGGCTGGATGGAAACCGTGGAGACACTTGCATGTGAAGCGGTGCAGAAAGCAGCTCGTTCCCAGCGGGTCCCGGGGAAAAACAGGCTAGCGTGCCTCCAAGTTGACTTAATGTCTGTCTCTGTTGCCATGCGTGATAAACAAGAAGGTTGACGCCAGCGAGATGAATTTGAATATTCAAATTCTCCATGCCCGAGCTCTCTCGTCCCCCACCCCTACCCCCACCCCCCCCCCCCCCCCCCCCCCCCCCCCCCCCCATCCGTTCTCATGCTCTTCCTCCTCCACCGTTCTCCGTTCACCGTTCTCTCCTCTCATTTCTTTAATTTTGGCA
The DNA here is from genome assembly GCF_964030765.1 of Micromesistius poutassou. Classification (NCBI taxonomy): domain Eukaryota; kingdom Metazoa; phylum Chordata; class Actinopteri; order Gadiformes; family Gadidae; genus Micromesistius; species Micromesistius poutassou. Next base: position 9,301,284 of record NC_140283.1, on the reverse strand, counting down.
TTCCCCTCGCCATGGTTACAGGATGTTAAAAACATATCCAAGCACATTTCCACTCAAAGGCCGATGGAGACTTGGGGTCCAGCTGTCTTATCATCCGGCTGATGCTGAGACAGAACATCCGTCAGATGCTGGAGCGGAGCTCCCAAAAGAAGCCAGATGTAACCCATAGGTTTGAATAATACATTTATAAGTGTATGCTTGTAACCCAGAAATTGAAAGTGTGCCAAGGCTAACCACCAAAGCACCAAAAGAATACCATCGAACGGGATGTCGAAGTAGTTCGAGAGACGGCGTTTACACTGATCTACTAATAACACCACAAAGTCTGCAGTCTTCTAGTGTTGTAGGGCATCCTTGAGCAGGACGTGTTCACACTCCTCCCTGATCCATACTGACGCACCTAAAAATAGCAGTATTTCTATACCTTCACGGACAGGACAGTGCGTTGAAAGAGTGAGGGGACCGCACGTAGCATGTGGGAATCAAACCCCCGGTCGCGTTAAGCCGTGCTGCTTCCCTGCTTAGGGAACTAGCAGGTTGAGCCGAGGGACCCAGCTCAAGACAGAGCTCAAAAATACCAAAGATACCAAAGATATTTTTTTATAAATAAATACATAAATTGAAAAAATGTAAACAACATAAAAAAACAAACCCAAAATGAACCAAAGAATAACAAAGAAATAAATGATTTATCCATAGCATTGGCTAGCATTGAATAAAGAACAAACACTCACGCGGGCTGGGAGAACTCGGGGGACTCGTCGTTGACGTTGGCCATCCTCACCCGCACCGTGGCCGTCCCCGAGTGAGCCTCCTCGCCGTGGTCCACCGCCATCACCACAAACTCATACAGGTGGTTGGGCCGCTCGTAGTCCAGCGGGCCGGCCGGGAACACCGTGCCGTGGGGGGAGATGCTGAAGTCCGGGCTCAGGGTGTAGTAGGTGAGCTCAGCGTTGAGGCCGGAGTCACAGTCAGTGGCCAGCACTGAGGGCGGAGAGAGAGCGATAGAGAGAGCAAGAGAGAGAGAGAGAGAGAGAGAGAGAGAGAGAGAGCAAGAGAGAGAGAGAGAGAGAGAGAGAGAGAGAGAGAGAGAGAGAGAGAGAGAGAGAGAGAGAGGTGAGCTCTTAGGAGACTCTGGTCTAGTGGTGAGTTGTGGTGCTTGCCTGCCAGAAAATAGGTTGCAATGTTTACCAGGCATTCTTGAATTGAAGCGTTTACTTTGTATAAATGTAAATAAAATGGGATTTTTTGTGATCTCATTTACAAAGGATAATGCTGATGACACTGAATGAGAACGCACCAACCAACTTATAACAGTTGGAGTGTTTCTGATCTATGAAAACAATGTTATAACGATGTCTTCATTGCTTTTGCAGTACCATCAGGTTATATTACAAAGTAATAGTTACATACCTTGGCTAGAGAATAAATACGATAAATAAATAAATAAAATATTATTTCAAATAAAATTGTTTATTTTTAACTTGTTGGTATAGAGCTCGTAAGTCCCGCCCCTTCCGGTGGTCCCCATGGGACCTATGAGATCGTAAAATATGAATGGGTTTCAATGGAGAGAAAGTAATTATTTTCTGGTCCCAGTCTTTATATGCCCCGCATTACACATATGTTGTTTGTGGATTTAAATGATCATTTGTCATGCAAAGAAAACTACAATTTATCGTAAAGAAGTTTGATAATGTTTTGTGTGAGGCCGTTTTGTGAACTACAGCTCTTCGCCGCTCTCGACGCGAATGATATACGTCACCACCCGCACTTGGTACAGACATGGCGATCTCTCTGCTCCACTTCACTTCCCTTTTTTCCAAGGGGAGGATAACAGCATCGAAAGAGGTGAAAACCATTATAATTCGGGGCATGTGGAGAGTTTCAGTTATGTCGATGGGGAGATTGTCGATCTTGTCCACGCCACGTGACGTCACATACATGTAGTCTTTCTCATTGTGTATTCTCTAACAGCCGTTAACTGAACTATTGCACAATAAAGAGTCAAACTCTTATATGAAAAATTATCATTTAAATCCACAAACAACATATGTGTAATCCGGGGCATATAAAGACTGGGACCAGAAAATAATGACTTTCTCTCCATTGAAACCCATTCATATTTTACGATCTCATAGGTCCCATGGGGACCACCGGAAGGGGCGGGACTTACAAGCTCTATTTCATAAGGTATCTTTTTCAGGAAATGATGGTCAACAATACACACGTTTTACACACGAGTATCCAGGCTTACTTTCTGTGACTTTATTAAAAAACTGGTGCAATTCATCTCTTTTGGTCATTCTATATTACTCTATATTACTTACTGGGCAATTCTTAGTCAGAACATGTTTTTCCCACTTTACAGTTTTCCCACTACCTTCAAAAACTGAATTTCTATCAAACTCGACCTGTACAACCCCAATTACCGCAGTTGCAACCTTAATAAAACAAGTTATTGTTTAATTATGTACATGACTACATCTTGACCCATTTCATTTTCATTTCCCTCCCGTAAGGAAATAAGTAAATGCATCATTGTAATGTATTCTCCCATATCTAGTTATCTTGCAAAAGACACGGTTCGAAAGACAAAACAACATTAATATTTGATGGTGTGGAAATTTGGGATTCTCAAGACTTCATACAAGTTAATGTTGTAATCAAATTAGAAAAGGCAATATTCTTTCATTCAATAATGTGTTATCACATTCCAACTATAATGAGCCTCGCTTTTCCTGCAGGATTCTTCAGAAATGTTTGTTATCCACATGAGCCATGAGTTAGCCATGATTCTGGGGGGCAAAGTGTAACATGTGCAACTCAACGGAGCGATAACTGTCCTGCATAATGAGATACTGTGAAATTATTTAGCGAGTTGTATAGTATTAATTAGCGCTTTCAATAATGCATGTACTACACGAGGCAAAACGAAAAAACTATTACAGCTTGGTGGTAAATCACACATTATAGTGGGGACACATTTAGACTGCTCGCCACGGCAGCCCGTCTGGAATCTGTGTTTGTTTCTGTTTCTGCGGCCCAAACCGAGGATACGGTTTCATCCGTGCGTACGAGTGGCTAACAGGAGCTGACATTTACATCCCAGCTGTAGGGCGGATCGCTCTCAACGTTAGGTAGGTAGGTAGGGGAGGATTTCGGCGGGGAGACAGACTCAGACAGAGAGAGAGAGAGAGAGAGAGAGAGAGAGAGAGAGCGAGAGAGATATAGAGAGAGAGAGAGAGAGAGAGAGAGAGAGAGAGGGGGTGGGGGGGAGACGGCAGAGGCAGATGGTGACCGCGAAGACGGGGACACAGGAGGCGGGACACTCACCCTGCAGGATGGAGGTTGCCGTGGTTACGGCTTCGGGGACCCCGTCCACACTGTATATGGACTGGAGGAATTCGGGGATGCAGTCGTTCTCGTCCGTGATCGCCACCTGAACCTGGTTACGTGGGTAGGGGGAAATGAGACGAAAAACAGAAGCAGGAGCGGGAGCCGGAGGGAGAGGAAGAGGAAGAGGAAGAGGAAGAGGAAGATGAGAGGAAAGAGTGGCAGAGGGGAGACGAACAGACCACAGAAGAATACATTAACGGGATTATTATTAGCGTTCCATTGACATATATCAGGCTATTAAGAGGATATAGACAGCTAAATTACTGATACTAAATCCAGGGGAGATCTAGGGGCAGTAGCCTAATTCCGAGAGCCCTCCCCCTCCCATCTTTGAACTTGTGGTTCCTAAAGACGTCAGCTCAGTACAAAGCCTTCTACTTCATGACTGAGTCAAAAATAGAAAAGCCACACTGAGCATTTGTGTGCGCCACTGTGTGTGTGTCTGTGTGTGTGTGTGTGTGTGTGTGAGTGTGTGTTTTTACCCCCAAATCCCCCCCCCCCCACACACACACACACACACACAGACTACGAGCTCCTTGTCATCACCGTGTGTGGAGTGTGAAGTGACAGCATTGTAATGGTCCTGAAATAGCTAGGATTTTCAACCCAGTCCTACACTTTTCTCCTTCATAGTCCACAGCATTCTCCATCGGGCACAGAGAAACTCATCTACTAGGAACAACAGGGACTCGTCAAGTGTACACAGACAAGAAATCCAGTAAATTACCTGCAAATATTACAATATACAGTAAGGTGACGTATCGACCCAAGCAACTTTCTTCCATGCTACACTTTCTGTCCTTCTGGCTTTGTAAAAGGCCACTAGTGGAGACTTGAAAGGGTGAAGCAAAACAAAAGATAATTTGAGGCCATGCTTGACTAGGTAACATTTCAAAACCACCCATCCATGCTATTTTCACAGACAGTTACAATCCCTGTTGCTCCTCTATTAGGTTTCACTCAACTGCACATAGTTGCCAGTGGTCCCAGTGTTTCCTGGGGTCTATCTGACCCTTATGCTTAGACACAAAGCCCTTTGAGATGGCCGATGTAATTAAGCACTGGAAAAATAAAAAATAAAAAACACTTGACAAAGCTTTACATCCAATAGTATGACTAACATACAGCCAGCATTTGCCCTTAGGCTTGGTCTTTTTTTTTTTTTATGCTTCACAAGAGAACAATGATTATCCAATGTTACTTTGACTGTATACATGATTCTGGCTGGTGGGATACATAAGTGATATCTTAATTGACTAATGCACACCCACGCACACACACACACACACACACACACACACACACACACACACACACACACACACTCAC